>NC_088605.1:3628755-3930755 GCF_036013475.1 Columba livia | reverse complement strand
AAGGAAGCAAAAGTAATCATCCTCCCCTGAACTATGAAACAATAATACTCATCACACTATGTTAAAGATTGTTCAGGACAAAATTTTCATTCAGGCAGATTCAATTCTACAACACTACAATGATCTCAGTACTTTCTTTTCAGCCTCACTTCTGTGGATCGAAGGGAACTGATAATAGCATACTCTTGAGGACAAAATTTAACAGTAAAAAAATTAAAGGCTTTGAATTTGCAGGTTGAATGACAATGATTTTTTTATGCAAAACTGGAATTTTTCGGTTGGAAGTGACTGAGAAGACCAGTGTACACTGACTGTTCACGGGACAGTTGTGGCAATGACTTTTTCAGCCCTCTACTCATAGTCTTCTTCATGTGTTTTTTAAAAGTTGAAGGACAAAATGTTCTGAGAAAACTTTCAGGGACCTTTTTCCGTCAAATAGTATTTTCCTCTATCGGAGCATTGTAACATGCAGGAAAGATTCAACCTCTGACAAGGAAGGGACTCAGCTGTTCTTTTGTACATTAAATGTCTCCAAATGGCCTAGGCTAAATTAACTTCACTCTAGGACACTTACAGAACTAAGAGACATTAGAAGTTATTTCTGACTGCTTGTGGATGATGATTGAGCTTTCAAAGATGGTAAAAGCTGCCATAAAACTGGAGAGAGTCATCAATGCATGTAAAATAATATCTGTTTCTACAAGAAGTAGCTCCGCTCTTTTTTCTTGAAAAAAACCCAACAATTTGTATTTGTATTTGATTAAACTAATATCCATAGTTGTTGTTGTTGATGATATGTCACTTGCTGCAGCTCAAATGCAATAGCAAAATAGTAAATAAAGTGTTTGATATTTAGTCTTTGAAGTACCTAATGAAGTTGACTGGCACCTGTGATGCCTCAGTGCATCTGGTCCTCACAGTCTCCCGAAGTGAACTGAGTCCTCTCAAAAGCAAGAAACAATGAAATAAATTAAAAATAAAAATAATAATTAAAACAACAACAACAACAACAACAAAACACTGAAATCTATAATGGCATGTTTCAGCTATGCAGATGCTGCAGCAGCAGGTACATACCCTGAATGGATTAGAATCCTTGCATGTACTTGGATATGAGATTTTTTTCTGGTATTTTCTGCTAGAAATGCACACCATTTCTGCAGAGTCCCTTGATGAAAAGTGGGGATCTGCTCATAATCTTACAAAACAGTTGGTACTGTCATGTTGTGAGAATGATGCAGGTATTCAGAAAGAATACAGTTTCTTTTATTTGCTTGGGTATTTATTTGTTATCTTCATTTAGAAACTCAATATGGACATCCACATACAGGCTTTTAAAAAGTATTATGAAGTCCTTTACTGCATGGACCACAACAATAGGAAGTTATTTCCCAAAGTACTTGCTTGCTCACATCGATAAAGATGGAGCACAGCACAACTTCAAAAGCAGATAAGCTGCAGATCCATCTCACTTTTAAAAGACTATAATTCATCAATGAACAGAACAATTTCCATGACTAAAGCTCTTTTTCATTGTATCTCTAAGTACTGCACAATCAGTGGAGAATTGTCATTTTCCGACCCACACTTGTCATGAGCTAAGTGACTAACCTATTCAAAGTGTTTAGTGTACAGCTTGGAAAACACAGACAAAAAGAGAAAATTAGCATCATGAGGAGTATGAAAAGATTATGTAAAGCTGAAAATTAAAATAATCTCCATTCTAGTCTTCTGATGAATATCCAAAGGTCTGTGAGCAAGGATTTTCACTAAATTTGTCATTGATGATATATTTGACATTGAGTTTTCCCTAAACAGAAAGATTTATCATGCTAGAAAAGTTGGCTTTTAGATTGTGTGAAACCTTGGAGGAGTCTTTGGAGCATTGTATATAAAGAGATAGAAGCAAATGGAAAACAAGACAAAATGCAAGCTGAATGTATTGTGAGTAGATAATGTCAAAATAACTTGATATCTTTCTCTGGAAATATAAGAGATTTTCCAGAAAAAGTGTTAAGTTTAATCCAGTTGAATGTGGGTATAACGTCTGATGCAATGCCATGAAGACACTAAAGAGGAGATGGCAACAGACAGCAGGTAAAGAAGTCACAGGTGGAGTTCTTCAAGAACTAAGTCTCAAGCATTGCTTCTTTTAATGGTTTCTTTTGTAAGCTGGCAGAAAATGAAACTATGCTAATTCAGTTTCCCAATGACATGAAGCCAGAGGGCATCTTCTATACAGAGAAAAATCAGGACTTTTTATCCTTAAAAATGGATGACCTTGAAGACTGGAATCAAAAGAAAGCTCAAAGGAATTTAATATTAATTGAATAAAATGCAAGATTGCATACTTAGAGAATGACCATAGGCATTTCTTTTGCAAGCTGTGTATTTACCCATTGGAAATGAGTGAGAATGGAGAACAGTGGTGTCGTACCACTGTCAGCAGGGTGCCCATGAAATGCTGGTGTGATGCCAGCAACAAGGACGCTGAATGCAATAGCCAAGAATTAATTCCAGTAGACTCCAGAAAACATAATGCACTGGCATACGAAAAGAAACAGATGTGGTATTCAAATTTGGCTATTCATGGTCAAGAAAGACCGACTCTTGAAGAGGAGTAAGACTGTTTTGATCGGGGCAACTGAGAGCCCTCTTGTGGGCTGAAGGAGTGAGGGAAAAACCAGTAAGAGGAAGGTCATGAAGGGATGCAATTGTCCTCTATCATTACCTCAGTGGAACAAATTCCAGGGAGAGAGAAGATCTTCTGAAGCTAAAAAACAATCTTGGAACAGGAACAATTGGATTTAACTGTCAACAAGGACCTTTGGTCTGATAAAAAAAAGATTTCATACTATGAGACTGGTGAAGTTTTGGAATAGTATTTTAATAAGAGAGAAAGAAAGAAAGAAAGTGGTTTTGTAACAACTGCCACGTGGAATCCCACTCTAATTGTCTTCTCTCACAAGGACACAAGAAGGTCTTTCTAAGTACTATTATATATTTTTAGAAACATTTATATTTATATATTACATTTATATATTACATTTATATATTTATATTTATATATTATATATTATATATTTTAAGTACTATTATATATTTTTAGAAACATTTGTCTAAGTACTTACCTCCGAATCTGAAGAGCAATGCAACAATGATTTCTGTTTTGGCAGACAACAGCATGGAAAATAATGGCACCTCTGCAACTTTTCTTTTAACCTCTTATAGTAGAGTATGATGAGAAAAGCATCTTCTCTCATGAGCCCAGGAGGTGGTTGCATGTGCTGACAAGTTCCTATGTCTCTCACCCTGATTGATGCTCCCTAATTGAGATCTCTCTAAACTGCTCAAGAGGTTCAGATGTTTATACCACTGAGCAGCACTAGTAATCTAAAAGTCCTACCCTACTGTTAGGATATTTCAATTTCAGACACTTTTTCATAAAAAAATTATACTGGCTACATATGCCCTTTTAGCCACCGGGAACAAAACTACGTATTATTTCACTCATGTTCAGCTCCTAGTTGTTTCTGAGTGGAAGCAGAGTGATTCCACAGCCTAATATTGCAGCTGATTTGTTCGTTTTTGGTTGTTTTTTTTTTTTTTTTTTTTCAATTAATTGAATTTAAATTAAATGAATTGAAAAAGGGAAAAGCATTTCTCTTTAAGTTAATTGCCTTAAATTTCTTTAGATGTTGCTCATTGTCCCTTATGCTACTCTACCTGTGATTCCTGCCCCTTCTCTGTTTAAATTGATATTATCACTTAGGGTTTTAGTGTCCAGTACAGCAAGGTGGTCTGTGATGTGACCTTGAAGTTCCACTTATGACAAGGAACAAAACGTGGTCTTTTCTACATTCACTTGGGACAAATATTGGAGATTCTCATGTGGACCATATAGTTGCCTTCTCTTTACTACTTTAAACATATACAACATGAAATATATAACTAATCTAGACTCTTTTTCTTCTCAGTTGGAGAGAAGTTTGTAAATCTAATGCACTTTGACAGCTGTTCACTCAAAAGCTACTTTGCATCTTTTGCACCTCCTCCATTTTCCTGGAGTTGCTCGTGTTTCGTCACCTCTTTTTAAAGATGGCACTTAACATTGCAAGTGCCTCTGAAAAGTACAATGCACCCTTAACAGAGGTTTCTGGGGTGTTCTTAAACTTTATCTTCTCTTTCTCCATCATGATTTCCTTAGTCGAAAAGCTCACAGCACTGCTCCCATACCTGTATCTCCTGATGATCAACAATTGGAAAAATCTGCAGAGGCAAGTTGAGAAAGTAAAAAACCTCACCAAACACTAGCCCATTTCCATCTTTCTCTCCATATTTGAAGGACCACCTGACATGATTGCTAATTGACTTTAACAAAGCAAGAAACCTTTCTTGTCACTGTTATTCCAGGTGAGACCAACTTTCAGCTTACAGCTTTGTTTTAGCAGGATGACACTGAGAGGAATGTTGTTTATGATCAGAATAAAATATGCAGAATCTGATTCGGGGGAAAGCCAGAATGACGGGTCTTATTTCATTGTTTTGCTTTGAAGGAAAGCTCATTTGGACCCAGTTTCAAAGGCAAGTTCTAATTAAAAGCACATTGTGCAGATTTGTAAAAAAGTGGCTAACTGTTAGGTCAGCTATCTTGTAAGCAGCAAGTCATGGGAAAATTGTTCTATTATGGGTTACATAAGCATAACAAAGCTTTCATCTCTAATTACTATTTAATTTGTCCTCTTTGAATAGATTGCATAGCTTTGTTGGCCTGCAGAGCTTTAGTTAACATGGGTTTTGACTTTTTGCTAGTGAAAGATACTTCCCAATCAGAAAAGAGTGTAATGAGACCTGTTCCTTCACTTTCAGTGGGCAGAAGAGAGAACACAGTACAAAGGCAAAAGAACACAAAGATAGTTGGAGCACAAATCGTACCAGATGTGGGTCAGCTGGGATTCCAGGACAGACCAAATTTAAGCCTGAAATTCTTTGTTCATTTATGAAACATAGAAGAAGGGTATGTCCTGCAATGACTCCTAATAAAATGGAGCATCACTTGTCATCCATGAAGAGTAGACAGGTCTTGGGTAATATGTAATGATAAAAATATTATTTATCATAGATTTTCCAGAAACTATACCAAGCAATTGATCCATCCTCAGGTTCAAATCTTGGAAGCCAGATGAGCACCACAGAGACCAATTATCAGCTGCAGAGAACAAGATCGGCCAAGCAGAAGGCTATAGTCAGGAAGTTGAAACTAACGCCACCATATATCTCTAGGTATATATTGTTGGATATTTTGCAAAATAGAAGAAAGGGTTAAATGGACTTTTGGCTATAGTTATTTTAATGATGCATTGTTACAATCAAGAGAGCTCCTCTACATATATATGACTGTATCTTTGATGTCCTTTACTGAGACGCTTCTGCTTAGGTTCTTCTCAGTTCATTCAACTGTTTAAATGTCCACTGAATAACACCTAGCGTGATGTACGCATTGATGCTGAAGCCCTTCTTATACACTGTTGTTAATTGTTTTTCCTTTTAAACTCCTATTTCTCAAACTGTCAAGTAGACTAGTGGATCAGATTCAAGTGGTTGAAACACGTTAAATCTAAAAGACTCGATATGACCCATCCAAAATGAATTAAAAGTATAGAAATTACCCTGCTGACTGGACAAGAAAAATGCAATCTAAGCTTTATTTAAAATGAGTTGCATTCAATGAAAACATCATTAACTCAAGTGCAGCACTATGCAAAGCAGCTTCACTGGCAGAATAGAGACTTCTGGAGCAAAATTAATTATTCATTGTTATTAGTAAGTCCAAAGCTAATACGGTAAGCTTCTGGGTAATTATTTTTTTAATGGGTTTTAATAAAGTTATATTTTTTCTTTTGCAGAGCAAGAGATTGAGATATTACAGCTTGTAATTGTTTTGACCTAGGACTATAAATCCATTAATTCTTCCTATATTACCAGTTAGGATAGTGCAGGTGGGACTGTAAGTTTTGAAGTTGCCTGAAGAACAGAAAGTCCTCTAAATATTGCCATTGGTACAGACCAGACATCTGCAATGATTGCACTATTATGATGCTGTCTGGCCCATAGTTGTTCTCTAGAGAAGATCATCACCTTTTATCCTAAAGACACACTCAGTTTCTTCCTCCTGTGCCTCCTCTTTCAGACACGATTGTGGTAATTTCTGTAGATATTTATTTTTACTGTAAGCTTCTTAATTTCCCTGTATATTTTTTATCTCTTACCATAGAGGACAAGACAAATTATTTTACATTTTTCTTTATTAGGTAGCACAGAACAAGAAATGTGCTTATCATACTTATTACATGAATTGCAAAATTTTTAAAGATACATTTTTTCCTCTTGAATGTTTAAGTGGATAACATAGACTAAGACAAGACTAAGATAAGTTCCTTTTCTGGAGAGATGTAGACATGTGTTTACTTTTACAGATAACTGCAAGGGGACCACGAGTACATATGTTTTTGCAAGCCTGGAAATTTGCTGTGCCATAAACGAATAGCTGAATAAACGAATAGCCTTTCAAGGAACAAAACATGGAAGTGTGTCTTCCCAACAGGTCTATTTTCCTTAATGCCTACTGTCATTTGCTTTGAAGAGTAAGAAATGACTCCTTGAAAATGCATTTTCAGATTGAAAAATTAATGACTAGGACATGTTCCGTATGCTCTTTCATTGTATAAAAACAGCAAGAAAATACTGTTTCGTGCATAAACATCTGGGGAAACATATGCTGTGTTTCTTTAGAATGGACTCATGTATAAACACCCTAGTCCTGAGTTTTTCTATCCCAATTTCTACTACTTGAGCAAACAGACACTTTGTGGTTGACTATCAAAGCATAACTTTTCATGCATCTTTCCTGGAAGTATTTTTTTCCTCAGTTACTCTTGGTCTTTTCCACATTATGGTTGCAGTGTATATCTTTACCTGCAACTCAGTTAGTGGAGACTACTAACCTGCATAGTCTATTTTTTCATATCTTTGTCTCTTCCAAATAATATTAATTTCTCTCCCTCTGTTTGGCTTTTGCCTTTAGAAGCTTCTCCAGTGATTCTTGGAAACCTATGGCATTTGAATGAGATTCTATTTTTCTGTCAAATAATCCAACAACAGGATTTCCAAGACATGTATTGCAACAAGCTGATATAGGAACTGGTAAAGAGAGTATATGGATCTTCAGTGCTTCTAATAATTGACTGTATTTCTGCCTTTGTTTCTCAAACTTACAATATGTCTCAGGAAAAGAAAAATAGATATTTGTTTGAAGAGTATATTTATAAAAAGAGTATACTTACATTTTTAAAAGTCTTGATGATTCCTGTCTTTCAATAAAACCTATATGTATATAAAATATATTTCTTAATGATGAAACTTGAAAATTCAGGCTAAAGTTGTGAAGGAACATTGCTTATTTCACAAGATTAACTGGCATCTGTGTCAATGATACAAGATATGTTGTAAATCCAAACCAAATATGTCTTTCTGAGCAAGTTTTTTAGATCAACACTTAGGAGCAGAAAGCAGCAGTTAGAATGTCTGCTGGCTTTCATTCATAGGCTACTTTGCTACTTATAATGCATTGAAAACAAGTGAAGTGACAGAATTGCCTACTCTCCAAAATTTATTGGAGATGTCTTTGTTTTATAAACCATGGTTCAACTCTAAAGATTTCTGGTATCTTATAAGAAATGTCAATTTTCAACTGTAGAATGTCTTAAAGTTGGAAAGAAAAGTTGAAAATGTGATTCTGCAAAAGTTAGTAAAACTCAGAATGATAATATTAATCCAATCCAGTTTGTAATGATTTCTGAAGATTTGCAGTTGACTGGACCAGAAAGATTAAATAAAATTGGAATAATGTTACTGCTTTATATCTGCTTAAAATAATCCAGGATACAGGCTTCATCAAGGTTAGAATTTTAGGTGTTGTGTGTGTGTGTGTATGTTTGAGGCAAAAGAAGATTCTGGAACAGTAGTACCAAAGCTGCTTTGAGGGTGCACCCCTGCTTTGCTACTATGTACATCTGCATGAACTACAAATACAAATGAAATTCAGTTTCCACTTCCATTTTGAAGTGGTTTGTTTTTTTTATTTCCTCCTTTTTTTCAGCTGAATGGCAGTTCTAATTTCCCAGGGACAGCTTCCAGTCCAGAAAGACCACTAACTGTCACAAAACACAGATTTCACACTGGGAAACTCATTGAGCCCAGGAGTTGGATCCATATGTTTTGGTTAATGTTTAGGGTTAGGAATCACAGCTGCATTTTGGTCAAGGGAAGGGGAACTGGCATCGCCCTTCAGATACATTTTCATCAGGAACTCAGGGCCAAACTGCAAACAGAATAAAGTAAGAATCGCAATGAATTTTTTTGGCTTAGTACAACCAAATCATTGCAAAATAGCAGTACAAGAGAGGTACTTCATCCAATCAAATGTATATCTTCTTGGTGACTCTGACTTGGATCAGACTTATTTATGGGAATAACAAGTATTAATAATGAAGTTCCTGAACGTGGCCAAAACATGAAGCATTTCAAATGACACGTGTGTTTGTTGTTAACATGTTTACACAAAGAGAGTTTCAAAAAGACCATTTGATTATCTAGAGGCAGGTCAGCTTTGCAGTACTGAAATTTTCCTGTGACCATGAGACATATAACACATATTTCCGAGAGCTGAGGGGAAGGAGAGTGACCAGTAACCAGAGGGGTTGGATTTACATTTACATTTACATTTACATTTTCATGGCTCCTCCTGGATTTACTCCTTCTCTTAGAAAGCAATTAGCGAAAAGCCACTATTAAACATCAACCTACACAGTCCTGGCATAGGGTCTTTTCTTCAATCCACTTAAAAGCCTCATGAAACCATCATGAGATACGCCTTGGCACATAAAAATATCCCCTGATTTTACCCTTTTCTTCTGTATTGCTCTTGATTAATATTTACCTTCCTGGAACACAGCCAGTCTTCATCTGAAGTTCATATAGCTACTGTTTCCCTGGGTAGACAGTTCCAGTTGCTGTTACAACAGATTCTGTAATTTTCTTTTGAATTTGTCTATAGTTCACTCTGCTTAGATTTTCTCTGGTTAGTTGAAAAAATATTTTATTCCCTTTTGTTATATTTCTGTGTAGGTCCTTAACACTTTAACCAAATCAAGTCTCTATCTTCTCCTCTGATAAATTTAAAGGTCTGATGTTTTCCCCCTTCTCACCATGAGACCTTTCAAATCACTTTTGTGTCTCTTTTCTGAATCATCTGCCATATTTTTTCTGAGACTTTCTGTTGCACGAAAGCCACATATCACAGAAATGTCAAAGGCAGTACCAGTAAGAACATCAGTTCAGTGTTTAGAAACAAATTAAGACAGCTGAAGTTGTTTTCAAAGGAGAATCTACAAGACAGATTTCTGTAAATACAATACAGAAGTCCTCTTAGTTAAAATAGATTTAACTCTGGCAAAAGCTGTTGGTTTTGCTGACAGCCAGGAGATTCCAAATGAAACAAAGGAAATTATTATTATTGTTAATAATAATAACAACAATATTGCAGTGGTCCAAGCTGCAAGACAGGTTTACATTATTTTTCTTTTTTTTTTTTTTTGTTAATGAAACAGCCAAGTTAGACATGTGAAGAAATAAAAACTACAGCAGAAATGTTACCCAACAGCTAATGGAATCAAAATCCAAAGTGAAAAGAAAAAGCAAAAATAGAGGATCTTAAGGTTGAAAGCAGGCTTCAAACTGAAGTTGAAACTTCAGTTCAAAGTGGAAAATGTGGATTTATAGAGGCCACAGATTAAGACCTGACACCTGCCCTGAAGGCTTTACACTCAAACTAAACCACAATGAGGGTCTCTCTGGGAATTGCTTAGTGCCCCTAGAAGGAGCCTTATGATTATAAAAAAATGCCTTGGGGCATTTTGAGTGAAATCCCAGTTTAGAAATAAATGATCCAAACTCTTGTTTTCTGTTATGCTGCAATAAATCCATCGTTAACTCTTCAGATAAAAACTTGGATCATGCATCTTCACCATATCTAAAATGTTAAGAAACTGTGATGTTGTCAGATTGTAACAAAAGTCATAGAAAAATCCTCTCCTGGCACAGTAAATCCAGGAAGATTAACTAGCAACTCTTTAAATCATTGGCCCAATGATTTTAATTTCTGGACAATAAAACAAACAAAACACAGAAATACAGAAATTAAGCCAAAATTTCCAGTTTGATGAGATGGATTTGTGAGCCCTCTTTTTTCTCCACACAACAAAAAATAAAGACAATTTGCTGGCTTTTGAGAAATACAAAGTTATTTTTCTTTCTTTCTTTCTACATTAATGGTTGTATAGCTGTCCTGAAAAGTACTATATTGACAGCAGTGAACACCATCTATTCACAGAGCACTTTGATGACTGACACTCATTTGTTTTTCATGACTCAATTCACAAGATACATGTAAATTTGGGGCTACTACTCTTACAATAGTGGTGACAATGAGAAGAAAGGAGGGAGAATGAGAGAGTGTAAAAAAAATTTACCTCAAATCAATGTTTTTTAATTTTTTTTTTGCCAGCAATTTTGTCCAACCCCAAACTTTTGCTTAAAACAATCCTTGGATGTGTGATCAAATCCCAATAAAACTGAGAAGCAATGAAGAGGAAGGATGGATTTTGACTTAAAGACACAAATAGTTGAGTCTCAGCCTCATAGCCAACTTAAAAACACTGGCTGAGGCTGGGACCTGCATGGGAAGTATTTCCTCCTGGTCAGGAACTGCAGAAGGGTCAGACCATGGTTTGGGATCTTGCAGTGCCCAGTAAGCCTGAGCTCAGAGGAGAAACCAGCTCAAGCCAAAAGGAAGGGTATGAAGAAAAGTAGTCCTGTGTGGAGCACTCTGTGCAGCTCTGGGAGTCACACTATGTCACGGTCCACTCGGTGATGGACTCATGATGGTTCATTTACCTTGATCTCGAAGTGCAAAATTAAGGCAACCAAAATGCCAAGGGGTTATAATTAAAACAAACAGTGTTACTTTATTATTTTGCCCAAAAAGTGGCACGCGATAGCGAGAGAGTAGAGAATAACGGAAAGAGAAAGAGAAAGAAAAGGGAAAGAAACGAAAAAGCGGGAAATGAGGATTTCGTTACCACCAAACAAGTCCCATAGGAGTCCCTCTGGTCTCCGATCACATAGAGTTCTGCCAGCCCTGCGTCGTGATCCAGGATCCTCTGGTGGGAAGATCTTAATGATATCCAGTTAGCATCCATCTTTTATGCTTCTTCACCCTTTCTTGCTTGCATTGTTTGAGGCCACTCTCTGCCTTTGTTTCACAATCCAGGCTTAACTGTGCAGACCTGAAAAGTCCCCTCTTTATTTGCCAGGACCCATCTGCGCCTGTGTGGCCTCATGTTCAGGGGTCTCTTTCTGGTCCATTGGGTGACCTCAGGACCCTTGGCAAGCTTCTGGGCATGCTGTTCTTTGTTGGCCTTTGTTTCAGGGAGGAGGTGGGGGCAGGTGTGACTGAGGTAGCAGGTGAGAATCCATCTTTTGGACAGCAGCTGTTGTCCCTGGGTTGGAGGGACCTGTATAACACAATTCCTTTAGGAGGTGGGGGCAAGTTTGGCTGAGGCAGCAGATGATGTCCACACAGCAGCCATTGTTACCAGTAGCCCCCTGGATCAGAGAGACCTGTGCAACACAATTCTGCTCCTCAGGCCTCTCTCCAAGTAATTGTCCATCTGTTCTTTCTGTCAGGCCTTCAGTTCTCCTAGTCCCTGATGGCAAATGTTTCAGGCAAATACTGTTCCATCTTCAGACCAACTCTTACACAGTATAAAACGGATATAAAGCTACTGGAGGGTGTCCAGAGGAGGGCCATGAAGTTGGTGATGGGTCTGGAAGGGAAGCCGTATGAGGAACAGCTGAAGTCACTGGGTTTATTCAGCCTGGAGAAGTGGAGACTGAGGGGACACCTCACGGTGGAAATGGCTTCCTCACAAGGGGAGAAGGGGCAGGTGTCCTATCTCTTCTTTCTGGTGACCAATAACAGAACCTGAGGGAATGGCAGGAAGGTGAGCCAGGGGAGGTTTAGGTTGGACATTAGGAAAAGGTTCTTCACCCAGAGGGTGCTGGACACTGGAACAGGCTCCCCAGGGAGGTGTCACAGCCCCAAGCCTGACAGTGTTCAAGAAGAGACTGGACAACGTCCTCAGAAACACGGTGTGAACTGTGGGGTGTCCTGTGCAGGGACAGGAATTGGACTCAATGATCCTTGTGGGTCCCTCCCAGCTCAGGACATTCCATGATTCTATGATTATATATGGGAAAAGCATCTGTGAATTTATCTGACTGAAACAGATATCCATCCTTCTGTGTAATATTGGTGCTGATGCTGCCCATATCTTCTCTCCCTCTTGTAAAACCATGTCTGCATGTGGCCAGTTTTCCATGGCTCAGCTGGCATGCAAGTTAACTTGGTCTTCACAAGGCAAGACCTCAGGGTCCACAAGCATTAGTTTGAGCTGCTAGCCCTGCTTCAAGCTTTCTTGAATGGTTCACTGGGTTTTCATTTCCTATTTGTAAAATGGAGATAGCAATATTTCCTTTCTAAAAATTAGTTTCAAATTTGTATAAAGACTGTCCCCAGAACACCAGTGCTATTGATCCCTTTTTCCAGCTTTCCCAGGGTTCTGCTGCAAGGGCTAATAGAAGCAAAGAATATATAATATCAAAACTATCTTTACATTAATGAAGCCTCACAGCAAAATACAACTGCCAAAAGGAAAAAAAGAAGGAACAAGAAATCATCATGAAATGAGAAAACAACAACCACAACAAAACCTCAATTAATTAGAAGAAAAATTATCAGCGAAAAAATATCTTATTTCCATAGGCAGTGCTGTGTCAAACAGGCACCTGAGTTAGTGACTACAACAAAAAGCAAGTGGTCAGGCTGCAGGAGAAAAGTGTTTCCCTTAAGATCTTTCAAAAGAAAGCTTGTGATGATTTAAAGACCCAAGACCCCTCTGAGGGACAGAACTACAGAGCATTTTTTGCAAAAAAATTGTTTTTCTTCCCATTCAAGAGGGCACATTTATGTGGGTTTTTTTTTATTTGGGGGTGGGGGAAGTTTTAATTGACAATGTGAGAAAGATACAGATACCAAATGTCAGCATGTGGCTTAGTCACACAATAATCTCTGTGGTATTAAGCCTGCAGATTAGAAAACCCATTTCCTGAACTCTTATTTTGCACACAAGATTATATGCACTAGAGTACCATTAATTTTTTGGCAGACTGACATGAGAGGGACCAAAGCAACTGGCAGAGATGACAACTGGTGCAGATCCAGGAGATGCTGTCAGAGATGTTGCTGCCGGTCTCACCATGTCCTCATCACCTCTCCAGAGAGCAGGAGATTATTAGCAGGGGAATATGTGTTGGGGAATAGCTCACAAGAGATAAGAATACCACACTACAACTTCCATACAAATCAAGAGGGAAAGACTTGGTATTTCTCAGAGGGAGCATATTTTCCTGGTCTGACATTTGTTTGCTTTGTTGAGTTGCAGGTGGAGTGTCTTGTGCAGACTAAGCTCTTCTTGTCGATTGAAGTACCATGATATCTACAGTGAGGAGCTCTAAACATTAATTCCCTTTGAAGAAAATTAAGAACAAACTCAGCAAGTTTTCAATAGATATTTTTTGCTTTAATTTCATATCTTATCTTGGCCAAATAAAGTCTGTGCACCTCTTTCATTTCCAAAGGATGCCACTGTTCCATTCTCCTGAAGAGTTTTGAGACATATAGGATATCACAGGACAGTCTAAACATATTGACCAAAGCTCTTACCTACGTGTTTGTTTTAAAGTTAAAATTGGGGCTGAAAAGTGCCTCTCCCTAGTATATTTTTCAAAGCCTCCAATGAACATGGTAAATGATAGGAAAAGATGCTACTCTGCTGTTACACCAGCACAGGTGGGAAGGGATGTGCGGAGGAGGTATGGGATGATGAGCCAGACAAATGGGAGATGCCACTCGTTCCAAATAAAGAACAAGTATACAAAACTGAAACAAGTACTTCTCACATAGGCAATTTGAGAGAATAAATGGGTGGTAATTTGTGTCAGTTTAAATACAACTTCAAATTATAAGACTGAAAGCCTTAAACACTTTTAAAATACAGCTTAATCACATTACACAAAGGGTATAACGAGGTTGCCTGGGCTAGAAAGTCCTCTCTAGGGAAGGAAGGAAGGAAGGAAGGAAGGAAGGAAGGGAGAGAAAGAGAGAAAGGGAGAAAGAGAAAAAGAAAGATAACAAGAGAATGAGAAGAACGAGAGAACGAGAGAATGAGAAGAATGTGAGAAAGAAAGAAAGAAAGAAAGAGAAAGAAAGAAAGAATGAAAGAAAGAAAGAAAGGGAAAGAAAAGAAAAAGAAAGAGAAAGAAAAGGAAAATCTGCAAATTTAAACTGAAAAGTTGATTGTGCTCTTTTAAAATAAAACACTGTTGGGTCTTTGTGTGACACGGATTTCAATTGGTTTGCGGCAGGGAATATCTGCTAAAAAAAACAGCATTTTTTCTGAATGTATTTGGATAAGTAAATGACACAGTTATTATGACTACAGTACCCAGAATGTGTCCTCACTGTAGGATTTCATCCAGAAAGACTGCATACAAAGCACTGAGAAATAGCTGCAGCCAGGTGAGTGCAAAACAGCAACAAATTAAGGCTGACAAAATTGCAAGATGAAAGCTTCATGGCAAGATGACTGTCCTACTTCTCCATGCCTGCTTGTTTTCAAAGCAAAATGAAAGCAGATGAAGTGGGGAGCAGACTCCTGCTCAGGACTGTGGATCGTGAACCACCTTCCAAGCGAGATGGGAGAGAATGGATCCATCAACCTCCTTCTTCCTGGAAAGGACACTCTGTTCTCCTCCTCTCAAGGTATTCAAAGGATTGAGACGCATGGGACCCCTCCATGCCCCACAAGGCAGGTTTTTATTTTATGGCTGAGAAACAAAAGCATGGGGAGGTCAGTTGACCCCTGACAGCAACATCCTTGTTCCTACAGAATGTAACTCTCTCTTCCAGCACTCTAAGTTCTGGAAAGTTAACCAGGAAGGTATAAAATTAAATATTTAAAGGAAGCAAATACTACCAGAAGAAGGAAGGTGTTGCCATCCTCACCAAGCAAAGAAACAACCCCTGACACAAAGGTGACCTGAAAGTTGCAAACTTGTTATTTTTTGAAACACTTTGGAGACAGTTAATCTTTCACCATTTCATGTTTATGATTGTTTTTCAAACTTTCAATTGGGTTCTGAAAACATCTCAGAGAAAACAGCTAGTTAGCTTACGTGACAGTGTCTGTAGTTATTTCTCTTTTATTCCCCTGAGAATTATCCTATAATTTTTGAAGTTGTAGGTTGGTGTCAATGAGCTATTTGTTCAGGGTTTTTCTATTCTCTAAACTTCTCTTGTGTTGTCACATACTCAGAGACAAACAAGGGCTGAAGTGTCCAATTCCATAAATTGCTCAGCTACAGTATTTCAGCACTTTGTCCTGGATAATTGTATATTAGTCACCTTATGTTATGTTTCTATTCCCTGGACTTCTTCATGGCAACAAAACACAGTGAGTAGTCAGTAATGGACAAAGACTTTTCTTGCTTCCAGCTAAATCAGTCCATCAACAGCTGAACAAGAGTGTTTACATGAAAAACAATCGTTCCTTAACCGCTTGACTTTAAAAAAAAATGCACCTACACAAGGAATTACAACAACAGAATACTAAGAACAAGCAAGTTTGACCTGAGCAGCCGTTAAGAATTGGGGTAGCATTAATTTTTGGTATTTGCAACCAAGGCACACAAACTCCTCCTTTTCATTCCAGATCTTGTGTGATTTTTAGTGTGATTCAATAGGCTACTGAATCGCATAAATGTGTGTTTATTAACCATTCTGGAGCATTTCAGATCCCAATATGTGTGTGTAGTCAAACACTGTTTTCACTTCTCTTGAACCCTGGGAAACTTCCCTGCAACTTCATGTATAAACTCTAAGTTTTTTCCACAAGGTCAGTATATTTTTTTCCTGTTTTTTTATAGTGTTGGGCACCCCCAGCTTCTGAGTAGGCTGGTGAAGTCCTACAACACTACAAACAATTGTTACCATCAGTCCCATTCCTGATTCAAACGGGACTTTTGCAGGGACATTCCTCTTTCATTTCAGTTTGGAGAAACTGGGGTAGAAAGGATTTTAAAAAGCAGGCCAGAATCTTCATATATGTGACAAATCAAGGATGGCAGCCAATGCCCAAACCAGAAACTGAACTTTATTGTGCTCTAAAAAGTAGGACACTAGGGGGAGTGTCTGTCCTTTTCCTGCCAAAATCCTCTACCAAGACTAAAGGGAAATAATTTCCTGCAAGCAATGAGTTAAATGCAATTCCTATTTAATCACACAGAATCATTTGATCTACATAAAACCAACACTGAGTCATCACACCGATATATCACCATGACCTCTGGTCTGCTCTGCAGTAGCTTCTCCCACATCCAGTGTGTGGTTCTCTTTTTTTCCCCTGTTTTCCATCCCCAGGTAACACTGTAACCAGACTGGGCAGACCTGCCCTGTTTTTGCTCTTCTGTGCTGTACCAAACTCTTCTTTCTACCTTAAATAATCACAATAAGAAGCTGGGACTCTGGTGTATTAATCCGGTTGGCCAGGTTAGCTGATAATTCAAAATAAGTCTTTAAATCAATAGAAGATCATACGCTAGTAGAGAGGTAAAGCTCATACCATCCCTGTTACAGAAGCCATGTAACAGTATTGCACATATTAAAGAAAGATTATTGGAATGCCTTTATTTAGACATGTTTTATATACATATGTTTCTAAATTTAATTATATATGCATTAATACAGAAAGTATCCAAATGGCATCCAAAGAAAAACAACCTGTATTAGGTAAGACTAAGGATATGTTTCAGTACATGTTGCCTGCCTTAACCTGATACATGGCTGAAAGTCAGGGTGAAGCAGGTATTTATCTCAAAGTATCTAGATGCCTACCATGCCATATAGCTCTTTGACCTCCTCTTAATGATCTTGTTATGCGAACAACATTCAGAGGGGAGCCCATTAATAGCAAGGGAGAGCAGCAGTGCATGGGCCATAATTTGCAAGTTCACTCGACTATCAAAAGGGCCACAAACTCAACAGCTATGTGCATAGGAACTGAAAGATAAGAGGAAATTTCTTAACAAGCACATGCCAGTAATTTGAGATGCTAATTGGTGTAGGAAGCAACATCCTGAAATTTCTTGGAGAGATTACATGGAAATTAATTAAATTGATTTAAAACACTTGGGAAAATCAGCTGTCATAAGTGACAGTCTTGGGTTGGACCATAAAATAACAGATTAAGTGGAAATAAATGCAATTGGATTTGGATAACTAAATCATAGACATCCAAAAGAGAGTGGATTAGAAAGTGATTAGACTAATCTTGAAGGGCAAATGAAATGAGAACAACTTTCCAGTCCTTAAATGCTGTCATTATCTTTTTAATGTGGACAGTATTTGGTTTTGAGAGAAGTGAGGCATGAGAAGGAGGTACACAAACAAATAAATTATTTACTAAATGAAGACAAGACATTTCTGTATACAGCCTTTCTTACAACAAAGAAAAGGAAGGAAAGTAAAGGAATCAGAAGACAACAGATAAGTGGAAATGTTTCTTTAGAAGACTTCACAATACCTTTAGCTTCCAAATCTTTGCAGAATTCCAAGGATTAGACAATCTTACAGACACTTCAAGCAGGAAAAATACTGATACTTGGGGAAAAAAAAGGTGTTAGAGGGGCTCTTAAAGGTTAGATAATCCATTCTTCAAACTCAGGATCAACTACATCTATCTCATCCTCCCAAACTGCCTTTTCTCAGAAACTGATCCCTAGTTTCTGTCCAACAAAGAAGATTAGCATGTTTTTCTGCTCCATGTTACAGCTTTCACCATCCTTGGAAGAAATAAAAACTGGGTGATGCAGCACATTGTCCTTTGTTCTGTCCTGTCTAGTGGTTCCTAGATCCTGAGACCAAATACCCATTTTACACGTGTGTACAGAAATTGAGATAACTTTCCTTTGGATATATAAGCTAGAAATACACAAGGCGGATATATTCAGATCTTCTGGCGTTTAGACTAAAAGTGGATAATAATATCCATAAAAGGTTTACAGCCTTTTCAAATAGGGTATAAAAAAATATTAGGGAGAATGCAAAACTTACTGCAATAATTCAACGTGACAGCCCACAACAGCTTTTGGAATCTGCCTTTGAAAATACACAAGCTTTCAGAATATGTCTTATTGCCTCTTCTTTCCCTGAGGTTTGTGACTGTACAAAGCCACTGCAAGAGAAAATGCAGTAACTGGAGTGTCATTTGAGAGCTATTATTCACAGGCCTGAATAGTCAAACCCATGAGAGTACTACAGACTTCAAAAGCCAGGAATACAGAGGGGAAAATAAAATAGTAACTGAAACACGATGCTCTTCGAAAAGGCTTCGAACTCATTATAAGATATGACTTAGGGGCCACTAAGTGGCTTCAGTCAGTGCCAGGATCTTCCTGTGCTCAAGTAAAGTGCAAATAGGCACACAGAGCCTTCCACAAAGCTGCAAAAAACCAAGATGACAAGTCAAGCACACAGCATGTGGGGTCACTTAGAAAGAAGCCTATGCGAAGTAAAAATGTAGCTTGTGGACAAGCAACAGTTACTCATATAGTGTAAATATGTGACCTGCAATCTTCCTCCCCATCTCTGGACCCGCTGTTAACTCTTAAAATCTCACAGCTGTGTAATGTAGAGAGATATGATGAAAGGATTGTCCAGTGCTTTGCACATTATGGAGGAAGGTGAGCCATCCTTGAGGTGCAGACCTTAATAAACCCACTCAATTAAACATTCACCGCCCTTCTTCTGATTCTGCATCTCAATGTGTTACTTTAGAGGGCCATAGGGTGCCAATTCTTGCATCATCCCTCCAACCTAACTGCAAGAATACCACTATGTTTCTGCACACCTAGTTAAAATGTTGAATGAATAACATACTTCCACCACTTCACATGATGAAGGTTCCAACCCTGAGCAGCTGACACTTCTGCACCGTTGCCTATATCGATGCAAAAAGAAAGGGCAGAGTTTTACAACAAGCTAGCTCAATACTTATTTCCCACCATGTTTCCATCAGCAAGGTCTTCATTAGGAAAAGTAAAATGGTCTTCACTCAAGTATCTAAGTCTGACTTACTCAAAAGTAGGCATTTCTGGGGAAGTAAAAGAAAAAGTTTTTGGTGTGTCATCATAATCAAGGTTAAGGATTCTGGGGAAGAAACCAAATTCATAGATGATAAGAAGGGACAGTTGCTCCTTTCATTATTCAGTCTGTTTTGACCTCACTCTAAGTGTTTGGGGGCTTAAAAATGCATAAGATTCTGAAGGAATAAGCTACATGTTTTTTCAAAGGTTAAAGAAAAATTGAAACAATATGTTAAACAATGACTTGTAAGCCTGATATGATTTTAACTACAGAAACAGTAGAAAACAGTGCTGGCAGTGATTCAGAAGATCATCTCAATCACTACCTGAAAACTGCCAACCTCGTATCTAGCTGATCCTGAGAAAAACACTTTCACACTGTTCCCAAGGCTGCTTTTTGTTGGAAGTGGTGTGATTTCCCACAACATAGCTTACTCTAGGGCTTAACTTTTCTTAGTCTGAGAAAAGTCTCCTGGGTAGCTAATACAAATCACCCTAACTGTGATTTAAACTGTTTCTCGTTTCCCACACAGAGTGAACAAGAAGAGCATCTTTCTACATCTACTGCCTTTAACTTAGTGGAAGACTCTTGCCACATCTCTCAATCTTCATTAATGACCACAGCTTTAGGGTAATTTTCTAGACACTTGCATTGATTTTTAAAATGCTTGAGAGATCTGCAGTCCAAATGTAGCTCACGTCATTCAACTACACAATAGCATCTGTATTTTGGCTAGTTATTTTGACCTTTCTCTGTAGTCAGGAGAGACAAATACACATATCTGGAGTTCCCTATTGACTACAAAGACAGCCATGAGGCAATTGCTCAGGTTGAGGTGTCTGCATTGGAGACGAATGATACAGCTGTCAAACAAGTGTTTGGTTCTACTCAACATGTTTCAGAGTATATTGGTCATCTGCATGGAGTTGGCAGATGTTCACAGAGTATGGAATTACTGTGCCATTCCAGGCAATTCGTAAAATTTCCTAAATTCTTTTCACCCTCTTTATCTTGATTCTTCAATAAATTCTAACTCCTTCCCCTCTGTGAATCTCTACTAAAATACAGGTGCTTTGTCACCCTATTGTCTTATAGGAAGACTGTTTCAGAATCCCAGAAATTTAGGAGCTATGAGCAGCCTTCTAATTTCTTCCCAGCTTTATGTAAGATCAGTTAGGTAATGAAAATGCTATAGCCTTTTGCACTTGTGCAAACATGTGCTTTAGCACCAATAGTTCCTTTTATCTTCCCTGTTGTTGGTTGTCTTGACAAGTGTAGAGAGAGTAATCGTATCTTCTCTCAGACCTTGTTCTCAGATAAATAATGTAACTTCTCTTAGTTCCTTCTCAAGTTTTCTGTATTCATAGTACTTCTAAGTACAAAACCTTACCAATTTCCATTATACCAATTCTTCAGTCTTTGTCCTATTTTAATGTCCTTGTCTTTTCTTAGTCATGCTGCCCACTTCTTGATAATACAACTATCACATAAAAATGACATGTCCCACATATGTAGAACATGTCACGTTTTCCTTCTACCTTTGTTATGCCATTTTCTGTACTGTCATTCCTATTATCCATCCTTTCATTCCCTTATGTGTTTTTTTTTTTTTTTGCAAACTAAGACAGATTATTTATTTTGTCTTCTAGACATATTCAACATAATTTGTGGGTCTATCTGCATAGCAACCTTTTTTATTCCTTCCTCACTTTATTTTATTTATAGGACTGAAGAAACTTTCCTAATTGTTTCATAAACATCCACTTGACTTTTGGCAATTGACATTACAATCTTATCCTTCTTGCCCCAACAGATTATATTTCTTTGCTGATCAGTCTTTTTTTCTATTCCTTTTAAGCTCTCTGTTCAGTTTTTTAGAGCTAATTTTTCAGAGATAGAAGTTCAGAATTCTTCCTTACTGTTCTTCTTTTTACTTAACATACAAATTCCTTAATATTTTTCTATCTTTGACTTAAAGAAACTCCAGAAAGTTTCTATATGCAAGTTTTCAAACTTTACAATTGAGCTGACACCACTAGGCACTTCTTTCAGCTATTGACAGTTATGCTTTGGAATTTTAAATCTCATTTGCAGTCTATTTTTATCCTTGCATAAGTGTCCCAGTGTTATCTAAACATCATTTCTTTTTCTAAATTATTTTTGCTGAACCAGACTATTGTCTAGCTTTCTACTTCCATTCCTATATCAACAGTTTTTGCTACAACATATGGTATCCCTGTAACTTTTGTTGTAGGTCTTAACTTGCAATTTGTATTCTCTTTTTGCTGCCTTAGTTTCCTGCACACTGTTTTTGAAGAGACCATCCCAAATGACACAAGTGAATCAAAGTCATAGCAACCACTCTCATTAAAAATTTTGCTCTTTAGCCTTCAATCAGTGATGGTCTTTAGTTGATTGTCGTATCGTTTGCCTGATTTTTCTTCTCTGAACCAATAGCAAACTTCTCCCATCCTTTATTATTCTAAAATTCTTTATTGGTCAAGTTACTCTCTTCCCAAGAAACATGTTAAATGTAGGGCTGTATATGAGTTGAGACTATCCCTCTTTCCAGTGGTTACTGTCCCCAAACCTTCCTGAGAGCACCAGCTTTTCAACCATCTGTTGACTGCCACTTTTTTCTCCTCTGTGAAGTACAAGATTGCCACAATAATGCCCTGAGACTCCAAATACTAGTGTTTATCCCAGACATGTATTCTGAGCCATTATTTGGGAACCCAGCAGCATAATTTGTGCCAGATGATGACCAGATTCTTCTTCTTTTAGAGTCTTTTCTAGCCTCAGGTTTGTGCTATTCCTCCTGAGACACTGCACACTATTATTTTGAATGCACTCAGATGCTGCAAAACTTTTTAATGAGTGCCTGGCTATCAGATTTGCTTCTTTCTCAATTTGACATCACCATTTCAGTTTTTGTTTTACTTCTATTTGTAGTTACTTTATTGGTTTTGTGCCTCTGGTTCTTTATTGTGCTCTAATATCTGTTTATCTCTATTTTCTTCTTTGTGTGTACAGGCATCTCCTCTCCCTTGGCAATAAATACCATGTCTATCTGTTTTTCCAGTGCACCTAATTCATGAGTGCTTTTTTCTCAGCCTTTTGCTTCTTTTGGCCTCACAATCATATATTTTCCTAGGACACCACTGTCAAGAGTTTTCTCTAACCCAGCAAAATGCTTCAGCACTTTTAGTTCCCTGTGTGATTGCCAGATTGGCACTTCAAACATATGCAGCTTCTCACATTTATTCTTTTGGGTGTAATTTTGCAAGCCCCAAAACTTCTGCATCCAGTCATATTTCAAGAAGGGAACCCCATACCACTTGCATATTCTCAAACACCTTAATTGCTGTGTAAAAACAGCAACAACATTTAAAAGTGCAATTGAAATAAATGCTCTCACTGCACCCTTTACCCTAAAAATGCCATGTAGAACTAAACATATTTCTGTATGCATAAGATTGAATCATGAGCTTGAGCACTGCACAACATTGCTGGAAAGGAAAATAAATCACAATGTTCTCCAGGCAGAGTGTGGTTGATCTGTACAATCCAGCTGATGGTTTGCTCTGCAGAACAAGGTGCTTACAACATATCACTCCTAGTTATTCTCCTTTTCCTTTCCTGCAGCAGAAGCAAGCACTGTGGCAGGCTGGTGAGGGATCTACACAAGAAATTCCCTATTTTCTTCTAAAAAAATAATACTAAAAATATCAAAGTGACAGCCTAAGGGCATAAACCACCGGCTGCCTCTTCTCTTTTGCCTTCCTCATCCGAACATAGTAGGTTCCAACACAACCCAGAGGAATGTTGTTTTTCCAGCAGAAGAACAAACAGGGACAGAAGGGAGATAAAATCAATAATCAGAATAGCGGAACAATAATATGGTTAGCATGTACCTGCTGGTTACCTCCCAGCTTCACCAGAATGTGCATGTAAAAAGCAATGAATCTGCCACCCAGGAACAAGATCACGGAGTTTCAAAACTGTTCATGTTTGCAAGCTCTCTTAAGCCCAGCATTGACTCTTTCCTGGAATTATTTATTGCATGTCAAGTTAAACGACACACTCCAGGAAAGCTATCTCAACTGATTTTTTAACTAGATTGAATCAGAAGTGCTTTCATCATTAATTCATATGAAAACATATCCATGTTTGCTTGATCATTGCAGGATAAATGTAGACAAATTCCTGGAGTTCTTGAGATGCGAACTGTCCAGAGCCCACTCAGAGCCTTCTGGTGTGGTTTCACATATGAGTCTGAAAAGCAGAAAACACGGCTGGAGCATCTGCATAATGCATCCCCCTCACCCACCGTAAGATCAGGTGTAATTCTGTCATTCCTGGTCAATCTTTGTCCAACCTGCTCTTAAAAACATAAAGTGATAAACATTACACAAGCTTTCTATGCAAGACCGAGAGACAATTCAGTAGGTTTCTTCAGATTTGTGCCTTGGTCCAAATTAACCACCGTGTTGCAGCACGTGTCACCTTGTAATTAATTAGTATCAATCTTTCTTTATAGCATCTTAAATGTATTTCTGTCGTACCACACCATGGCTGCATGGCACAGCTTGTTTGTGTTTAGTTAATACAACCTTTCATTAATCATAAGCATCACTTATTTTGTTCTCAATGACTTTAAAGCCACAAATAACTTGGGTACAATCTCTTTGTTTCCAGATAAGTGTTCATTTTCACCACAAGGGATTTACAGGGTCTTATAATCCTGCTCATAACACTTGCTCAAGACCTGCTGTTGCTGCCCAGCCAGAGTGATGTCAACAACACACTGCTTGAAACACAATGTAAGTAGGCTTCATTGTGAACATTCTTTTCTTTAGAAGTTTTTGGGTTTCTACTGAGAGAGAAAATAAGAAAACCTTTCAAAATCACGTGTGCAAGGGAAGTTTCGTAGTCATCTGCTCTTATGCCCCCCAGAAACCTCGTCATTTTGAGTGAAACCAGAACACCATTGTCTCACAGACATTTTGGTAAACCATTCAATTCAAACAGTATTTTGCTGAGAAAAAAAAATTCTCTGCTTCACAAGGAACTGAATATGCAGAGGGATAAGAACTTGTAACTCAAGTATAGACTTCGACTATTTGAGCCAACATATTAATATTTTTTTTAATATCAGAAATGTTAAGTTCTTAATCTGCATGTAAACCAGTTGCTAGACCAAGTTCACATTATTTTTCAGCAATATTTATCAGATAAGTATAGTTGGTTTCATCATTTTTTGTGAAAATTCTTAATCTCACCATTCACCTCAATATTTATTTCACTTTAGTAGATGAGTAAAAGCACTTGTACGTACTATAAACCTCTGTGTCCATCATAAATCAAAGAAGATATGATTATTTTTATTTTTTATTTTCTAATCTGAACAATGTTAGGAAATGAAAATACTAAACCGTTTTTTATATAAGTACAGAATACAGTCACAGAACTGTCTTGGATCTAATTGCTGAAAACTTTTTCTTCTACTTAAACTCTTACAGTATTTAGCAAAAATATTTCTCCCTCTAAATTCTGAATGCCTTGAGGGAATATTACCAAATGTGACTACTTCCCAGTGCAATTTTGAGTTCCGTGACACTTGTCAAATTTAATTATTTCGCCTACATTAACTTTCCTCAGCTTAAAATTTTATTACTGAGATATAAATCAGTCATTTATACTCAAGATATTAATTAAAAAGAATAAAAGAAAACCATTTTGCTTGAACTGACTGAAATTTTGAAGATAAATATACAAGTACTTTATTCTAATACATTTTTTTTTCTTACAGCTGTAGTTAGTGCTCACTAAAGGCATCAAAATGTTCTCTGCATATTTGGATACTTTGCATATTTGCATACTTTGAAGCCTTCCTAGAAAATGTAAGTCAAGATGTATTGTAGAAGAAGAAATGAAGCCATGAATCAAAGAAAAAAAAATGAATGCTCTTAGAACACTGAACACTTCCTAGAAAAAATAGTGGGTATCTTCCACTACCTGAGGTGGAACTCAATGGAACTTGTGAAAATTCTTAATATCTCAGTGGAACTTGATGACACTAAGCAGAGTGGTCCAGTTGACACGCCTGAGGGATGGGATGCAGTCTGGAGGGACCTGGACAAGCTGGAGAAGTGGGCTCATGCGAACCTCATGAGGTTCAACAAGGCCAAGTGCAAAGTCCTGCACCCAACTCAGGGCAACCCCCAGTATCAATGGAGGCTCGGGATGGAGGGATTTGGAGCAGCCCCCAGGAGAAGGACTTAGGGGTGCTGGGGGTGAAAGATGGGACATGAGCCACAACGTGCACTTGCAGCCCAGAAGCCAAATCATATCCTGGGCTGCATCCCCAACCCCGTGGGCAGCAGGTGGAGGGAGGGGATTCCGCCCCTCTGCTCCGCTCTGGTGAGACCCCCTTGCAGTGCTGGTCCAGCTCTGGGTCCTCAGCACAGGACACACATGGACCTGCTGGAGAGGGGCCAGAGGAGCCCCAGAAATGATCTGAGGTTGGAACAGCTCTGCTGGGAGGGCAGGCTGAGAGAGTTGGGGTGTTCAGCTGGAGAAGAGAAGCTCCAGGGAGACCTTATTGCTTAAAACCTTATTGCTTAAAAAATTTCAGTGCTTAAAAGGAGCCTATAAGAAGGACAGGACAATGGCTTTAGACTAAAAGAGGGAACGTTCAGGACAGACATGAGGAAGAAATTGTTGGCCCTGAGGGTGGTGAGAGCCTGGCCCAGGTTGGACAGAGAGGTGGTGGATGAACCATCCCTGGAGACATCCCAGGCCAGGCTAGATGGGGCTCTGAGCAACCCGAGCTGGTGATGTCCCTGCTCATGGCAGGGGATTGGACTATATAACCTTTAAAGGTCCTTTCCAAGCCAAATATTTTATCATTTTATGATTCTGTGTCTCTCACTCATGGTCTTTGGTAATGTACTACCAGCACAATTCTTTCTTACTGTTGTTTGTACTGTTTACAATTCACTCCTCCCTTACTCCAAATTATTTTTTTCAAGATAAAGGTGGTGATGGCGTTTTCACCCACATGACTGCCTGGGAAATTGTCCTCATTTCATTCCTTTTGTCCTCTCAGCAACTCAAAGGGTATGTGTATATTGAGAACTGAGAAAAAGCTTGGACTGGGGATGCCAGAATGAACTGTGAATGAAGGTTGGTCTTGGATGAATGAATAACTGAAGTTCTCCAGCAACATTAAGTTGGACTAGTTTTTCTGTGCCCTTATAGACACATGTTGCCTTAACTTCTTGTCATAAAGGTAGTTGCTACGCAGAAAAATCAAACTGTTTTTTGAGACTGAAAGAGGTTAGGAGATCATGCCTGAGAAATCTTGGCAGTTGTCAGGGAACTGATCATCCGAGCAGTGTAACAATAAGTGGAGACTCTGAATCAGACAAGATGCATCTGCCTCCAGAAGTCACAATAGACATTTATTTATATTTATTTGCTCCTACAAACATATAGAGCAAAGGTTAAAAGTAGGGTCGTGATGAAGCAATTCTTGGTTTAAAAATCTCATCTTGTCTTCTGTCACTCATACTCAAGGAGAAAAATCACAAGAAGCACGGAGTAGAACAAGTAGAACAAATCTGCACCACAAGCTTGGCTGAACTTTATAAAACCTAAGAGGAACCTTTCACATAAACCAAAGCAATATTTTGCTGTGAGGAAACTGAGCAGTGAAGATCATGGTGTGGAACTCAGAGCTGTTTGGATTCATTGTAGTCTTCCAACATGTAGTGGCCAGCATAGAAAGGTAGTCTGAGAAATAAGACACATTGAACTGGGCCATTACTAAACATTTCAAATTCAGTCAGTCCCACCTCTATTTGGGCTTCTTTTGTGTAATTCTTGAAACTATAACCAAAGCCAGGGTAAAAGAAATATATAAATTGTGAAAGACTTGGAAACACCAGTCACACTGCTCAGGATGCAGGCAAACAGTCATGGAGGGTATAATATTAAATTTTTATGTTATTTTATTATTTTGGGGGTTTTTTTGAATACTCTGTCTCTGGAATGTTTTTTGAATACTCTGTACTGTGCTGGTTGTGTACAGTTGAGCAGTAGACCCATTTTTATCGACAGCTTGAGTGTGTACAACAACAGAGTGATATAGTAGAAGACAACTAGTCTATGAAAAGGGTACATGGATGGCTGGATTCTGCCATTGTTGTACTGCCAATCAAACCCCAAATTATTATACAAAAATGAGATGTTGCATCCACAGAAATAGAACTTGCCTGTCAATCTAAAACATTATACATATACACAGCCTCAGACCAAGGTCTAAAAATGGTTTGACTGACAACTGTACTCTGCAGTGAGAGCAGAATTCTCTCCTCCCAGTTTTAATTACATGTCTCTTGTAAATACATATATTGAAAAATATCAACTAAGATGCAGCTGTGTTTAACTATGACTTTTTCCTAATCTTCCAGAGAGTTCTTTAGTATTTGTGCAAGACTTTGAAGAACTGCATGACATGGTAAGTATTATTGTTAAGCTGTCTGCTTCCCATGAAAATTACAGCATAGCTAAAAGAAGCAAGAGTTTCCAATAGAACCCATGTCTGTTCGATGCTGAAAACTTTTAGAAAAACAAAAGTTCTTTTAAATGTGAAACTTTTCCTGTCACTCTCCAAGTCAAGTAATTTGAAAGGAAAATATGATCCACTTTTTTCACTTGACATTTCCATTTCAACTCATTCTCCGACTTCCTCTCTTTTCAGGTTGACTTAAACTAACTTTCACAGCCCTTGGTGCAGCTGTAACGTCCTAACTCCAAAAGCCTGTGTACATACCGGTAATTCAAAGATTATTTGGGTATTTAAACCAGCCTGGAATCTGTTTAGACTGGAAAACAGAAGAATTTCTGCTAACTGTAGTGTATATTGTTCTGTACTAGCCAATGAGTTATACTTGAAGCATGATTTATAAGGTTAAAGGACTTTTATACTAAGGCAGAAATTAAATTTTCATTATAATTTGTATCAAGAAGATTAGCTACATTTTGTAAGAACTTTTGCAAAAAAATATGAAATCTTTAGCGATTTTTTTAATGAGTTCTTTGCCTTGAACTTTTTACATTTCTGTTTTTACAATTGCCATATGGATAGCAGTTATGATGGAGTTTAGATGAATTCTGTAGAGCTATAAACAAGTGGATATGAACCAGAGTGTGTGAAAGAGTGTGCTAAGCTTGCTCCATTTTGTTTGTTCAATTGCAAGAAGTTTCATAAGTTATATTGTCATCACTGATTGCTGAATAATACAAGAAGGAACATAGCCAACCTCTTGAGGTGCATTGTGCAAAAAAGCATTTACAGACACAGAAGAAGAGCCTGCTCTATAGAGGATGCCTGGCAGAAATGATAAACAGAAAGGAATGTTAATAATTAGACAAGAAAGGACAGAGAAAGCAAGGAGGCTCCAATAAATTTGACAGATTAGCCAAATCAACTATGTCCTCAACCTACAGATCCTGATTTTTTTTGTTAACATTTCTGATGCGTTCATTGTGAAGATATTGTATGTGACCAAAATACTGTACCTCCTTCCATAAGGAGAGCATGAAGTAGCAACCAGATGGAGATACTGAAAAAAAAACAGTGTCCAGAAAGACCTGTCTCAGATCAGATATGGGCAGAGGACACTTTGTGCTGTGTCTTTGTTTCTCTTCTCCATTGGCCATCAGGCAGGAGTTGACAAAGATGTCTTTGCTTTCAAAAGGAAGATGACGGTCAAAAGAATGAAGTTCTGATGTTGATTACCCATATGAGGATGACCTACCTCTGTGGTTATGTCAGACACCTATATCCTCTCCAGAAAAAGAACAACATCATAGGACACATCCAGATCTACAGCTGCAAAGGAAATTCGTGTCATGTCACAAATGTGGCTTACACATTTTCATATACTGAGAAATGTTTTGTAGTCTGTGGCATAAGAGGTCAGTGCTCTACGGATGTTGTAGGGCTTAATGTATGTTACCCTGTGACCAGAACCCACCAGACAATGGAGTTAATGACCCAGGGTGATTCCCTGTGATTTTGTCCCTCCAAGGCCTGGATGGGAGTACAGAGGAAACTGAGCTATGATGGGCTTCCAGGTCACTTGATGCATCCCTTCACCCACAGAGGCATGGGGGACTCCTCAAGTGTAACCATCAACTCCTATTTCTGAGCAGCACACAGTGTCCCTCCTTCCCTTGTAGTTAGGTGTTGGTTGTCAGCTGAGGATTTTAACAACAATCTGTGGACTCGAGAATTACGTACCCCAGCACTTTCCCTTCTTTCTTGCTTATTCATACTGGGACAATGGCCATCCTACATCCTACACGTCTGTACAGCACGTGATACAGCAGACGTAGTCCTGGTCAGGGACCCCAGGCAGTCCAGCTACATATAAACAAATGGTTATTTCAAGTACTTAAAACTGTTGGTGTGACATATCATTACCCTTTATCAAGTACTTACTAAATACCACAGCCTTTTAACACAATTTCTTGTGCTCTTGTGTCATTTTTTGGAGTGTTTTAGGGCACTAAGATTCATTATAGATATGCCTGCAGTGACATTTAGTTAAATTAATTTCTCTATTATGTTATAACTTTAATGAGAAGTAATCAGATATTATTTAAAAAATGAGAGCACTATGCTTATTTCATACTTTGGAAGAATTTTCAATTTGCTTATGAAACAACCTTGGAAGTTAAATACATGAAAGAAAAGTAGTTCTCTGCTCCTGACCAGTATTATTGATATTTTTTTTTCATTTTCCTTATGGCAGAAGATGGTGTAAAGTCATAATGGTGTTAGTGGCAGGGCCTCCTTGTTCTTGTTTGGAACAGCACCAGGTACAGTGGGATTCCTGTTTTAAAATGGGGCTTCCTTGGGATTGCTGCCAAAGAAATATTGACTAGTAATTATCGAAGTGGGATATTGAGTTCAGCTTCTCAGATGAATGACATCACAATTCCAAATCCAGAGTAAACATGAAAGTAATACTGTCTAATCTTAGTAACATCTAAATCCAGAGCTCACTTTCTTTTGCCCCTGTGTTTTCTACACCAATGTATGTGCAGAATTGCTCTGGTTCAACGGCCTACCCAAGTTAGCAACATAATCCAACTGAAGATGTCCCTGCTCATTGCGTCAAGGTGGATTTGATGACCTTTGAAGGTCCCTTTCAATCCGAACTATTCTGATTCTAGATAAGGCCCGATAGCCACAGTGACAGGGTTATGGCTTGGACTAGGGGCTACAGAGACCATTACTGAAAACAAACCAATAGAAGAAGGTTTCCCATCATGGTTGTTACTTCATCCTGCCAGTGACACTACGCAAGCCAGCCAAAGCAATTGCTGGGCAGCTTCTAGCTGACATCTAGAGTGCTGAGGCATCACCCAAAAACACATCTACACTACAACAAAACTAGGCTTCTTGCAAAGCATAGTGGTGGTCATTATTTTCTTTTAGGGCAGGTGCTTAGCTCACTTTTTTAGGCAATATGTGAGAATGTAGAATATATGCCTAGGAATGGGAAGCCTTCCTTCACACCTTTCTGTTCCTGAAAAATCTCTAGCTTGCAGGTTGGACTCTGGAAAGTGATTCATCAACCTAGGTGTGCAAAATACAAAAAATAAAAATAGAGATTTACTGAGTCAGAGACCTGAGGCTTGTAGACATATCTCTGTGTTGCAAACACTGAAACCGAATGTCCCCCAGCTCTCAGGGGAAACTTAGATGATGCTCCCAACATCTGTTTTACATTTTACTCAGTGACTTTTTAACATAGCAGTCCAAACAGCAGTATTTATTTTTCTTTCCCATACGCTGGTATATTCCTTCTCCACAGTGATTGTTTGACAGCAAAAATTAGCAGGTAGATTCAAGTAGAAAAGTTTTAAATCGTAACTATAAATGGCAAATATTGCTTGGACAGGAAGTAATTAAGACTGTGATGATACGTTTAGCTCAGGAGGTGGGGAAAACAAAAATAACACCTAGTATTTGCAGTCATTAAACACTGAAGTATTTTGCCAATTAAAATCCTTCAGTGAAAGCAAAGCACAAAGTACTTGCAAGATGATGACTCATTTCTTGCTCAGACAAACCTGCTAATGAAACATTTTCAATGCTTTCACAGCCTGATTTCTTCTCACCTGAGCCACATGTAATAATATCAGATTTGATTTATGCTTATTTAAAATACCCTGGGGAAATAAACAATCCAAAACCCTTTCAAGATCCACCTTTACCTGGAAAACCTTTTCAGTTGTCAATGTTAAGTTACATCATCCCAAAAGCTAGGTGATGTTGACGGATATTTTTAGGTGCTACATGAGTCAATTTTAGTGTGGTTCAGACCATGATGTCATTTTACACCAAGAAGTGAGCAGCATGAGACTTGATTTGACTCAAGACTGACATATAGCTTAATTTCAGATTTTTTGGTTGCTGTTAACACCTTTTCACACAAGAAAATGTTTCCCAGGCTTAAAACTACCTATCTCAAGTTCGCTAATATTTTGAAGACTCCTAAAAAGGCTTGACTTTATGCTTTGTATCCCCCCACCTATAATGAAATTTAGATGGACTTTCTAAGCAGTAACGCAAAAGTGAGAAAGATAAGTGCAGTAACTTGTATTTTAGACTTCTATTTTATTGGGATTTTTGTATAGGGTATCTTCGCACAGGGATCTTTGCCCAGGTCTACATACAGCTAGCTGGTGGTCTTGTGTCCAGTCCCACTTACACATTATTCATCGTTATTTGTTATCTTAAAATCCATGCAAAAAAAAAACCCAAAACTCTTCTAAATATCTTAACTGTGTAGAAAGGACTGTGCTACGTGGCCATTTCTGCAACTGAGTTGTTTACAAATGTCTTTTCTATGTCAAGACAGTCAACTGCCTATTGACCTTTTACTAATATATTATCTGCTGGTATTGCAGTGTCCCAGCCAAAGGGTAAAAGTATATCATTGCAACCAACTGATTACACTTACCTGATCATCACTGAAGGCCAAAAGACTAAATACAATTTAAGTGTTCTACTACTTGTTACTATAAATGTCCACACTAATGAAAAAGTAGCATTTTAGCCTGCTGAGGTTCTGCAGTAGTTAAGCAAAATGAGTGTAACGTCTTTCACTGTCCTTGTTTGCAAAGCAGTTTTAGAGACTTAACCATCTGCCCTCTGTTATTTTAAAGCAAGGTATAAGAAACAAATATTCTGCTTTTATCTGCGGCTTTAAAATGTAGAGAGAAAAAGAGAAAACAGCAAAAAAATTACAAAATGTCTTGTAATCAACAGATAATCTGAAAAATTCCCTTAAACAGATTTTTAAGATAATGTAGCAATCTAAAGGTTATATAAACTTCAGCAAAGCCTCTTAACATAGGTGTGTAAGCATTATGGAAATTTGATTTTTAACTCAGTGAAGTATAAAAAGGCATTTGTCCTAGCAAATATATGAGTTAGATTTGAATGCTAAAATGAGATTATTGGTGATTAAAGCCACTGTAAAACACAGAAAAATTGGTAGCTAGCATGAGTCACCCAAATTGAACACTTTGGGCACTTTTCAAAATACCCATAAAAAAGAAAAAAATAAATTCAAAGCAGATTAGCATTTTTCTGTAATAAAAATTCATTATCTACTAAAATAGTTAACAATAAAGTATTATATTCAGGTAATGTAGAGTGCCATGGAGAAGAAGATATTACTGATTCTTCTCTGACCTACAGGGTTTAATCTTTCTTTATTAAAAAAAACACCCTCAATACATCATAGCCTCCCTTCTATCCACCATATTGTAATGTCTTTGTGCAAAATTTGCTTTAAATAACAACCCACTAATATACTGGAAGTAAAGATATCTCTTTCTGATTTCAAAGGCAAGAGCATATTGTAACCTGTTAGCAACAATCTGGTCAGAAAGACTAGATTTTAATCTTTTAAGTTACTAATTAGCAGAAGAAGAGTTTGTTTGTTTCTCATCAGTGATCAGCTCTTTAGAGATATTCTTAGAGTTCACAATGCAACCATTATATGTCTTAAAAAAATGTAATTTTGAAAAAAAATAAAGGAAGCCAAAACAAACTTCTTTCAAGAGAAAACCAAAGTATATCAGAAGATATGAGATAACAAGGTCACTGGTCACCGCACTGCAAGACAACGTGTGATTTATTTTGACCACCTACTTTCTAGTCCTGGTCCTCCAAAAACTGACAGACAATGAGGGGCATCAGGAGCTGAGGACTAACATTTGGCCTTGCTGTTTTCACATATCTTCCCAATGTAATTTTCCTATTTGATCTTATTTAGACTCCATTCTCAGAGGGATTAATTATCTGTGATCATTGCCAAATGAAAGCACTTAAAGCTGTTAACACTGAAAATGTATTTATTAACCTTTACGGTCCTTCCCAAAAAGATTCCAGTTTCTAGAACAATTGACCTGTAGGGAAAATAATAATTTTTAAAAACAAGATCTTTAAATCTGATCCTGGTTTCTTTGAACTCTGTAATGCTCCTATCATGGAGATTTATGTCATTTAAAAGACCATCTACTTACATAAAGAATCAGATTTCTCTCTTTGCCAGTTTAATGTTGCTATAAATGCTATTTGTCCCTTTCTGCAGAAATACTGTCTTGTACAAGTTGGGTAAACAATACATTTAATTGTCTTTGTGATGCCAAGTGGAGCATAAAGTTAATGCAGGGTAGCATTTGTAGCTATCAAAACATCTCCCTGGAAAAATTTCTATGTTATTATACGGTATATGTCTTTCTTCAAAATGTCATTTGGCTTTATGGGAATCCTGAACTGTAATTTCAGAGTAATGAATAAAGGACATGACTCACGGCTATTTTTTCTTTTTCTTTTTTTTTTTTGGGGGGGGGAGTTAATACAGTTGCTTGAAATACGATGTGTTTGAGAGAACTTTCCTTAGTCCAGCAGTGACCTGGGCAGTAAATCAGTGTTAATCAGTTAATAGATCCAGGGGAAATTGAAACCATTGTCACATTTGGCACACTTATTCATTACATTTATGAGCTCACCCAGTTAGTTAATTATTATATAACTCCAAGTATGTCAGAGTGATACCCTCTAAGGATTTTTCTCCTGTCTATGTTGCTTCTAAAATGTTTCCCATTTCATAGCAAGAGTACAAAAATCATGCAACAATAGGTCAGTATCTACACAAGATACCATTTCAAATAAGTATCATGAGATGGGATTGAGCCACACAAACAAGATATTACAAAGAAACTAGGTATGAAGTTTTCACCTGTTATTTACCTTGCAATATTTGTTCTCATTCATAGTTTTTCACCAAAACAAATGTGCCATGATTTGGAGTAGGTTACTAAGTTCTACAGGACCAAGACAAATTTAGTTTAAGTTTGCCTGAGCACTAGAATAAGTGCAAAGGGAGCTAAAGAGCTGTAAAACCACACTCTATAGAAAATATTTTGTGGGGAAAAAAAAAAGGTTCTGCTGGATAAAACAAGATGAAACTGCAAGTCCAAGTACAATTCTGCCTGTATGCTGGGAAAGTCTGGACCTGGGTCAAGCACCTCTGAAACACCCTTCAAAAGGCTTCAAAACTCCATCCAAATAAAACCTTTTTATTCACAATTTGCTTAAGTTCATATAAGCTCCTAAACAACAGCTTGAATTATATTATCACCAGAGGATAGGAACTATTTTGCTGCATGAGGATGCAGGTTCTTCTGAGTACTTACGCTATTGGCTGAATTTGGAGGATGCACATTTAACCAGAACCCTGTTTCCAGTGCAACCAACCAATTAATAGCTTTTTTCTTTTTTTTTTTTTCATTATTTTTCTACATTCATCATCGCTAATTGCTCTGGGCCTTTATTGTGGGCAGCAGAAGTTTTTGTCTTAGGGCAAGAAAGATAATAAAACCCACTAAGTCATCATACAGCCAAAGAAGATGGAAATATTTCATATGATCAACTCTGAGTTATGCTGAATAACAAAGATTAGGAGCTGAAAAAGCAAAGAAAGATCAAATAGATAACACAGAAGTTAGTATATTCATCTTTGAAGAACCTGCTGATGGCCTTCTTTAGAAAACAGCTTTAAGAAGCAGAAAGAAGACCAGTCCTGACATGAGTCACAAGGTTCTCTCCAAGAAGTCCAGTGCAGAGATACTGGGGTAAAAGAGCTGGGTTACTAGCATCCAAAACACCCTTCCCCTCTTACCCAAAGAGCTGAAAGTGATTTGCATCAGGTTCAAAGATCTACATGATGCAAAAGATTATAACATTTACTGAGATGAAAAGGAGCTCAGGAATGTCACTGCCAAAGCTCATGTTTCCACGTGCCATCATCTTCACCTTTGTTTATGGAGTGAAAGACTTCCAAAATTGCAAAGGTAGCTTTAAAGCTGTAGCTTTACAGCTATTGCAAACTAAAGTACCTAAAATCAAACCATGAATATAGACTTCAAAAGTGTCCAAAACCTTAAATCTTCTGACATGCTATTGAATTCATTTCCAGTCTTGTCTATTATATCTTCAATCCCTTCTTCCTAAAAAGAAAAAAAAAGCTCTCTGTAGTATTCTGTGCAGGAAAATTTTACATTCTGAGTTTTCATGTGGTTGTTGCTGTCACCTGTTTTTTAACTCAGATTCCAGGACCTTCTCTTTTATTTTAGCTTTTCCAGTGTTTTTTTTTTTGTCTGGACAAACTAGTCCTCAGTCCTAACTTTCTTAATGCACTGGTAGTGCATCTTGCTTTAATCTACTACTTCTTTGATTTGGGTAAATAGTATAGGGGAAGTTGTCTAAAATGATGTGAAATAAGTTTTGAAAACAGTTGCAGTATTTAGAACGATAATTTGATTGGCCAGAGATGAGTCATAAGTAACAAAATGAAAGGAATAAAAATTTGATGCTATCTTGTTTGGGTGAAACAGAATTCTATCCCTTCAGGCCAGAGAGAGTCAATAATCATGTCTTGTACCCTCTATTTTTATGTTTTTTTCCTATTTGTTTAATATATTGGGATTATGTATCATAATAAAAGGAAAACATGGTTGTTATAAGCTTGCTGTAAAAACATAGCTATTTTTGGTTATGGCCTCAGAATTATTATTTTTCAAGTCAAAGTCAATCCATTTCCTGTTTAACATTGTTACATTAATACTACCCATAAGATTTGTAGAAAATAGCAAGTAATAAGTATGACTCTTCTGATATCAATCAACCTTCACAAGTCATAATACAAGAAACATATCTAATTTTCACGAATGCAGGAGCCAAAATGAGAAGTTTCAAAACCCAACTTAAGTATATGCAAGATTAAATAAATGGAGGTAGAATCCCCAGCTCCGTAGTACACATATACAAATATCAGGGACTCAGGTGAAGAGTAGGAAAGATGTTTAGTCTGTAAATAGAAAAAGAGGATCATAGATACATAGTCTATATTAACAACTCTTTCCCAATCTGCTATGACCAATTTCCCGCCCAGCAGACAGGAGTTTGCCAGGAGTCAGGATTCATGGAGCAAGACTGAGCATCATTTTTCCTCATGGTACATGCTACTTCTAGGCAACCCTTTCAGAAAGGCAAGGAAGTCCAAAACTTGCATGATGAGTCAGAAGCCACCTCTCGGTGGTTCTCCCACCTTTGCTGACTCAGAGCCCTTGGGATGGTCCATCAACAAAAAGATGTTTGTGGCATCATATGTCTCTTTAGCAATGCCAGGAGAACATCTCTTTTCATTACACAAGGTGATCGCAAACAGTTGTCATGTTAATTACAGACATGGTCTTTATGATAAAACTCCAGCTTGTTGAATGTTAACAGTTACAAGCCACGGGTAAGTTCAATTTGTAGATCATATTCTTCAATAATGCATTTCCACATCAACAGCTCAATGCTGCCTCACAGTCCTCCCCATAAATTAAAGTAACTGTGTGACATTTATCGGGTACAGCCAGCTCTGTGGTCCATAGCCAGACTGTCTATGTCACTGTTCAGTGTTCTGCAAACACAGCAGCCTTTTATCCACAGCCACCCTCACGTCTGGAGGTTTTCACATGTCTCACGCCCTGAAGCTTTCAGCCCTCCCAGGTCTAATCTCCCAGGAAAGGAACATGCTGGGCTGCACCCAGCACAGAGACATCGAGGGTGCTGGGGCTATTCGTTTCCAGCCCTCAATTCACTAAACTTGTTAATGTGAGCTCAACACCAGCCCTACCATGGCACACATCAGAACGGGGGCAGCAGCCCTGGACAGGAGGAAGTCTTGGTATCTTTTCCTCCTCCCTGCAAATGCCACTACCTGTTGGGGTGTAACATGATAAGCTAGTCAAGCAAGGCATATCAACATCAAATAATTCAGAGAAGAATATGAAAACTGTATATTCAAACTGTCCCATTATTTTATTTTATTTTACCTTTTTTTTAACAAATAAGAAAAGTTTATCCTACTTACACTCTATTCAAGGAAAAAAAAATATTAGAGCCACAAAGATGCTGAAGGGAGTGGAGCATCTCCCATGTGAGGAAAGGCTGAGGGAGCTGGGGCTCTTGAGCCTGGAGGAGACTGAGGGGTGGCTCATTCATGGTTACAAATATATAAAGGGTGAGTGTCAGGAGGATGGAGCCAGGCTTTCTCTGTGACAACCAATGACAGGACAAGGGTCAATGGGTGCAAACTGGAATGCAGGAGGTTCCACTTAAATTTGAGAAGAAACTTCTTCATGGTGAGGGTGCCAGAGCCTGGCCCAGGCTGCCCAGGGAGGTTGTGGAGTCTCCTTCTCTGCAGACATTCAAACCCGCCTGGACACCTTCCTGTGTAACCTCATCTGGGTGTTCCTGCTCCATGGGGGGATTGCACTGGATGAGCTTTCCAGGGCCCTTCAACCCCTGACATCCTGGGATTCTGTGATGTTGGTGCTATCAAAGATTCATATCATTTTAAGGACTTTGACAATAGCACTTTAATATTTATAAAGCTACATCTTCAACATTATTTAACAATGTGTATCTGCTGTGGATTTACATGATATATAGGAAGTTATAGTGCTTAATGAACTGTCAGGTCTCGTAATACCTAGACAGCTTTTAGTGGTTGGCTGTTCTGCCTAAGTCTCTCTTTTTCCTACAATACTCCGAAGCACAACAGCGTGAAGACATAATGCAGGGTGCCACCAGGTCAATGCTGAGCTATTTCCAGTATGTTCTCATCTTAATCCTTTGCCCTCTGTTACATATTTTCATTGTGAATATTTTATGACCAAAGCCTGCAAGATTTAAGCTCCTTACCCTTTTCTGTAACAATTAAGCTTCGCCTTTGCTGTGCTGCCTATCTCAGAGACGCTAATTCAGAACAGATATTTTTTGCCAAAGTCTCTCAAGATGAAGCCCAACAGATGCAGCAGTGATTTATTTTTCCTTTTTTTAAAGAATGAAATATTTTCTTCTTTTTTTTTTTTTTAGTGAATCTCAAAAAGCAAAAAAACAGAAAAAAAAAAACAACTAACATTTCCAGCTAATAATGGTATACAAAAACAAAATAAAAAAAGTAAATTCAAGGTTTCTGCAGTCACTGCTCTGGAGTTAAAATTATACTGTAGGCCAAGCTGACAGCACACAGGAAATTCAATGTGCAACAGCAGAAAATCTGCACAACAGATGAGGTCTTCTACCTTCAAGCCAAAAAGAGGTTAAATTAGAAATAAAGGAAAACTTTATTTTCCTCATGATGGAATCATTTATTTATGGAATTGAGAAAACAGGTTGGGGTTTCAGCTTCACACGTGATACACAGAGGTTTCTATTGCATTTACATCCCTTGCTTGCAGGACATATGTTTAGGTGCAAGCTGGAGATGTTGCATTACCATGGCCCCTGTGGTGATTCCCTGTTGCACATGAGCTTGCATCCTTTTACACTTTGTGAAATTTGTAGAATTCTTGGATCTTTTTAGACTTCATAGCCCTGGAAAAAAGGTTATTAGAGCAAAACACAGTGATAAGGATTTATAGAGAGTCAGTGCTATACTTCCTTTTTTCTACCATTAAAGGCCAAATAGGCATATGCAGCTCATAAGATCTAACACTGCCATATAGGGGAATTTAAATAATTATACAGGGATGGTCTAACTTCATTTCCCATTGGACTAGTGTCTAAATTTGCAGTAATTTCCAAAAAAACATGGTATTAATACATATGGAATTGCAAGACCTGACTATGGGCTAGTTGATTGTCCCAGGGGAACTTAAGGAGCATTTGACTGATAAGAATCTGCCAAAAGGGGTTCATGGTTTCATTAATATATAGACAAGTACCTACCTGTTCCAAGCACGAACATGCACACACACAGCCACATACACACCCCCTCTTCAGAACCAAAGCCCCACTATACTGGATGCTTTGAAGACAGAGTGATTTCACCTATTTGTAACATTTTTGAGAGATATTGCCTGATAACAGAGAGTTAAACCCTGCACTTCTCAAGCTTAACGCACAGCTTCACTGGCAATGAATAGACAAAATGATTTTGTGAAAACAGTTTAGGAGAAGATTTGTATTAAGCAATTCTGGGCATGTTCAAGTAGTTTACTACTTGCAACATCAATTACAATGAAATGATCATATATTGAAAAGCTTGGAAAAGTTTCCACATTTAAAGTATTTTGCAGAATTATTGTACGGACAGACAATATTTAGTTTTCGTCTTCCAGGAGACTGCAAGAGGCTTCATTTATCCTAACTAAAAATGCCAAGATTTGAGCCTTAGATCTAGGCTTCTTTTCTAACCACTGGGAAAGACTTATATTACTAAATCTTACCTTGAAAGGAAATGAATTGTGCCCTGAAAGTGTCCATTTCTCTCCACATTTTCATGACAATCCAAGCTAAGACACATACAAATATGTTACAGACAAGAAGAATTTTATGCGATGGATCACACCGCACAGATCAGAAAATAAGTTACTACAGCAACACTCGCCCAATTCATCTCTTTGTACTACTATACCAATAAATATTTACTACTCCAATTACTATTAATATTTTTTCTTTTGCTCTTAAATTATGTATTATTGTATTATTAATTACAATTTGTATTGCTGTTGATATTGTTAATGCTAATTATTAATATTTATTAACTCAATAAATATTTACTATTTAAGTAACACAAAATATTTTTGTGGGAACAGACCCTAGATCTTCTAAGTTTCTTATCTCCTAAAGTTTCTTGCTCCATAACTTCTGGAGTTATGGCCCAGCAAAATTTTTTGCTAGCTATTTTACAGTATTCTGAGATCATAGATTAATTGCCCTGTCTCAGAACTATCCACAGCAGGAGTCACAACTTTGGTAGGGGGCCCAATGCATAAGATGGAGGGATGATGAAACCAAAATTGTAGTCTGTTTGACAGTGTTGGAATCTGTCGTTCCAAACAGGAAAGCCAGGTTGCATAAGCTTCACAAAGATAAAAGGAAAAAGAAGAAATTAATTTCGTCCAGTTATAACCCATAGAAACAACTTTTGGAAAAAGCATGATACTGATGGCAGACGATAAGCTCTGTGATGTGAACATCAACCAATGTGAGGATGATTTTAAATAGATTAATACAATAATTTGACTGGCAGCAGAATATAAGGCAAACTAGTTCAGATAAAGTGTTATATACTGATCAACATGGCACAATAATAGGTCATACATCCTTAATTCCAATGTTTGAGAGTCACTAAATTTATACTAAATATTCAAGAACCTACTATTGTACCTGGCCATCTGCAGTATTATAAACACTAACTCCCCTCGTTTTGCTGAAACAAATTAAAAGAGATTAGAGTAATTGGAAAGACATTTTTTATAACTTGAATTCTGGCACACTGAATGTTATCAAGATAAATGCTCTGTTCAGATTTAGTTCTCACTGTTCCATCCAGATTGCCTTGAGCAGAGAGAAAACATTACAAGATATCCAAGTGGTAATTGGCAAATTTATCTGGAGTTTAAAGGAGAAATCAACCCCCAGTCCTTCCACCCTTACTCTTCTCAGTCCTCCCACAAATATCAAAGTGCAAATGAACATGAATCAATGCTGCCTGGGTGGGAGTGCTACAGCAAAGTGCCAAGTTACATTGATTCTTTATGGGGTTAAGTAAAGTTGAGGGAGTTCAACATCTTTTGGTATTAACACCTCCAAATGTTTAACAAAGACTTTTATTTCCAGTCAATATCTCCAATGTATCTATTTTCAGATCCATTCTCTTGATTTGTGCAAAGAATTGCTACAATTAAGTATACAAATTGAGGAACTGCAGACAAAGAAAAGCCAGTTTCAAGATCTCAGTTTTATTTATACTTACCATTAAGATTGACTCTTCTTAAAGATGGAGAAACAACAAGATTAAAGAAATACACACTATTTAAAGAAAAATCTAGAGTTCACGTGGTGCTTGCAAGAAGTAAGGATGTTGTTAATGCTTGGAATTTAGTACATAATTTAAGACTTACCTTGGAAAATAATAATAGGGTTTGTTTCCTCTTCTCTGTATCTGAAAGGACTTAACAAGTCTGGAGTATTTCTGCAGGGGAAAAATGAAGCTGGGGGTTTTCAAGCAGAAAGAAAACCTTGAACAGGGACAGTCTTATGTATCTTCAGCTGCAGATCCTCTCCTGAGAAAGTTTCTGTTAGCAGAGGCACCCACTACCATTAATCAGCACATGGTGATTATCTCTGAATCAAAACTCCTCCTTTTGGTTTTACTGATAGAAAGCTTAACCATTGCTCCAAACAATGGCTGAGAAATCAACTCTAAATGTGACCACAAGGACAAGAGTCAGCTGTCAGCATTCTTCACAAATTCTGCAAGATAAAAACCACCAAAGTTCCATTAAGATTACAGGGGGAAAAAGTAAACAATTATTCTGGAAATTTTCATGACCATTGACATTCCCATTAAGGGTTAGGGTGGGCATGAAGAGAAGGATGTCTTGGATGGATTCATTAGACTATTGATATCTAGGACTATAGAGATTCTGCTTAAGAAAAACGATGCCTGAGACCACCTGGCTGGCTACTGTTCTTTCTAGTGACTATCAGGAAAAGGGAACCTCAAAAGAAGAAAGAGGTCCAAAAGTAAACCTCAGAAATCTAGAAAACTTCATCAAGCAGTTTTTGAGGGCATGCACTGTAGATATAAGCTGACAAATTCGTTCCACAAGAAGCAGTCCAATAGAGCTGTCCATCAATGCTGTCCCTTCAGTCATGCTTCAAATTACTCCAGACACTAATGTGATTTTCTCTACCTGCACAAAAACTGGAAGGCTTATGAGTAGTGGAGTAAGGTCTTTCTGTTGGTACAAGCACAGGAGACCTGGTTGAAGAGACCATTTTCTTTTGTTTGGGGACTGCTGGAAAGAAACTTGGCTGTAATGTCTCTGATTAATATTATATAAAACCTGATCATTTTTGAAATAAGGGTGCATATTAAGATATCCAGTTCTGGACACACAGAAAGCTATAAATATGGAGGTAATTCTGGATATACAGCAAGAAGTAGTTTTCTTAAAGTGAACCCTACCACCGTGTTTCTTTCACTGGCCCTGCATCCATAACTTCTCTGGTTAGCAGTAAGGAAACATTATATGGGCTTGGAAAACATCATGAAGAGGACCAGCTGCTTAGTTGCTAGCATTCTGTCCTGAAGGCACCGAAATGATGTCAGAAATAACTATTTTCTCTGAGAAAAATAAAGTAAGAGCCAAGTCATACCAGTGGGGCAGGCAAATGCAAATTTTTGGGGACAGAACTGAAAACTAAACATTCACTGTAGGCTATTTATGCTATAAATAGGAATCTTTAATTGCTTTAGTCAGCACCAAGAATAAATTGTTTAATGGCTCATTATACTTTTTTTTTAGAACAGAGACATAAATATGACATGGCAGATTTGTTCTTAAAATTCTGTGTTTAGGTAAGAGTTTCCTCACTGACCCTGAAGTTAAGGTTTATAAAACTAGGAAATATCTTTTTCCAGCAAAGACTGTTATTAAATGGGGAAACTTGGATGGCTGTACAAGGTTTGTACAAACAAATTATCTTGTTATTTGGCTGGTGGAAAAAATGATCCAGACTTAGAAGCAGGGTGGCCTCTTGTAAAAGGGGAACCTGGGCGCCAGAGTGTTCTTCAGAACTCTGAGCTCTGTTCCAGCAATCTGGCAAGACTTGAAGCATTTGAGATGGACACATCAGTGGTGGATCTTTAAAAGACCTCTCTTGGAGGCCTTGCAAAATTCCCATCTCACCTCTCGATGGTTTTAAGATTAATTTAGGAGCATACTTCATCCTGCAGCAGCTCAAGTATATGATGTATTGAGGGAACGAGGACACCATCATCATTCTAGCCATGGAGGTTGCTGTTTTCTGTCATTGAGCTCTTAAGGTATTTATGCAGGTATATGCTGAACTTTTATAGCCTGTAGCAATCTGCTTGTTGCTCTATTGTGCCACTAGATCTCTCATAACTAAGGTAGCACAGGAAGAGATGTCATAGAATCATAGGTTGGAAGAAACCCTTAAGATCATGGAGTCCAACCATACCCTAACTCTGGCACTAAACTGTGTTCCTAAGAACCTCGTTTATATGTCTTTTAAACCCCTCCAGGAATGGTGACTCCACCGCTGCCATGGGTAGGCTGTTAACTGGAAAAAATTTTTCCCAATATCAAATCTGAACCTCCCCTGGTGCAACTTAAGGCCATTTCCTCTCATCCTATCACTTGCTACTTGGTAGAAGATACCAACACCCTCCATACTACAGCCTCCTGTCAGATAGCTGTGGAGAGCTATAAGGTCTCCCCTGAAACTCCTTTTCTCTAGTCCATTTAATATATTTTCTCCAGTCTACATTAATATAGATGAAGTTGCATCTTAGTTGTCAGGTAAGGATTTGAATTCACAGATGCGAAGCTGAGCTCTCTAATCCCTTGTCAGTGTTTGTATGTTGATTTACTGTTGGGCTTCAGTCTGGAATGAGCCAGCTGGATATTCAGGTGAACAAACCACACCAGGGCACGAGTAATAAAGTTAATACAGCTGCAGACTAATGCTCTCTTCAGATCCAGCTTCATAAGATTGTCTTCCTTCACCCCCATTAGCTCTCATTAGAGGACTTCAACCCTTTCTTCTTCCTTTCTTCAGCTGCCCAACAACTAGAGCATCCCCACGGTGTCACTAAGCCCCTTCTGCACAAGCCCCAGAAGTGCAACCCTCATTGCATATTAAGTCTACACATTGCCTGCCACCATTTCTGCTCAGTAAGGTACAACTCAGAAGCAGATAGCAAGGTAATGCAGCAGATATTAAACACAACCCCATTTTGCACTGGAAGATGATGGGTAACCAATAGTCCTTCACAGACCGGACTGAATAATAGCAGATAATTAACAGGTCAGTCTGCTAGCAAGAAGCAGATAAACAACCCGTGTTACCCACACGTTTCTCTTTTCTAGGTCTTCATTGTGATTAAAGTGAAAGCATATGTTTTACAGAAGAATGCACAGATAGAAATCTATGCTGTTAACAAGAATACTGTTTAATACCGAGGAGGTGCTATCACCTTTGAGGAGCACATTTCCATGGTTAGAACATTGCATGCAGGCATATTTTAACATTCAAGAAAGTCATACAAATGATTCAAGCATGCCCTGCCCTGAGAACATGTTTAGTCCAGTAGTTCAGTTGGTGGAGAGGTTAAGAGGGAAATAATTCCCTTTAAGCAACAAGGTCCCTGATGATAGAAAGCTTCTGAGTAGTCACAAGGCTCAGAATTCGGAGGTAGAGCCAGAGAACTGAATATGACATCAACATGGGAATATTTTAGGAAATTAGCTAACCACTTAAATCATTCACCCCATTCATTTGGGATCTTCAAACTGAGATTGAATTAGGAGTAAAGGTCACTTAAAGTAATTGTTTTACATTGTGTTTGTGACCCTTCCAGCACACATCTTGATTTAAACCTAACTCTGCCCAATCAATATAGTTGAATCAAGGACTGAATAATCACTTCAATCTGTATTTTTAAATTAATCTTGGCTATAAATTAAGTTCTTTGGACTAGAGGCAGAACAAAATATGCCTGCATTGCCCTCAAAATGCTCAGGGTACTTTCTGCTGAGCATTAAGATAATGATAATAATGAATATTCATGTTTCAGAATTTTGTGTCTCCTGGGTGAGCTGTGCAGGATTTAAATTTCCCTTGACACACAAATGGGCAGACATATTTGCGTATCTGTGATTTGTTTTGGCTTGGTTTCATTGTCTGCAGCTTGAGGCAGGGCAGAGAACAACTCAGAGAAGCGGACAGAGAAAATATCTTCTTAGAGACTTTGCTCTCACCTGTGTTCACAATATGCATCAGTCTGTGATTCAGGAAAAAAATCACAGTGTTACCCATCCACCCTTTGCACCTTTTTTCTTTACTCAGATCCCACAGGTGTCCCCCATCTACTCCTTTTCAGCAGCAGCCCTGGCTTTCCCTGTGCCCCCAGCACGTTATGGGTAAACCTTTTGAGAAATGAAAAGCATCTCATTCCAAAGCTACTGAACTGATAGGATGCTCAGAATCATGGTATACAGTAGGCAGATGCAAACTTGCTTTTTTTCGGACTTGCTGGACATGAGCAAGTCTTAATGCCAAATGCACATGGCTTCAGTACTAAAATTAACATAGCCTAAATACATTGCTACGCAGTCTTTTGTGGAGCTGGCTTGTATCTTTCTAACTCAAAAAAATGATTTTGCATCTGCCTGAAATCTATTCTCTGTACACAGAGTTATCCATGTAGGATTTCATAACCAGCCTTTTCACAAAGTTCAAGGCCAGGGCAGATCACGACGTTTATTCTGACCTCCTTTATATTAAAAGCCCTAAACTGAGGACGCCAAATTAGTAGATACATTTGACTTTCCTCTTCCTGTGTTTCAGTTTCTCATCTGCAAAACAAACCCAGTAATAAGGGAGTCTGTGTTCAGCCCAGTTAGGCATTGTGAAAATTAAATGCATTCATCTTCAGAAGGCAGAGCACTGTATCAATGAGACTCACAGTAAAATTCAGGAGAAAGTTGGTGGCTTTAAACCATGTGTTGTACATAATGCAGGAGCATCAATTATGGTGGGGGAGGGAAGATAAATAATTAATAGTTTCTCTTTTAGGAAGTGCTGTCCAACCAAGGACGCAAATGCAAAAAAGAAAAGCAAGACATGATTCTCCAATTTCAAAACACAGATAAATAATAGATCCCAAAATTATCTGACCAGGGAATCCTCCTTTTGTCTTTTTCTGGTTGCAAACACCTGCAACGGTGTTCTTTGAAAAGTAAAAGAAGGAGGGTGCTGTGTGCATGTCCTATTATACAAAGACAATTGATATTTAACCAGGTTTCTTCCTTTTTCCACAACTCCTGGGTCTGCGATCATTATGGGCTTTTCTAGAATTATTTTCAATCCCCTTTTGACTTTCAGGTCCGCTTCCATTTCTCTTTCCTGTGCATATATAGAGCCGCACAGATTCTTAGCCATAAAGACCAACATCAGGGAACACAAGTTTAAGTTGCATGAAATACTTGTTACAGATTATACTGAAGATCATCCGATTAACACAAGGTTTTAGTTAGATCAACATCAGTAACATCATTATTAGGTTTTGCAGCTATACAAATGATTTATTCAGTAGAGCTCATACTATGCAAAATAGCTATTCCTACTGAATTTCGGTTAGTTTTGGCAATTCCCTAATACAGCAAGAAAATCAAAGTCCATCCCTGTGGGCACTTCCGTGGTGCCTAAACCTTTCAGCCTAGTAATGAATTAGTGTTTTTGCATGATAGCAGTTTCCTTGTCATTTTGTATGATCTCTGAGACACCACAGAAGGTCTCAGGCAGTGGTTCTGGTGCTTTTTCAGTTCTTCTTGTTGGGATTTTGGCACAAAACCGGGAGTAGAGCCAGTATCTCCAAGGACTTTGGTTTCCCTCCAAGACCCTTCCCTTGCCTGACTGGAACATATGTTACTGAACTGTGAGGGAGTTGCTAAAACCACATAGTTGTTCCTTTAATTTGTGCATAGCCACAATGCAGATGATTTTTAGAAAATACACCTCCTTTTAGGATACAGATTTGGTATTTAATGCCTAGGTGAGTTAACTAATGGGCTAAAAACATTGGATGTGTTTGCTTATTTATTAGTAAAACATTTAGGTCAGACTAGCTGCAACAGTTGCACAGATAACATACTTATTGTCTTTGCAATACATTTTCAAATAATATTATTTTCTGTGAAGAAAAATAGCCGAGTAAGTGACAATTAACTCTAAAGCAAGTTTTTAATTTAATTCTATCCTTAGTCAGTAGAGAACTTGGTACAGATTTAAATCCACTAATCATTCAGCATTTGAGGGTACAGCCTTGAACCACTTCAGATCAATCAATTATCAGCACAGTCTTGCTTTTTTTGACATTTTAAGAACCCTAAAAACCTACAGACTCATGAGAATTGCACTGTTATTTAAGTGAAAAAGGTGATGCATAGCTACTGTGGAAGTGAAACACCTGTTGCAACAGAAGATGAAGACAGGATGTGAAGATTAATATGTATAAGATACATAAATATATACTGGCTATATATGTTGGTAGATGAAATGCACAGAGATTCAAATTTGGATTTCCAGGTTGCAGGAAAGAACATTCCTATTGCCATCAGTTCTTTAATGAACACAAGAAGAAAGATACTTTGATTTCCTGTCATTTCTGAATAATAGCACTTTGTCCCAAAGCAATAGACTTCAGATCTTAATCAACCTTAGCACAAATGGACACACTGGAGGGCAGAGACATTTCCTCTCTGATACACAGAAGAAAATGTTCTTGCCATTAGAATGTTAATCAAGGACATGGGAATCCTGCATTTAATTCACTTCTCAATCACTATCTTCCTGTAAAGCAGCTGACAAGTTACTAAGCACCAGTCTTATTACTCTCTTGAAACCAATAGAGAAAAACAATGCACTTTTGTCTTCAGGAGCTGTTGCCATGATAAATGTTTTTAAAGTTGCCTTGCACTTTTGTAATAGATATTCACTACAGTGACTTCAGACAAATCTGCCAACTATGGGGGTTGCAGGAGAACAATTTGTAATAAATATACTTGCTCAGCCAGAGTTCACTTTAAAAATTCTGCCACAAAACCAAAAGTCATCACAACTTGTCCCTGAAATTTGTCTTTATAAAGAAGGTAGGAGACATTCTCATAGTTCCTCAGACAGCCAAAAAACTTTTAGTCCAGAAAGTTTCTTCCTTTCTATAGACCAAACTAAATGCTCAGACATACTGTTAATTTATTTTCATCTCCTTTATTTTCAATGATGAGTCTAACGTAACAGACAGAGAACATTAAAAAGTATAAAGGTTTTTTTTCTCGAGTGTGCTTCAACGCCAACTTCTCACTTTTCTAATAAAATGAACATTTTCTCTCAAGTGCTCTTCAAATTCGTCTATTAGCCAGAAAGTTTTTTTCTGACTGTGTTTTGTGTTTATTTCCAATGCAAAGTCAATTAGAATTTCTTCACTAACTCCAAAAGTGAGCTTCTGTGTGATGGGTGACTTTTTTCCAAAATATAGCAATTCAGAGGCAGAAAAGATTAGAGACTACTTAGTCTAGAAAGAGAAGATTCAAGAAAGTCTAAATAAGTCTTCAAAACAATTTAACTGCTTATACAAAAAGAAAATATGATTTTTTTTCTTTTTAGGTACTGTAGCTAAAATGAGCATAAATAACAGCTTGCTTGGCATAACATATTTCACTCAGATTAAGGAGGAGGGCACATTTCAGACAAATACCATGGAATTATACAGACCTCCTGGCTGTGATATCAAGGAGCATGGTTATGCAAAGAATTGAGCCCTTCACTTACCCCATCTATGCTCTTCATCCATCCAACGGTAGATTTCGGTCAACCTGTTGGAAAAGCTGGTCCTACTGACTGTGGAATCAGCTGCTGTCCCATGAAACAACCTCCTAAAAACCAACATGAACTGCTGGGCTAGGCCAACCTGTGCATCTTATCTGTGCCAGGATGTGCACCCATTTTCAACCTTTTCCTGCAGGACTTGAGCATTTTCCCACGTTTCATTAACCATTTGATAATGTGACCTATAATGGTCCAGTTTGGGCAACATGCTGCTGCCCCAACCCACGGATGCTGTGACAGTAGCAAAATATGAGGCATAGACCCAGTGAGCAGCAGAAGGTTCCAGTGATTTTACTTCAGCATCTTCTGTTTGGCACTAGGAACCTGAAAATTGATTTTAATACATCTTCAAACACACTTAAGGAGACATTTTATTCTCTTATTTGTTAAGTTTCCAGTGGCAAGTTACTGTCTTTCTACAGAACTCACACAAAGGGTTGAACTGTCTGTGAGGAGAATAATTACTGATCAGAGAAGATGCTTCTGGACACCGCCAGTTTTTTCCTTAAAGTGTCTGAGAGCAATGGTCAGGGTTTACACAACATGTTTACCATGGAATTGACTGAGTCCTAACCTGGAATCAAGGACTCGCTCTACAAGGAAAGAGTAGCAAGAAGATATTTGTATTTTAATCCTTGTGTCATAATCTGTTTTACCTTTATTTTTCAATATTTTTTTAAATTTTGGAAGACCCTTAGGTGTTTATTACATATTCTAGTAAAAGTGGTTGGCTTTTTTTTTTTTGCTCTGCAGTCTTACTGATATTTAGGGGGGGGTTCCTCACAGTGAAGGAAAATGCCCAAGCAAGTCCCATTGCTAGGAGTTAAATGGTGAGAATAGATGTTGCATGAGGAGATTCTGACATTGCCAAGTCAGTGGTCAAACACTGCCACAGGTACCCAGTGAACCTTCATCCTTGAAGTTGCTCAAAATACAACTGGGCAAGGGCTTGAGCAGACAGCTGTATCACAGAATCACAGAACCACAGAGTGTCAGCAATTGGAAGGGACCTCAGAAGATCATCCAGTCCAGTTCCCCCGCCAGAGCAGGAACACCCAGATGAGGTTACACAGGAAGGTGTCCAGGCGGGTTGGAATGTCTGCAGAGAAGGAGACTCCACAACCTCCCTGGGCAGCCTGGGCCAGGCTCTGGCACCCTCACTGGGAAGAAGTTTCTTCTCAAACATAAGTGGAACCTCCTGTGTTCCAGTTTGAACCCATTGCCCCTTGTCCTGCCATTGGCTGTCACTGAGAAGAGCCTGGCTGCATCCTCCTGACACTCCCCCTTTCCATATTGATCACCATGAATGAGTCACCCCTCAGTCTCCCCTTGTCCAGCTCCAGAGCCCCAGCTCCCTCAGCCTTTCCTCACACGGGAGATGCTCCACTCCCTTCAGCATCTTGGTGGCTGCGCTGGACTCTCTCCAGCAGTTCCCTGTCCTGATGGAACTGAGGGGTCACAACTGGACACAATATTCCAGGTGTGGTCTCACCAGGGCAGAGTAGAGGGGCAGGAGAACCTCTCTGACCTACTTATCACCTTTCTAATCCACCCCAGGTACCATTGGCCTTCCTGGCCACAAGGGCATCTGAGCTGTAAGTCTGAAGTTCACCCTGCTTTGAGCAGGTTGGACTAAATACCTCCAGACTTACCTTCCACCCAAAATCATGCAATAATTCAGTATGAAGCTGAGCACATCTGGCCTCCAAGACAAGAATTGTGCCAGCTCCTCTCTGAGAAGGACCATAAATTGCCTGATGTGCTGGTTTGTGGCTGTTTGTAGTGTCAGCATGGCAGCAGAGCAGAAAGCAGAGAGTGATGAACGCTGGACATGCACAGCCCAGATGTCAAGAAAGCTTTCCCAAAATGCTGTGGGGCAGGACAGTTGTCACTTTTGCAGCTCCTCTCCAGGCATGAGAGTGTGTTAGGAAGAGTTTCTGCTGCAGGAGAGTCCACAGAGCCAAAACACATTAATCAAGCCTCTAGAAAGCACATTTATCCAAGCACCTTGTCATCTTTGTGCTCTGCTGCCCCAGGCCTGTTGTTAATGTCACCTCCAGAATCCCATTAAAAACAGACCTCTTCAGGGCCTGGGCTATGTCTCCTTAGAGCTATATGTAGCATCAACCACCCCTTGAATGTTATATAAATATCCCTATCAGAGCCTGAATGAAAAGTTAATAAATTGAATACATTGTCCTCTGTGTAAGAGAAGGGGACTAAGTGCAGCATCCATTTAAAGCAAATCATGACGAGCGATCTGAAAACATGCAACATTAAGCGTAGTCATATTTTAAATAGCAAGATGCACTTTCAGAGGACTAGGGAGGTTATAAACTATTTTAGTTTGTATTCTGGGAGCCCTTACAAAGCTTTGTTTTGAAATCTTTATATTAACTTGTAAAATCAGCTCAGAAAAAGACATTGTCTTGTCATTGTCCTTCCAATGGTGGCACCTACTTGTCTGCCTCCGTGTTTTGTTCTGTTTATAGTAAGAAGCAAAGGTCCCAGGTGCTTTCTATTTACTCATTTTGCTGGCAGTGATTGAGTGCAGACCTGTCAAATAGGAACAACAATAGGTCTAAAAAAAAGTAAAAAGCTCTTGAAAAGACAAAACAAAACAAAAAAGAAGAAAAAAGAAAACAAATAAAATACCCAAACTAAACCAAGAATTTCCCTCTGACAAAGCAGCTGCTCACCCTGTCTCCAGTTCCCTCTCATCTGTGATGCCTTGCCTTAAATTCCACAAGTGAAGGCTTTTCAAGCATGTTCAATGTTGACAAATTCTGGATACCTGCAGAAGGATTATTCAGTGACTCTGAGCTTGAACACTGTTTTTCTGTTAGGGTTTTTTGGCTGGTTGGTTGGTGGGTTTTATGTTTGTGTTTGGTTGGTTTGTTTTGGTTTTATTTTGTTACATTTTGCTTTTAAATGAAAGTGCACCAACAAAAAGCAGTTGAAACATAATTGTGAAGCTGGCTATTTGTGATTGCCGACAACGTAATTTGGTCCTGGATTCTTAAAATTTTAACCAACTGCAGCCTTTACATCTTATTTATGTGTGATTTTTAGTTGACTCATGAGCTTCGCTGTCGCCTTAGTAAATTTTAAAGCCAAGGTCAAAGCTATTTTATTACAATTATGTTCAGTCTCCAATACCTTCCAAGTGCTCAGAGTTCTCATGGGAGAACAAAGAACTAAAACATTATTTGAAAAAATTAATAAAATTGCTTAAGAAAACAAACAGCAAGATTCATTCTTCATATCACAAAATATTTAGTTTTATCCACTAGTGTCCTGGAGGACAGGAAGAGATTCCTGTAGGAGCTGTTGTCCTCACTGGGCAGAGCTTGTGGGAACCCTTTTAACCTTGCTATGTTGAAAATACCCAAATCCCTTCTAGCCAAGGCTATAGGACACAAATCCATTTATTCTTCACTTTCTCCTTTGCAGTGTTAAGCTTTAAAAATTACATTAGTTCTATCTTCTGTGTAGCTTTGCATTCTGGAAATTCAAAAAAAACTCAACCCCCTTTCACCTTTGCGTTTTATCTATTATGTTAGTCTATTAGTTCATAACCAAAAGTGTTAATCTAGTTGTAATTAGAGATTAATGTCCATGTCTCTAATAAAGCTGACATCAAGCCCAAGGGAGGGTTTAATGACGACCCAGCTGGTGCAGATAAGGGGACATGTGGGTGTTTTCAACACTTGAATGAGGTCCCCAAGCTGGCAGCCCTGGGACAAGGATGCTGCCAGTGTCAGCATTTTCAAAGTGCCAGCCCTTGGAGCTGGCACATCAGGTTGATCAGACAGATTTGCAGGGTCCCATATCAACAGAGAAATCCTCTGCAATACCAACAGCAAAAATATCTCCCACTCAGCACTGCGCGTGACACTGTCCAAGAGAAACTACTCCTAAGGGCAAAAGGAAATCTGGCAAATTTTCTGATTAAAAAATATACATGCAAATAATTTAGGTTTATTGATTCATGACCGAAACCTCTTAGTTTCAAATGAGCATCATTATAGTCTTCTTTTTTATTTTTCTCTCTCTCTTTTCTTTTTTTTTTTCCCAAGTTGAAGAGCTTTATATCTGAATGAATTTAGATTTTGTAGATGACTTTAGGCCTGGGTACTGGATATTTACAGCATTTAAATCTCCACATCCAGCACATGCCAAGTTGATGGTCACAGGAACGTGGACCTTCCCCTTCCCAAACCAGTTTAGCTGGCAAGATACGACACTCAGGAAATGTAACCCTTAAGCAAATGAACGTTTTTCCTAGTAACAGCAAAAGTCACTGCTCAGCACTGGAGAAAACAGTAGCATTTTAATAGGATCTCACATTGGTATCAGAGTTTCAAATGAAGCTGGGCTGAGCCTGGAAGGAAGCAGACTAAGCAGATTAAGGGTGAACCAGATGGATTACCTTGTGTGCATCCCCAGAGCAGGGGCTCCACTATTTCCAAGAAAATTTCCTGGAGAATTTCAAGTATTCCTGGGTTTCATTGTATGCAAATTCCTTTACGCAAAAGTTTTTCACTATAAACTCTGTCTTCAGCTCCTGTTTCACACACAGTGCCCATGAAAGGCTGTGCTGTTTTATTAAAAGAACATGGGTATCCTGCTCACATAGAAGGGGACATCAGGTCTCTGTCCCCAAGCCATTCACATTGACTACAGACATCTTTTGCAATGTAATAAAGCTACAGGTTGTAGCTCAAAGTTTACTGCTCTGGTAGAATGAAGCTTGTCTATAGAGATGTAGACCCTGAAATGCAATGTGCAATTATTCACGCTATCTTGTGGGCCTGCTCCACATCAGGGACATTCGTTTGAGGAAAGCGGACTACTTCACGGCCCAAGAGACTCATCTCTTTGCCCTGTAATTGCTACAGCATCATAAAGGTTGAAGATCACAAAGCTTTCTGACTTTTGGATGAGCAGATATGCAGGCAGGACACATCTGTTTAAGCTATTGAAAGTTCTTGGGGCTTTGCTGAAGGTTGCACAGGAAAGATCAGAAAAGAGGTTAGTAGTAGCACATTAAAGGAAAACCTCTGGTTACTGAAATGCTAACAGTGCATTAAAGTTCCCCAAATCTACACAGAGATACCTCTCACTGATGGACACATGATCCTGATGCACTCTGGGCAGGACTGCGGTGCCATTTCTTTAGTTGTGTCTATACCCAGGATGATGGAAAATGTATTCAAGGGACAGAATGGAGCTTCTTTAATTATTATTTTTCCCTTTTATATTTTATATATATATATATATATATATATATATTTTAAGGCTGAAAGATTGTTGCATGTTTTTGAGACAGATTCACCCAATCCATGCAGACAGTCTCAACAAGTCTACATGGTAGGACAGTAGGACAGCGTACCAGGAAACATCCAAAGCTTCTCACTGACCATTTCCAGCCTTCCTCTTCCCCATCTTTCATCTCAGATTCCAAGCATCTTCCCATTTCTCCCTTAGATACACACCTTCTTCCGTGTTTGAGTATTACAGACATACTTTTTCAATATTATCTTGCTTAGAGCAAAATGCTTTCTTATTTTTTTTCCCCAGGCTTTCCTCATTGTGCATGTTTTTCTAGGAACTACTTTCTATCCTATAAAAGTAGCTTTCTCTAAGATAAGGGTCTCTGAATGTGTGTTTTCTCTGTAGACACCTAAATAGCAACACAGAACATAACCTGTTAATACTTCCTTTCAGAAACTGTTCTGTATAATTAGTGGTTCACCGGAGACCTTCCTAAGCCAGACATCCATCCGAGGAAAAATTTATTATGATTGCTATAGTAAGAAATCTCAGAAAGACACAAGAACAAAGAACATTTTCTGGCTAATAATGTTTTCTCACAAGACCAAGCTTAGCTCTATTCTCTGAAATCACGGAAAAGGCATTAAATTAAGCCTGAAAACTGAAGGCGGTGTACCTGGAAGCGACTGGAGGAGGAGACAAAAAAGCAGTGCCAATGGGCTGGTCAATGGATGTTTTTATGAAGACTTAAATAACCTCTTAAATCAGAGTATATGACCTACTTAAGCTTCACAGTTCTAGAGGTGTACTGAAATTTGTCATCTTTACACATAGCTAGCTGAATATTGAACATTATTTTGATGATGCTGACATGGCCCCACGGGACACGATTTCCAAAGTAGTTTCATGACTCTACAAGGCATTTGATCTGAAATGCAGAGAAGATGCTAGAAAGACAACAGTACTGGTTACTGCTGTCTAGTTTTGCTTTACTGATTTTCCACTGTGTTCTTTTTCCAATTGGAAAGAGACTAATAAGTCTGTCTTTTTAATGAGTATTCTTTGTACTCACTTAAGAAAAGAAATATTGTCAGCTATGGCTTATCAGCTCTTTCTCTGCTGCCCACTTCTCAGACTTGCTCTTATTTATTATCTTTTAAGCTTTAACCTTGAGACAGGTTATGAATAGGGCTTGTTGATTTATTTGTTTACAGGAGATGAAAGATTTTTGAACCTGTTTTTGTAATGTCTGTGGTGAAAAAAGAGATTAGTATTAGCGTCCTTATAAAAATCAGGTGATCTTCACAATAAGAAAATATTTTGACTAGAAGCATTTCTTTACAGTGTAAAAGTGTCAGACTGCTGACCCATCCAGAGACCTGACAATGAGTCACATTGTCTTAATGGGCAGAAGTCACAGAAAATGGTATTGATTGACTTTAGTCACAATGCAGAATGCATTAGTAAGAGCATTACTAACATGCATTGCTCCTGGACAGCACATCAGTTGCTGCAGCAAGTACTCATATAACCTTAGATTTTGTTTTTTCAGAGCCTGAATGTAGTTTAAGCCAATATGCGTTCCTTCCTATTCGCAACAGGGCTGAGGACGTGGCCACAAACATTCGCTGTTGTGCAGATGAGGACAAGGGATCCATTAAATGGAAGTAATTTGAATGCTTATGGCCATAAATCCATGCAGTTAGATTAGAAAAAAAAAAAAAGCAAGAGTTTGGAATTTTTGTATGTAGCAGAGTTTACACTGGCTTGACAATGTAGACTTAAATAATTGCTGGGATGTCTATATACACATATAATTCTTTCATGCACTAATTTCAGGCAAAGAGTAACGCTCCCATTTTGCTCCATTTTATCAACAGAGAGCATGTTACTTTACAGAAGAAACCTGTAAAAAAGGAGTAAATTTTACAACTGCAGCTCAAGTTTATGTACTCAATTGAGAGATGCATGAGTTTATTAGGCTTCCCCATGCAATCATGGGAAGAACTCCGGCATCTCCAGAGACTTGGATCTTAGAAGGCTTTAATCAGTCCGAATTCCAAATATAGACATTTAGGTTTGGATTTGGAAATATGAAGGTGGAAAATGCATCATTTACCTTGTTGTTTGGCCAGAGTAATTCATTATTCTGTAATAAGCTTCATAAATCTCTGCAGAGCATTGAAGCAGTTAAAGCTGAGGGCAGCTGCGAGAAGATAAAAGGTCTGAATGCTGGGAATAAAAGAGAATGGAGATCTCAAAGTCGGGAATAAATGAAGATTTTCAGGTCTTAATTACCCTTTAAGTAGAAGTGCAACTCATGAAAGTAATAAGAATCTTCTTGCTTATTGCTTCTTGCCTGATTTTCTCTGATTTTTCCTCAAAAGTGAGAAGAAGCAATCAGAGTTCTTCAAGACATAGCGCAGATGCAGGACACAACCTCCAGTTTCACCAGCTGCATTCCAGCACACAGTGTCAGAGTCACAATAATATGTAAAGAATATTTATTTTAACATTGCCAGAGAGACTTCAAGGAGACAGAGAACCAGTATTACCTACACAAATAAGCTCAGACCCATGCCTCTGAGACTTGGTATTTGTCATCACAAATACTTCACTTTCATCTTTCAAATCTATAGCCAACATTATTGTAATGAAGGTGTTAATGTTTCACATTCCTGCTCAGAAAGCTAGATTAAAAAAACTGCAGCCTTCCAACCAACAAGAACCCTTTTCAACATGCAAATAGTACTTAATATATGGAAAACAGGATATACAGTTTTGTGCCACTTTTTAACAGTTCAGAGTCTGTGTGTCAGAAGAATTTCAAGTTTTCAAGCAATTTCAATAGCCTGTGTTTGCTCCAAATGCCCATTCATTAAGGCTGTGCTTTAAGCAGGAAACAAGAGTAATGAAGTGATACTACTAAATTTTTGCTGTGCCATGCTAAGGAAAATCCTCACTTCACACAATATTGTCAACTTAGCCCACAGTAGCAGCAAAAATAAGTTAAAACAAGCTTATCCAAGTGGATCAGCAATTTGACTTTATGATTCTGCCTAAATGGATGCTCTTAACACAAAAGACTGTGGAATTGACCATGGCTTATGCTGTCATGAAGCAATGTGTTAGGGGGTCATTTTCAGGGATGAGTTGCTCTTATGGACTTAATAATGAGCTTATGTGACAGACAAAATAGATGTCAGCATGAAATCTCTGAAGCCTGTCAGCAAATTATGTATTTTGCCAATCATTTTCTACTTTGAAGGATGTTCTGTGTGTCTGTCTAATTATAACAAAACTGTACAGATTGTGTCAAAACTGCCCACTATTATCCAAACTGTACCAGCTACAGCTGACAAAACATGCACATCTCCTTATTATGAACAATTTAAAACTGACTAATTTAAATTAAGAAAAGTTCCTAGCATTCACTCTTCAACAACTTACTCTGAGAATTTTGCAGCAGGAGGAGAAAGAGCAAGAATACTGTAGATTTCTTCCCTAATTTCTTAACTATATAAAGCACTAAAGTAAGTTGCAACATGCAAACAATGTGTCAGAAAGAAAGCTTTTGGCTTGATAAGCTACAGGGCACAGAATAAAACAAATTTGTGTTGTTCTGAAGATCTGAAGTACAGAATGTAACATCTTTTAAATACTTTGTCATTCTAAAGATCTCCAAATGTTTGGACATTTTAGATGAAGCCTTAATTCATTCATCCATTTAAGTTAATGGCATGTTTCTCTCTCTGACTTCTTGTGTGAGTGAGCAGAATGCACCTTTCCTAATAGCACAGGAGGACTTCTAGCTTAGCTTTTCAAACTTGCAGTTTGTGCTGGGAATAATATGAATATAGAGAACAATTCCAGTTGTCTTCCTTTTCTAAATAGTGCAGTTAATTTTCATTTTGTGGTAACAAATGTACTTTGCAAGGTAGGCACCTTTCCAAGCACTTGCAATTTTGTTTTCCATCTCTAGTTAAGAAGTCCGCATTTCCAATCAGCTCCGATTTGATGATGATGAAGGACCAAATTCTGCTTTTGAGAAGGCTTCAACTCAATCCCAGGTTACTTATGAGTGTTTTAATTCTCCAGGGCCATGCCAAATTTCCAATCAAAGGTTTAGTTTTCAGTGCTGAAGGATATCTTACACTGAGAAGCTGAAGTAGTGAGGGGTTTGACAGAAGCCAGGGGTGTATCTGACTTGAGATGGCAAGCAGCTGTCCAAAGCTATGTTCATATTGGCCTGAGCTGTAAGATCTGAACTGCTTTGTCAGCCGTCATACCAATTCACATTTACAAGGCAGGTTTTTAGCTTAGGGAGTTCACATTCAAGTGGTTTAATGTCAGTTTGGATCATCCTTTTTCGTTATGTTCTCTTTCACTGGGCCAATACTAACTGGGAGTGTCAATCACGGATAATTGATCTCTCCTGTTTAAACTTCAGCTAGGTTGCTAGTGGTGAAATCTTGCAAAGAAGGATTTAGAGCAGGCACTACCACATCATGAAAATAGCAAGACACAAATGGCTGGATATTTCTGTGGTAGATTTCATATTTCTTTGGATCCTGTAAAACTGTAAAACCTAATTCAGAGTCTAAATATAGAAACTGAGTCCCTCATTGAGAGTGTTTTTGGAATCGCTGACTCACAAATACAGGTAGACGTAAGTTCAAATTACAAGCGTAGGGCTTCTAAATATTACTGAAAACTCTTAAACATGAAAATACTCAGTTCCTAGTATTTCTGACAAGACCTCATCATTCAGCATGCTAAACAGGCAGTCTCTATGGAGAATTAGTTTGCAACCCTGCTATTGAAATATGCAATATACCCAAGTAAATGCTATTTAACAGGGTAGCTTAAAATATCAAAGGCAAGCATGACAAATATTTCAGAAGAGCATTCACAGACTCTTCTATGATCACAGGCAATTGCCAGTTTATAGTCGCTTGCTAACACATCCCTATAATCATAATTGCTAGTTTTCAAGATCTGAGAATCCCGAACATGTCCCTAATTTGCCCAGTGCCTGCTTCCTATAATTATATTAATAGAAAAGCCTATTTTTTCAATGCCGTAATGAGGAGATGCAGACTACAGTGGCAGGTTTCTTCTGAAACGTAAGATGCAGGAAATGGTTTCATGTTAAAAAAAGAAATGTGTTGTATTAAGTCTTGAATATATAAAGTGGAGACAATTGACTGCTCTTCCTGCCCAGCAACATGTAGTACTCTTTTTTTGTGATTAGTGATTGTAATCTACTATAAGTGTCATAAATTATTATTTTTGCATTTATAAAGATATTTTTGCTTTTCCTTTTCAATTTTTTTTTTGCCTCGCTTAAGTGAATGGTACTTTAAACATGCACATAAAAATGAGTTTGTCTCTAACCTGTTATCATCATACATTGATCATTATGAAGTTACTGAAGGCAGACAAACAGCTCAGCATCACAAATCTTTGCTTAAGTAATAAGGAAAAAATAAAAGGGTGTTCTCCAGACAGAATTAACTTCGTCCAACCTTTAATTTCTTACTTTCCAGACAGTCACACATGCACTAGTCACTCATGGCTCTCTTAAACATTAAAGGACAGAACCAGGTAATTTTAAATCATGAATCATCAGACCTGTTTTACACACCTGCATCATGAGCTGACTCATCCTCCACACTCATTTGAGAATTTTCACTTGATTCCCACCAGCTACTAAAGGATCCTACAGTGATTAGCTCTGATGTAGATGTTTGCATTGTACATGTTCCCGTATAATTTGACCGTTGTGTATTTCCTTTAGCAGGAGACTGATTGCAAAGCTGAGATTCCAACCATCCAAGTTTTGGTGTTCTGTGGAAAGGGCTGAAAAAAAAGTAGGAGGTAGTTGTGAGACTACTGAGAAAGCGTGTTGTTGCTGAGAAAGTGTGTTGTTGATATTTGACTCTTCTGGTTACTGGTAAAGAAAAGCTTTTTCTTCCAGAAGTGAAGCAGAAGTTCCTCTACAGAAAAGCTCCTCTCACTCACATGGAACCAGAACTTTCAATGGTAAATCACTGTATTGTCTGCTCACGACATTCCAGTGAAAGTATGGATAGGATGTGCCTTTCTCCTGTTTCAAACCCTCAGTGGTCAACATGGGTAGAATAAAATTCCCCAACTCAGAGAGGAAGAAGTAGATTGTTATCAGAATCTTCAGTCTGTGTTGTATTAGCTTTAAACAACAGCAGAAGAGATCTCACTATCCACTAACAATTACTCTCCACTGATTTAGGTTTACTCCAAGATTATCAATCATCTAGCTTTGCTGTCTATCTAAACCAAGCTTGTCCCAAGTTAGCCAATCAAATCTGATTATAAGAAATCAATACCAAAGATTTATAAGAAATTAATAGCAAAGAGTTTGGGGCTCCCCATTTTAAGAAGGACAAGGAATTACTGGAGGGAGTCCAGTGGTGGCTACAAAGATGCTGAGGGGTCTGGAGCATTTTTCTTATGAGGAGAGACTGAGAGAGCTGGGTCTGTTCAACTTGGAGAAAAGAAGCTGAGAGGGTATCTCATCAACGTTTATAAATATTTTCAAGGTGGGTGTCAAGAGGATTGACCAGGCTCTTCAGTGGTGCTAAACAATGGGATGAGGAGCAATAGGCACAAACTGAAATACAGGAGGTTCCATCTGAATATGAGGAGGAACTGGGACAGGCTGCCCTGTTGTGGAGTCTCCTTCTCTAGAGATATTCAAACCTGCCTGGTCACGATCCTGTGTGATCTGCTCTGGTGACCCTGTTTTAGCAGGTGGGTTGGACTGGATGATCTCCAGAGGTCCCTTCCAATTCCAGTCAGTCTGGGATTCTGTGAGCAAAGTCTGCTTTGCAGACCAAGTAACAAGTAGAGAAAGAATCAATAATGTTTTCTTATTTCTTGGCTCAAGCTTGAAGAAGAAGGTTCAGGAAACTGTCCAGACTTGGTCTACTCACCAGACTATGAAGTTTCTTACATTAACCCTGGGCTTCTATAACATTATCAGCAAAGTAGATCAAGTTAGATCCAAACATTTCCAAAAGATCAATGGATACTTGGTCCTAGAGATTCCAGTGCTATCTCTAGAAGGTTTAGAACAGAAATTTTAGGTGCTTCAATACACTTACACATTTCCTGAGTTTTAATGGTGGGTGTGAGCTCCACCATCATGGAGAAAACACTAGAACACACAAGGAAAATGGGGACTTTTTTTTGTGTTGGATGGACAGTTCAGATCATAAGGATAGCAAAAAAATACAGGCAAGACTGCCTCAGAAGAATTAATTTACTTACAACTCAGTTAATAAAGTGGTATAATGAACACAGATTTAACAAAACTTTTTAATCAGTAGTTATCTCCTGAATCATCTCTACTGACATTGAAGAATTTTTATACACTGCGAACATGTAAGATAGTGTCGTTTCTTATTTTACACAAGTTTCTTTAATAAATGACAGCAAGATAGGCAGTTCTATCAAAGCAGTGATTAGGCACTTGGATGTCCCAGATGTGAGAACAAAAAGTCCTTGGCATTTGTGACCAGAAATTTGGTGTGATAGCAGCATATTCACACATTTACTGCTGATCTTCTCAATCTCAACTTTTCTAGACTAAAAAAGCATCATATAATCTTTTTTACTCACTGCTAAAATTGCTTAACTTTTCCGAAGACATATGATATCCCATCATCTTATCAAAATCCAAGCAGATATTTAAATTCCAAATAAATTAGTTTGCCAGCATTATTTTACATTTCTCCTTCAGTTTTTACTGAAAGAATAAAATAATAAAGCAAGTATAAAACTAACTAGGAGGATATTGAGGGCAATAATTCCCTCCCTTATTCAAAAGATCTATTAACTGACTGTCTTTTAAGTAGAGTGAGACTGCAGTAATATTGCAGCAAAGCATAGAGTTTCTCATGAATATTTGTTTGGATCATAAAGAAACTATAAGACAACTCATTTTTTCTTTGAATCAAGGCAGCAGTTTGGAGCACTGTGTATATTAGTGAAAAAATCTATGTTCTTGAAAATTCTAAATTGGTAAATTTCTAAGGCCATATTTGCTTGATGAGTTTAGAATGCAATGTAATTATTGATTATATTCACTAAGAATATATAACTGAATGTTTTTCAAAACAAACTGAAGGTTTACAAAATTATCACTTTCTTCCCCAAAAATTCCTCATCAGTCATGCACTTCCTGCTACAATCAAAAATACATTAAATTTCTTCTTCATTAAGGTAGAGCCCACATTGTGTCTTCACAGTATCACAGTATGTTTGGGATTGGAAGGGACCTCGAAAGATCATCTAGTCCAATCCCCCTGCTGGAGCAGGAACGCCTAGGTGAGGTCGCACAGGAACATGTCCAGGCGGGTTTGAATGTCTGCAGAGAAGGAGACTCCACAACCTCCCTGTGCAGCCTGGTCCAGGCTCTGTCACCCTCATTGAAAAGAAGTTTCTTCTCAAATTTAAGTGGAACCTCTTGTGTTCCAGCTTGATCCCATCACACCTTGTCCTATCATTGTTTGCCACCGAGAAGAGCCTGGCTCCATCCTCATAGCACTCACCCTTTATATATTTACAAACATTAATAAGGTCCCCCCTCAGTCTCCTCTTCTCCAAACTAAAGAGACCCAGCTCCCTCAGCCTTTCTTCATAATGGAGGTGCTCCACTCCCTTAATCATGTTTGTTGCCCTACACTGGACCCTCTCCAGCAGTTCCCTGTCTTTCAGAAAGCCCCATCATGGTCAGGCCTTATTCTTCATCTAGCACTAATTGCCATTCATGAGCAAAAAAGCAATAAAGGAGAAGCTTGATTTAATCATCTTTCAGGAGTGTGAGTGTAAAGAATAACTCTGGGAATCCTAAGGAAATATCTTGATGAGAGATTTTTCTCACATCCTACATGAAGAAGTCTCACATATTGGAAAAGAAAATGTTGATGAGATTGATGGTTCCCTGTTAGCAGCAATATATCCAAAACTACCAAGTATATCAACTTGTCATTCCCTTCCCCCGCTTCTAGGTTTGGCTTCTTAAGCCCCTCATTGGAGGAGTTAATGTCTACAGATGAAAAGAGATAAAGATTCAGGTGTTGGGAAAAGCTTTTCTCCAAGAACTTGACTAGTTCTTCCTTAAAACTGAGTTTTAGAAGACCAATCAGCATGGGTGGACTCCAGGCAGGAGGCTGTCTGTTGAGTATGGTTTGTATCTGGTAAGGATATGGAAATCCAGCCACCAACAGGTGTGCTCAGCACCTTCTTCTATCCAAAGATCCATGGCAACTTCAAGCCAGCAGTAACGGGGCTTTCTTCCTCTTGTACTATTTGACTTTTTCAACATTTCAGTTATGGTCACAACTTCAAAGGACATGCAACCCCCCCTCAGTTTCTACCTAAAGAGTAATGGGAGTGCTTCAGGGGTGAGACTCAGCCTTAAAAACCCAAATAGCCAAACGAGGTGAGGAACACAGGCTGACCCTTCCCTGACTGTATGGTCTGTAGAGCCTACAGTGCTCACTCAAAATGCTGAAGCTGGACTTTTGAAGGGGAAAATAGAGAGCTTCAACCAGGAAAAGGTCCTGGAGATGCAGGCTGTAGGAAGATGTAAAAGTTGGCAAGTGTCACACATCTAAAAAAGAAAAACAGGTTACTTGTCAGTGTGCTTCTTGCACTTGGAACATGTTTAATTTTCCACCACTGAACTGAATCGTAAAGAAATTGCTGAATTTGCCTGAGGAGAGTTGTGCGTATATAGGGAAAAAAAGATGTTATTTTCTGATTAAATAGGTGTTTTTGTCTATGCTGAAGAAATGAAAGACTGAAATTACAGCATGAGACAGTCTAAAGCTTCGGAAATCAGATAAACTATTAAAATTATTAGGTGGACTTTCAAAAGTTATTTTGTAGAAAGTAGACAGGTAAAAATAAAAAGAAGCAAGAGGTCAGACTTGTTGGGTAAGAACAAACTAGTCACAAGTCTGTGTCAGCCCTCACTTTTAGATCTGATGAACAGTTTATTAATAGCAATGCCAATAAACACTGAGCGGCCCAAGGGTCACCAGAAAAGAATCTTCATTTGGGAGAAACGAAGTTTAGTGCTTGGATACCAGGGCTTTTTTTGAGGTGAAATGATGCCATTATACCTGAGGCTGTGCAGCTCTTGAATTTATTAATCTTCCTTTGCTATTTCTGTATACAAGCACTTAGGAGAATTAAAGGTGTTATTTCTTGTGATAACCTGTAAGCCTGTGGATATATCTGACTTAATTGTACCTGCGTATTGCCTAAATATTTCCTAGGATGTAGAGACTTTGAAAAGCCTTAATAAAAGAAACCAAAGCCTCCAGTGAGTCACAGCTGATTAGTCATAGGTGGGATTGGCTTCTAAGGGTTGACTGCCCTCTCGCAGACCTGCTCTTCAAACTCCTCAGCAGTTGTCATCCTTTCTCCCACGCTGCCCTCAAGAGTGGGAAGAACTCAGTAAATATCCACATAGTCACCTTGCTAGCCTCTAAATTCAGTTCTCAAAATGCCTTGAGAAGAAGGAAAAAACTCTATGGGGTGAGTCTGTTGCTGCGTTATAATTGTTATATTTTATTACAACAAAAGCATAAGTTTTCTTATACTGTTGCTGTTGATTATTTTGCAACATATTCTGTTTTGTCTTCTGTGAGCTTTCCAGAACAAAGACAATAATACAAATGCAAGTTTATATATTGCCCAGCAGAATGGTTTCTAAGCTCCATATTAGACAAATAGCACCATAATAGCATGCCACTGTTAAGTTGTGAGCATATGTGAGGAGTATATACTTTAATTAAATCTGGATTACATATGGGAGCTGTATCAAATCTTGCAGTAGATGAAGAATAACCCCTTTCCCCCTGATAATGGTCTAGGCAGCTGTTTGGAATTGAGCAAAGAATTCTGAATTCAAATAATTGTTCAAAATAACATCATTAGTTCAAAAACCATCTGCACATACTACAAGAAAGAAGGTTTTGCCGGTGTTGTCAGCTGTGACCAGTAAGATTGGAAGAGAGGCAGCTGGGCCACTGAGACAAATAAACATTTTTCACAGTATCTTCAAATAAGACTGTTCCTCCTTATATTTCCTTCTAAGTTTAAAATTAAGAATGTTTACCTTTACCAAGGTACCTAACCTTTGATATGGGTAGAGCTCCTTTCAACTGCAGGATCAGGTAAATTACTCGGGCATAAGTTGGGCATCTAGTTTGGTTAAACATATTAACATTCTTTTTAAGAAATTAGACTGCTCACACAGAAATGGTGTCCTCAGTTCCTATAAAAAATAACTTATTAATACCAAAAACACATGGCCATATGTACTTTCCCAATTATGCTACTGCTACATCCCCACCAAGGAGACCAAGGATTCTCTTAATGACACTCTCCAATAATAATCCAGCTCTTCCAATATACTGAGTCTTTCTGAGCTCTGCCTTGGCCATACACTCAGAAAAAAAAGCCATGTTGTTGAGATTTAAACAAAAAAACAATTGAGAAGGTATACAGCAAATGCCATTGCCTCTGAAAGAGGTTTCTTCAGTATCAGATGTATAAAATTAAATTAAAAATTAGAGAAAACCATAACATTTCAAGGACTAAAAGTGTTTTCAAGTGGCAATGTAGTTGACAATAGAGGTATTATTCCTTAATTACAGCAAATTATGAGAGAAATAGACAAAAATTCATGACAGAGCCATCTTAAAAAAATCTGTGTTAAGAGGACCCTAAAGGCAGTGTTAACACACTTATTTAGTATATACTGATCACAGTCATGATTCCTAACAGCATTAGAGGGTGCTAATCCCCAAGACAAAGGGTTCTGAAAAATGAAAATATATTAATAACTAAAGGCCAATCACCACCAGATAGTGTTGCAAATAGTCGCATATATACTTTCTAGTAACTTGGCAAAAACATGCCCCATTAACTGTTGCAAAGAGGGATTATATTGCTCTCCAGCTGCTCAGAAAATGACGATCTTACAGCTCACTGTGCAACATGCCAAGAAAAAAATCAGAAGCTGTTGGCTGTGTTGTTTTTGACTTATTAACATATGAATGTCTCTCCTGGGTGTTAGACGGGAAAGTTTTTGACCAGTACATAACCAACGTCAGTGAAAATGCCTATCAAAATGTTATAACTGATTGAGAATGGTGAGGGGAGTGTCCACAGGTATTACATCTCAGAACTGGGTTCAAACATGGAGACCCAGTGCCACTATTTTTCCACCTGGCAATTGATCTGCAATCTTTAACAAGAAAATGGTAGCAGTGGCTATTGGTAAGGAAAACTGATTATTGAATTTTATTGAGCAAATCACTTGAAGGTTTGAATGACATCATTACAACTGTTGAGTCTTCTTGCTACTTGACTGACCAAGACCCATGTTAAAAGAGCTACAGGTTAATAAGCCCATTCACAAGTGATTTTTAACCAATGACTCTGAGGCCTAGGAGGTAGGCACTGAAGGTTTGAATGTGAACCAGACAGGTACTTTTGAAATTACTGGGAAAGTTTTTGCTGTTTCATGTGTTCACAAGCTTAAGACTCATCTAAATGATCATTCAGATGCAAGAGACACTTCTCTCATCAGTAATTAAAAAGCAGTAAAGACACTATTTCCTTACTTGAATACAAAACAGTCCTCCATATGCCAGTACTAAGAGATGGAGAGCTGAGCGTGACAAAACCTCCTAAATTTACTCTTAATGTGAAAGCTGCCTGCCACGTGCTCCAGCCCGTTCTGGTGACACTATGATCCACTAGACTTCTTAGGGGAGAAACAAGATTCCAGAAAGACATAGAGAAGCTATTTCTGACTGCTGGAGACATAGAGAAGGAGAGATGTGATATTTCTGGACTCAAAGCACTAGTAGAAACCTCCAGACCACCACTGTGTTTTAGCAGTTCTTTTGATTTAAACCAGTTTTCCCAGTGCCTGAAAATAAACAAATAGTTCATTCGAACAACAACCTGAAGATAAAGCTGCAAAATGGGACATTTTGAAAATTGTCCAATTAGCATTGACCGGACTATGAATCACAGCAGGATACGCAAGTTCAAGCTGTTGATAGCTGTTGAACTTTAGGTAACGTATATCCCACCAGGGATTTTTGGAGTTGGAGTAAGGACAATGCTAAAGTGATTCATAGACAGTAACTTTCATGTCTGGCATATTTTAGGCATCCACCCAGCTGTGAAGGATGCCTGTATTAAAACAACAACAATCTGTTCACCAAAAACTCAAGAAATACACATGGGCAGACTATCAAAACCCTCATCTCAAGGGTGAACACAAAGAACTCAAAGTCTGTCTTGATATTTGCAAAGGAAAAACTAATTCAGTTGATGAGCTTTGCTGTCTATTTTGAGAGAAAACCTACAGCGGTCAGGGATGCAGCTGCAGAGTTTGGAAACACAGTATTTTGAAAGAACAAGTGACATTAAGCAAAGGCCATCAAGATCACCACCAAGGTCAAGTATTATTTGCTTTCCTATCACAGTTAGAAACAGTATGTAACTAACCACCGGTCTTCAATGACACAAAGTATTTCAGGAAAAAAAAGGCAAAGCTGGGTCAAGATTTTAAACAAACTTTTTGGGTAAAGCTCAAAATTCCGCTGGGCAAGGCTAAAAGCAAATCAATCTTACTTCACAGCTATCTTTGATTTGTGCAAGAGAAAATGCTTCACTAAGGATGCCCAGAGGTTCTTTCCAATCTGATATTTTAATTATATCTATGAAACATGATGTCATGGAGAGGGAATATAGACATTAAAACAAAATTGCTTTAGTTTCACAGTTATTACCTGATTCCACTGTAAGTCACTTTTAAGACTTTTATCATCTTAATTTCTCATATTTCTAAGTGTATTCTTAGCTGAATTTTCCCGGTTTTATTTTGCTTCATTTTGGATTTTAGCACATCCTTATTATCTTTTTATTGTTTTCTTAATTGCTGTTTATACTTTTAGCCTTAGTGTCATCTCAATTTTGTTTTCTTTGAGACTTAATGAAATTTAGTGAGTTAATCTTGGGGTTTTTTTTATGTTTCAAGTTAGTAAAAAAGATTAGATCATTAGACAACATTATTGATTCCTTACACAGCTACACAGCTAAAATGCAACTATGAAGAAGCAAACCCAGGAATACTGTCACAGCTGAAAGGAATGTTGAACTGCATCTGGATGTTGACAACTGATTTTTTTGGTAGAAATAAGCTGCTTTTGTTTTTAAGAAACAAAAGGAAAGGGTCAAGCAAAAAAAGCAAGACATTGACTTCTGCAGTTGATGGTTCCTTCTTACTCAGGAGGGTTTTGCATCCATCTATTTTAATTTTCCAACTTTTATACAGATTTCCTTTATGTGACATGGCTCTTCTCTCCCCCAACAGTTTTCCCAGAAAGGAAGGGCCCAGACCTATCAGGATTTTTTCACAAAGTTTCTTTGTGTCAGTTTAAAACAGGAGCATTTTGAGACTGGATTTTACAGTTTTGCTTCCTTTAAACTGTTTTATTTTCTCTGAATGAGAGTTATGGTAAGAAAAGAAAAAAGAGAACCCAGAATTTATGTTCAAGAATAGCAAAAGAGACATGAAGAGAATCCTTCAAATTCCTTTTAAACTGGCCTATGGCACAAGAGAATTAACCAGAGCTGGAAATACAAGCCATATATCTCCATATATGAGATCCAGCAGTCAGCTTCATTCTGTTTCTGTCTCTCATTTAAAATGTAAGCCCCAAAGACAGTTTACCTGAACAAAGGAAAAGATCAATAAATAACAGCAATGAGACTGGATGGATACTCAAAGAAGCCTTGAAATCATTAGTATTTCTTTTCCATTACTTTGGCTACGGACAACCTGGAGGGAACTTGCCTAGATCAATATCCATGAAAGTAATAGTAGTTTTGAGCTGTTGGAGTCTTGTTCTGGAATTGCCTCTTATTTCTTTCAATTACTGAAGTTTGTAAGCCCACACAAATAGGACAATTAAACTGTGTGAGAGGTCTGAGTAGAAAACAAACAATCTAATTTACCAAAAACAGTTGCTCGGGGTTATGGTTGGAGTATGGGAAGTAGATGGAACAGACTCATCAGTACTGAAGAAATGGAGGTATCTAAAATGAGAGGAAGGACTTCCATGTCCTGAAGGCTTCACACACCTGGTGAAGATCAGACTTAGATACTCTAGAAAGGATGTGCAAGTGTGTAGTTATATTTAAGTGTTGACTGCAACTGAAAACACAGGAACGAGCTGCTGGATCTCAGCAGTTGTTCTCTCAAGATCAAGAAAAATCAAGTCAACCTGCAGAAGGCTTGTAAAAGGGCTAGGAGGAGGGAAACAGAATGGAAAACCCACCATGGGAAGAAGCCAAAATGGTTTTGCTTATTGAGTCCATTAAAATGTCAAACTGAAAGGAAGGTCTGATTGCCATCCATAAATTCACTGAGCTAAAATTGAAATCACTAGTGCAATTAAGACAGGGTAGGAATAAGAACAAACATGACCAGTAATATATTTAGGTTGGAAATGAGAAGGTTTTTTGCCATTTCATAGCGCTGAAGTTCTGGAACAGCATCCCTTTAGGACTTGCAAAGAACAATTAGTTTGCAAAAAGATAATAAGCTAGTAGGTCTCACAGATCCCACAAGAACTGTGGAAGATGGGAAATACATTCAGAATGATGTGAACAAATTAAAGATATGGTCTGAAATAAATAGGATGTAGTTCAATGCAGGAAGATACTACTTTTAACTGGAAATAATCAGCTGCATGGGAACAAAATCAAAGTTCCTTGTTGCAAAGTTCTGTAGAAAACATACATGGAAAATAAAGTGGATAAAAGAAAGTACAAGTCAGCCTTACCAGGAGAACACAGTGTTCTTACTGGGATGGCCACAACATTGCTGTCACTGTAAGGTATGTGAAGAAAAGCATCCTGCTTTTTTCAAGCTCTATGAACGTCCCAGTCACGAGTCCAGACACTGTGACTGCAGCGATACATGAATAATTCAAAGTCTCAAAAAAGGCAATAAGAATAATGAAAATTTGGGGAAACAGAGCTTTTGAATAAAAACCCAGAAGAAATCAGTGCGGTTTAGTTTTAGGGAAAACAGCGTAGTTTCAAATACGTGTAGTCAATGGAGGGTTGAAAAATGTGATTAATCGTTTTTTCTATTATTATTTCTCTGAGTATTAAGATAGGCATCCATTAATTTATTTGGCACTCACGCCAAGCAAATATTTCAAAAAATCTCAAAACAAAGGAGTAATGTTTCTTACCCAAGCTGCACACATGGTGGGAATATATTTTAGACTGTGCTTATGATGCAAGTAAGACACACTGAAAGAGTCATATCTGGAGTAATATATCAAACTCTATACATATCAAAACTAGCAAAAGTGAATAGCTGATAGATTCCCAGAACTGAATAGTCATCATCAATGAAAACATGTGTTAGTATTGGTTATGCAACAAAACAAAAATAAAATAATTCCCTGTTTCTCAGGCTGCTCTACAAACAGAGGTAGCCCTGGAGCTCTTGTGGACATTTCTATACAGCAACAAGCAGTTATCTAGCTTCCTCTGTCATTTCTAATTAATAATATCATGAAATATACTTTAGAAGTTCAATGCCCTGATGATTAATTACCACAAAGCAAAAAATCCATGTGTAACTGATCTCTAAGTTCCTATGCTAATTGCAAACCTGCCACTTGAGGGTGTTATAAATGTTGATTTCTACTGTTTCAGCTTTTCCATTTGGATATTTCAGCATTGCTCATTATTGTGGTATTCAAGTATACAAGGACATAAACTTATTTGACAAAAAAACTTATTATAACATTAGGAGGGGAATTAGGCACTGAAATAGCCATGAAATGGCCCAACAGAAAACAATGCTGTTGTTAAAGAATCTCTTTCTTGAAATGGAAAAGCCTGGAAGTTAGGAATATAGCAACAAGACTGCTATTTTTTCAGTGAATATGTTAATCTTTTCACTGTTACTCTTTCTGCTTTAATTTGTCAAACAAGCAGGTCACAGGGGAAAAAAAAAATCAAGTATTATAGTAAAAGAGAACAAGGATGAGATCACCTAATGTGCAGATGATGTAATACCTTGCACCTACCCCAGTCACCGCTTTGTACTCATCATATAAGCATAACCTCAGCTGTGCCAGGAAGAGATGTGATGGCCTCGGTGGTAATTCTGTCCCTATGAAAAGCACAGCAATTTGTGTTATGGTTGGCATTAGGGAGTGCAGAGCACCAAGACTATTACCTTGCTCTGCTAAGAGCGAAAGAAAAGGTAATTTGAGTGGGAAAATTAAAAAAAAAAAAAAATCAGTTCAACCTCTGAGAGCTAAGTATGTACACAGAATACCAAGAGGATTGACAGATAATAGGATTAGAATGACTCAGAATGGTAGACCTTATCATAACTTCATATTCCACCCACACAAATGGGCAAAACAGCTTTTTCACTGGAAGCCAAGAACACTTGTACCATTAGAGATCAAACACCTTTTTGGTGTGCCTTCTGCAAAACTTTCAGTACTTACATCAAGATGCTCAAAAAGAAATGAAGTTTTCAGGTTTGTCTGTTGGCTTTGCTTTTTTTATTTCTTATGTGTTTTTTCAACCTCATGAAAATAGTCTTCACTAGCCTGTACGAATACTCTCAAAGGTTTAAGAAGGTGGATGAGAAGAGTCCTTCCCACTCTGCATTTGAATCTGGCAAAGGTGTAGTTCAATTCAGAACGAAGCTGTAAGGAATAGATACTGATGAGAAGGACCATGTTAAGACCAGAAGTTACCTTTATGCGGCTTTACAAGATCTACAAAATACAACTGGAAAAATTCATCTTTACACACTAAGCCCTGTTGTTTGTATATGACTATTTCCATATAAGTCTTCCATATAAGACTAAAAAGTTTAGTCTTGAAATCCTCATTATCCATCACAACCCATCACACTTTTTTCCAATCGTTGTTCAACATTTGGCCTTCAAACGTCTGGACCTGGTTTTGGAGCAGACAGAAAACTAGAATCTTCCTCATCACAGGAATAAATACATTTTAAAGCACTGGGTATTTCCAAAATGAGAATAAAAAATTCAGGAATGGGTGGGCATTACAGATTTTACAGTCTGAAAAGCTGCACATTAAACTGTATTTTTTTAACAATGATGAGTCCATTGCTGCAATTTGTAGGTTCTTTTTCAGGTCGTCAAACTTTTGCAAGAGGTTTCATCATGCAAGGTGCAAATGTAGACACAGCCCACCAGTAGAAAAGTGTCGCATCCTACATGCAGGTAAATAAAGAGAACAGAAGAGGACTAAGAAATAAAAGAATATAGTGCTTCAGGAAGACAGGTCCTGAGAGGCAACGATCCACAAGAGATTACTGACGAGTCTTCAGTTGCCTTGCAACAAAAATCAGCCCATCATTTCAAACTGAAACTTTTCAGTGTCAGTCATATTGACCTGAAATACAGAGTTTTAGCACTCAGTTTAGAATTTTGGTTAGAAAAGTGAATTTTCAGCAAATTATTATTTTCATTATATGTTATTGGGAGGAAAGGAAAGAGAAAAAAAAAAAAAGGGAAATCCCTCAATAGGTCTTCACTTTTTAACTAAGAATTTACTAGAATGAACCTTCCAGTATTGGTTCTTGTCAGACTTTTCTCCTGTCGTAACAGGATGAAATCCAGCTGAGTGCATTCACCCCAAGGCTTCTCAGGAATGTCTGCCCTGTTTTCTGCTATTATGCAGAAAATGAAGAGAAATGCCAGCTCACTTCAGGAGACTTTTTTTATGCACTTCATCTCTCACCTGTGAAAAAAAAAGGCAGTTGGGATCTAAGTAGCTGCATATACCTTGACTGTTAGCTTGTTATATGGTATTGTAAGATTGTTTTTCCTCTCTCTCTCTCTTTTTTTTTTTTTTTTTTTTTTTTTTAGGAGGGAACAGTTTGTAGAACACAAAAAGAAAAAAAAGTTTAAGTGTATTGTGCTCAAAATATACAGTTCTTGTGTCTATAACATTTTCCTTGCTGAGGGCTATAAAAGCCTTTCAAACATATTTGGTGGGTTGTATAAACATACACTTCAGTGTTATTTATAATAAAGAGGAAAAATTCACATGGCTTCAGGCTATAAGAAGTGAAGTCTTATATTTACCCAGACTCCTCTTACATGTTGATTCATAGTTGAAGTCTCCTAAGAAGGACACTATGTGAACCACATTTCTGCATTAAAGATTTATTTTTAATGGGGATTTTATTGCACTATTTAATTGTATAAGACACTTCTATATAAAATAAATACATAAGTGGGAAACAAAATTATTTCTTTACTTTTAGAACAGACTTTGTTTTCAGCTCAAGTGCTTAAGATTTTGGGATGAAGACTCTAGTGATACCAATGAGTGTTACTGACAAAATTAACTATGTTTCAAGTCTAGCAAGTGTTTTCAGATCAAATGACACAGGAGTTAAATAGAAAATGTACCAAAATATGACTGCTACATATTATTATTTGACCTTGTTATTTACGGTAAGAACATTTGTAATCTAATTATGCTGAAAATCTTTGATAGACTGTCACTGCATCCTTCCAACACCAGTTAGTCATGAGAGGCATGTGAACTGACTTTCTGGAATAAACTTCATTTCTCCTGTCTTTATTCATCCATGTTTATTTCATGGTGTATTGTAGAGCTTGCCCAAGAAAAAGAAATCCCATGAGAAATATTAACTTCAGTGAAACACAACTCCAAAGCAGAGCAACAGCTATTACCTATAAATAAGCACTGAACAGAGAAACAGATGAAGAAATACAGTGCAGGTAAAGGTATGTTTCGTAGCGTCATTTAATTGAGGTCTTATTTATAATCCAACCTAAAGTCTGCATTATAAAAAGAAGGAGCAACTCTAGCATGTAATGTGCTCCATAAGGACATTTTCTATGGAGAGTGCAGCGTTTGTCAGTTCATAACTGGGCATGTTAAAACAGCACCAATATTAACAAAGTCAAAGAAAACATCCAACACCTAGTGGAGAAAAATGGCAGTCTGGTTCCCCAGTTTGCAAAACCTACTTTCAGAAGGTCATGTGAGGCGATTAATAATTTTTAGGACTTTTCTCCTCTGTGAAAGGAATAACATTTCTCACCAGTTGCCGCTAAATTATTGCCAGAAGTGTTCTGAGGTAAGCGAAAGAGATGCAATTACACAGCTTTATTACTATTTATACCTTTTTTATGCTCTTTAATTTCAGCTCAAACTTCTCATGCATTTTATCTTCAGAAGCCTGAGTCACTTCTGCAGCTCCCTCCAAGATTTATACCTTTCCTGACACTAACAGCCTAATTTTGCCTCCATGAGAAATAAGACTTACATAGAAACTGATCTCCAAAAGCGTATCTCAGGATTTAGACATATCAGGCTTTCAGAATCTCTTCTCACCCTGCCTTTGAGACACCATTTTGTACAGATACTTAAGAAATCTGAGTCAGTGAAAACTATCCTTAAAAACTCATGGTTCATGGGAGTGAGGAACAGATTCAAGAGAACAGAAAATATATCAGTATGCATTTAAAAAGGAATCAGAAGTACCTGAAATGCCCTCAGCTTCAGTTTCTGGAAATAGTGGAATTATTAAACATTTCATAAGCACTTACATCATAGTAAGGTGATAAAAATACAGCCAATGTGTAACTGTCAAGAACAAATTATGTTAAAGCAACTTCATTTCCCTCTCTGACTGATATTTTAGCCTACATAAATTGAGAGAAAGAAGACAGGGCAACAGGTCATAAAAGTTCTTCATGTTGCCCTGGTGTGAACTTGTCAAACAAGTTAGGGAATATGGCCTATATTTTACATATATTATTCAGAAAATCACTGCTCAAAAACTTGGAGAGGAAAAGGACATCATTTTGGTTTTCTGTAAATGGGAGGGTGTTTCAGGTGAAGGTCCTTGAGGATCTGTTCTGAATCTGGTTTTATTTAACATTTTCATTGGTGATTTGACCATGGAGACACAGAGAAATCTGAAAACTTTTGCAGCTTGCAAGTTAGATAAAACAAAACACAAAACAAAACTCTTGAGAAGAGAACCAGGATTTTCAGCCACTTTGGTAAACTTGACAGAAGTTCAAAAATCCTCAGGGTGACATGCAATTAAAAAAAAATACCACGTGTTACAAAAGTCAAGCAAGGGGAATAATGAGAAATCATGTCTTTATAGGTGTCCCCTCCCCAGCAGACTGGGCCTGAACACAGGCAAAATAGAACCAGCATGGAAGTTGGTGAAAAAAGTAAAATTCCAACCCAGACTATGTTGGTATAAGGTAATTATTGTTCTCTATTTGTACAGTGGGGTCTGCAGCTGGAATACTGCCTTCAGATTTAGGCACTGCAATTGAAAATTTGCTCAAACTTGAGAGATTTCAGAGAACCATCTTAAAAACTGGAAGAGGTTTAAGAGCATGATTTGTGGAGTAAGATTTGGAGGAACCAAGTTTGTTCAGTCTAGAAAAGAGAGGATGAAGAGCAAAGTTTCAGCTTTTTGATAAATGAGGTATTGTTATATGGATGGGACTCTTCAACATTCCTAAGGAGAAAGGGGGTGAAAATAAATTGGTTTAATCAGCAAAGGCTGAGGTGGTAAGAGTAACAAAAAACACAAGTGCAATGATAGTGAAGTAACTCCAACAGTCTGAGGAGGGTCAAAGTATCTTCTTTAGTGGAGAGTTTAAAACAGACCTTGGCAAATATGTCAAAAGTAAATCCAGCTCTTCTTGCTTCCGCCTCAGAGTTGACAGCAGGCCTAGATGACCACTCAATGTTTCCTCAATCTTTATGTGCCTTTGGAAAAAAAAAGATACATGGGAGTGCTAAATAATAGATACTGAATGTCCTAATCCCGTATGTCGTGTACTCATTGGTATGATGGTATCAGAGAGTTGAGCTGGGATCTCAGAGCACAGTACAGCCAATAATCCATTAAGCTGAAAACTTCCAGAGGTTTCTGTTATTCTGGAGTCATCTTTTCCAGGAAGGCAGTTCTGAATTTTTAGCACTCGTCCAAGCTCTCCATTTGTCAGTTGATAGAAAGCGGCATGCGTTCTTCTGTGCTGTGGGACCAGGATACTATGTGGATGCAAATGTCAGCTGTAGGGCCCTATACACCAAAAACCTTTGTTGCTTTGAGGAAGGTGGGTCCAGATGACTTTCCCCTCTCTGATGGTCCAGTTGTAGAGGTGTGTGAGGGAACAGTGTGTCCCCTTCTGAGTCAGCAAGCTCTGCTCTGGGCCTCTGCACATCACGGGGAGTGAAAAGTCCACAAATTCCTGATCATCTACAACACAAGCTGAACAAAATCTACCTTCCAAGGCAAAACGTCACCCAGGATCACTATGGTCAATGCAAACCTCATAGGCTTTTGAAAGCCCCTATGTGCACAAGTAGGCATTTTCCCTTCAGTAAGAGCTCAAATATCTAAGATGAAAAGGGGCCATATCTACTTCTGTTATTATAATGTCAGGCACATTAACACCTCCAGAAATTATGCTTTTTTTTTTCCCTGAGATTGACTTGCTTGATATGGAGTGAAATACTCAATGAGAGTCAAACTATTCTCTTAGTAGTTTCAGCTCTTGAAATATTGTCTTTTCTTGTTACATGTTCAGCATGAGCCCGTGCTTTTTTCTTCCCTAAGACCTCTTAGGACAACCATTATATAATCATTTTAAGTACGTAATCAACACATAATTCATCAGTGCTTCAATAACCTTAAAATACATTTGTAAAAGCTTCATCTTATTTTGTTTAAGGTAGTACTTATTTATGTAAGAAATCCTCAATTTAAGTACGGCAAAGTAACAGGAACGTAAACCAAACATTCAACAGAGGCTTTAGGGGGAAGATTCTTCTGTAACAAAACCTTTGCTCAGATATCCATATTCTGTACAGACAAAGTCGACTGCTTGTCCGAGGCAGCAAGAACTAAGGCATGTCAAAATCCTGAAATCACTGCAGACACCCAGGGCATAACCAACATGCTTTTACTTGATATTTCTGCAAACCCCCACTTCCACACTCTGTTGGTGTCTAGTAGAGAAACAGAAAAAGAAAATTATCTAGACAGGAGCTAATTCGTGTTTGGGATGACACAAAAAATATTCAAAATTATGCAAATATATTGATAATTCCCCACATTCAATTTGCTTCCTGAGCCTGCTGCTGTAGGGCTCTACTGGGATTGTTCCTGACCTTCTTCACTTTCCTGGCCATGGGAGCAGCTGCAGCATTTTATGGTTTAATCCCATGACAAAAGCTGCTGTCCCTGAACACACTGCAGATCCTTCTCATATTTGCTCTTGCCAGCTCAACCTCTGCACTAAGCAGAAAGTCACCATCATTTTAGCAGCACCTTTGTAAGTTCAAGGGTTTCTGGATTTGTAAACCACTCATGTAGGCTGTTACCAAACCGTTACCTAATGCAGGGGTCAGAAAAGTAAGACATCAGAGGAGGTGGGTGTTGAAGCGTGGGAGTTGAGACACCTCTTTAAGTTTCAGCATGAGCAAAGAGATGCTACACCAAAATACGATACCAAAGATAAGCTGATGAGTATCAAGAGGCATCTAAACTCTGAAATGTAATATCTCTTGACCTGATTGGATTTCTACCAGCAAATGTCTAATTTAGAAAGAAAACTACCATCTGATACATATGTTTGAAAGGCAGTCAAATCCTTTAGTGTCAGTGACTCTCCAGCATCCTGTCAGTCATAATGACCTTGAGTTTTGAATTGTTTGGAGTTTCTTTTCCAATAACAGGAACATTTTATCTGATTTTGCCATTTCAACATATGCAGAGGAGTCTGTTGTGAAGAAATATGAGTTTCTCTTGCCAAGGAACAGTTATGTTATCACATTTTGCCAGGGAAAAAGAAAAAGGAGATGGAAAAACAACCCTGCATTTGTTTGTTTAGATCAGACTACATAAATGAAATTATTAGGATGTATTTTGCCATTATTTTTTCACCACAGAGAAATAGTTAATGCATAGCCCAATTTATTCGAAAGTTCTTGAGAGCTATGGAGATCCATCCCATTTTTTACAGTTTGGGCTCTGCAGATGCACATACACTTTTTACTGTTTGTTTTACACCAGAATCAGTTCTGCAAAGAAAGTATGTGAGGGTCCAGGTGGACAAAAGATGAAAATAAGTCCTGTAAGTGTGACCTTGTGGCTGTAGATGCCCAACTGCATCCTTGGTTTTATCAGTAAAAGGCCAGCCAGGTCCAGAGAAGCCATCCTTTTCCTCTAGTCCTGCACTGGTGGTAGTTTGTCTAATTTCAGACCTGCAGGTAGAAAACAGATGTTGACAGACAGGAATGTTTCTGTATAAATTGTCTTCCACTTCTAGGTAAGATTGTGTTTTGCAGAAACTAAGGAATTTCTAGCTCAATTTTCCCCCGGGACAGAAAGGGAACTTAAGCCAACATGAAAACTCCAGTTTTTTTGAACTGTTCTCTTGGAAAATTGCCTGTTTCAGTACCATGAAATGCATCAGTACAAATCCTCAACTCTTACAGGGACAGGTGCACTTGTTCTTTTAGAGCAGCACACAACTAGATCAAGCCTTCCTGACTTCTGCCAGTGGGGCATCACTAAGCCCTTTCCCTTAAATGTCTGTAGTTCCTCCAAAGGGCAAATGTATCCTCATTTTGCAGTAGCACAACCTCTCTTCTAACTGAAAGTCATCTGCTGACACTTCTTCATGCAGCCTGGAAAAGGGTCATACTTCATGGTTCACAAACACATCTGTCCCTTGCCACTGTGTAGGCACTGGAGGAGACAAAAAGGTGTTGATGTTGCCATCACCTCTTGAGCTATGCATGCACAGTGGAAAAACTCTAGAATAATATACAAGAGCTCTGGGGACTACAAAGAAAATCCAGATTCAAACAAGGTTTTGGATCCCCAGGCAGTGGGGATGAGCAACCCTACTCACTCAGCAAGGATGTTCTGCTTGTTGGTCCAAAAACCCAGAGACTGTAGTCACAAGATATTTTGCAGAAGAACACCACCTCAAGTAGCGTGTTGAGCTGTTCAAACATGCCACAAGAGGAATAAGAAGGAATTTTATTAATTAAGCTCAGCAAAACATGTTTTCTCTAAAAACTGGAGCTACACTGTGCTCTGGGCAGATAATCCTTGTGTCAAGAAACTGTTCACTTCCTAAACATAAGTGGTCTTTTGAGGGATCATTCTGGTAGTACTCTCAGCCTAGAAGTAGTGGTGCAAACAGTACTCTCAACAAGAGTTATTAGTGTATCTGCAGCTACACAGCTTCCAACTGTCAGACTAATTCTGACTTCTCATTCCATATCTACTTGTGGAATATTATTTGCTCCAAGACCCAAACTATTCATTTTTTTAAAATACATTAATATCTGCAATTAGTCTCATAAAATGTCATTGCAATCCAAAAATTTGCAAGGAAGATGGAGAAAATTTTTAGAGGAGTTAATTAAAAATAAACAGATTGCAGTATTTTTTCATATATTGAACATTTTTTTATATAAAAAGTCTTATTTTTCTCTTTTCAATTAGTTGTAGACCACAAATGTAGACATTTTGCCAACATTTGTCTAAACTCTGGTTCAAAAGAATAATCACAGAATGGCTGAGATTGAAAAGGACCAAACTCTCTGCTCAACCAGGGCTGCCTAGACCCTATTGCCCAACCAGGGCTGCCTAGACCCTATTGCCCAGGACTACACGCAGACAGATTTTTAGTATCTCCAAGGATGGAGACTCCACAACCTCCCTGGGCAACCTGTGCCAGAACTCAGTCACCCCCACAGTGAAAAAGTGTTTCCTGATGTTCATGAGGACCCTCCTGTGTCTCAGTTTGTGCTCATTGCCCCTTGTCCTGTCACTGGGCACCAATGAAAAGATGCTCCTTCCTAAAGTTGTCTTTCAAACTTTTATGTAACCAAAGTTCAATCCCAAAGAGAGATGAGTTAAAATTAGTACAATCTGCAGTAATTTCTTCTTTTTTTTCCACTTTTATTCATGTATTTGATCAGTGTCATTCTGAACAACACTGATACGTCTATTGCTCTGTTGTCACCTTATTTCTTACTGCACACACACCATAATACTTTTTTTTGGGTTCAAGGAATGACATTTCTTGTACTTTCATTATTCTTCTTCATATGTTTGTAAGTTCAAGTTTTACAAACCACCCAAATTATTTTTCAATAACTCTTAATTTATGAAATCTGAATTTTTACTTCAAAATCCCTCCCATCATGCAATGTCTTCCATTTATTACTAAGTTTTACTGGTTCTTGATTTTTTTTTTTTAGATATATTACTGATATTTCCAGAAATGTTCCCTTTAAATAATTTATACTGTGACAGGTTATAAATTATGTCTTAGGATCACTGCCTTCCCAACACCCCAGCAATCTATCTGCATTTCTAATGCACTCAGCACAATATCCAAATGCCAGCAAGGCATTTAACCTTGTCATTTTTCCTGAAATTAGGTATTCAAATATTTTCTCTTTGTTTTTTATTATTTTGATTTATTGGTGAGACCTTCTGGTTGCAAGTTGCCATTTCCAGGATTGGTTCTGAAGATGTTTTAAAGGCACTGGAGATGGAAAAGAGAATTTTCTACCCCAGTAGAAGTTTTCTGCAGATTACCCATGTGCCAAATTAATCGCTATTTGGGCCAGACCTGATTTAAAAGGTTCACTGCATTATTTTAGAGGTCCATTAAAAAGTCCCTCATTCATTTAATTCATTTTATTGCTTTACGAGAAAGATACATGACAGGCTATCTAACCCCTTGGCTAGTTCCATAAAGAGACATAATCATCTGTTACTACCTACAAAATCCTGACAGGCACAAGCTGACAAGCATTCAGAGAACTTGTGATGAGTGTCTGTTAATCAAAACAATCACAAGTTCATGAATGACATAAGGAACAAGGAAAGGTCTTTTTCCTTTTATTTTTCTTTTTTTTTTATTTTGTGATCTCATATGCAAAGATCTCTATTACAAACAAAGATATATTTTCCCTTGACAAACAAGAGATCTGTAGATATATTCTTTGAAGGCCTTCATAGAAGGCTGTTAATAAGCAATTGACCATATAATTGAAATTGTCACATCAGCTCCACTTCCCCATTGGTTACCAGTCTTCTCTACGTTTCCTTATTCATTGGTATACTGCAAATTTTTGTACAATGCTCCTCTCACAGAAGATGTTTTATAAACCTGTTACAAGAGCAAGTCTTTCCATTTAAAAAGGACATTTCAGCTTTGCCATTGAAGAAATGTCTCAAGAGAGAATTCTGTCTGACAGTGTTACATAGCTCTTTACAGCCTAACAAGATGATTGGCATCCTTATATTGACTTGTTCTAGATTCCTTCTAACTTGAAAAGTATGTTGAGTCTTTCTGTCTAAACCTTGAGTATCATTTTACAGAGTTCTCTTACTAACAGGGAGTAGCAAGTTTTGCCCATTTTCACAAAACTCTAGTATCTCTGGTGAAGAACTTGAGCTCTGAAGGAATATAATCTCTATTACAGAAATAAAAATATGACTGAAGGTATACACGTTAAGATGGTTAACTACAACATGTAAGCATTCTCCCCAGCCTTGAAAGCTTTGCTAAACCATTTCTGACAACTCACAAGGATCAGATCATAATCTCACTGAAACGACATGAAGCCTGGCATGATCAAAGACCAAGGCTTCTCACTTCTACTTGAGAGAACTGGCAAGTTTGATATTAATTTTTTTATGCTTTTCTTTTGTTTCCCTCAGCCCCATACTATATCCATCAAGGTGCTCTCAGGCAAGCCATAAACTTACAGAGATTTGAATGGAATTCTCAAAAATATTCATGAGGCCTGACTCCGCCCTCTTGAGAAGGCACTAAGATACACCAAAAAGTAGAGCCACAGTCTGAATATATGCAGCATCCTCACCAAAAATTAACCAGTATGTCCTTTTGCCAAAGTGGCATCATTTTAATAAGTGGTTATTATGACACATAGTGCAACAAAACCTTTGTTTATTAGTAGCACTCAGATCTTGACACATGAATACGGAGGTGAAAACACAGCAAAAAGTCCATATTTAGTTTTATGTTACCCTGTATACCTTTGTTTTCCTAGTGTAGCAAAAGTTACTGTCTAAAATCTCCCAGTTTCTTTTGACAGTAACATCCAACTTGTGCATTTTATAAAAACCTGACAGCTTTAGTAATTTTAGTTTTTATAACTGAGCCAAAACCAAGTCTGTAGCACAGTTTGAGGCTATATGAGCCACATGGGATGAGCAGGCTTTTAAAACCATTTAAAAAGCAGGAAAACTATGCATCCTTACTCCATTGCTTCTCCCAAAATCCAAGTGTACATCTTATTTACTTTCAAGACTGCTACCATCCTCTTTTCAAAGGATGCTTTGGTCTTAAGCTTTTATATTCCCTGACTACATTTTTAATAGGCCTTCACAAAGCCTAAGAAGGAAAGTTTTGACTCTTTTTTTCACCACTGTACACAGATTTCTGACTGTTGGCACCTAGTCCTAGAGTAGATATATCTCAGAGTTTTTACTAGGCTGGATAGAACAAGCTGATCTGTGTCTTTCTATCCATCTTGTGCCAAAGCAAATGAGAACTTTGGTTGGATCCTTCATAATAATCTCTTTCTGCTAATTCCCCATGTGTGCAAACAAACCTACAGCACAGAGAAGCCTGACTCTGAAATATCTAGTTAACATTCCTGTCCTCAGAGTGTTATGTCCCCTGTCAGGGTGAAAATGAAAAGCTTCATGAGCCTTCACCATTTGTTTTCATGCAGCAGCAGCGGCACCAGGATTTCATCCAAAGAATTGCTTGCTGGATAAACCAGCAAGCTTCTCCAACAAGAACAAGACTTTGCAGTAGGGTCAGAGCTGAGTTAGGTCATCTTCCGGGCTCTGTAAAGCTTTACACTACACCCTGCCAATTCTTTGCTCTCAGCACATCCCCACATATCATTGCTGTTCTAAGTCTCTGTAATTAGAAGACTAAGCAAACACTCTTCACCAGTCAAGCACTTTTTGTGCTATGTGAGGCCACCAGGCTTCATTCCTGTTTTTCTCTAGTTCCTCCCCATTCAATATGCTTGGTTTTATTCAGTTTTGTGTTTTTGCTGTTGTGTCTTTTGGTTGTTTTTTTTCCTGGAACATTGAATAGAAAGGGATGTCTTAGTTTTGATATGGGCATTATTACATCCATCTAATGTTTTCTGTAATCTCCAGACAGGCTCATCCTCACAAGTACATGCATATATGTTGTACATATGGCTTACCCAGCATAATTTCTTCTGCCGTCATTTACAAAAGTCAAAGACCCTCAGTTGAAAACTAAATATAGGCAAAGGCTCTGCCACCAAGAGACAGGAACACCAGAGAGATTAGATTAAAGGAGGACAAAGTTAGTGAATCCAAAAAGCATTTGAAAGCATGGGGAGGATAAGTTGGTGAATAAGAGAACAATATGTATAACAAAAAGCATGCTCAGGATGTTAGTTCTTAGTCACATCTACTGCAGCATTTGTCAAAAAAACCCAAAAATCATATTTCTCATATTTCTCTAAACTTCTTATTCCTCTTTAAATCCAAGTCACACGCACTCTTGCTGTGCACCGAGATTCATCATTCATTGCATTGTCAATGCCTGTTGTTCACTGAATTCTGACCTTTTCTTTTAATTCAAAGAAATTTCTGCTGCAGACTAGAAAAAAAAGTCCCTGTTCTAGCAGATGACTCATTTATTTGCTGCCACATCAGCTTCCACAGCATATTTAACTGCAAAATATTACTGGAACAAGAGAGAAAAAGAGGTGAATCAAAAGGTCATTAGTAACTAGTGTTCTAGGAACAGGTGAAAGTTGTGAAACTGAAGACAAAAAAGGGACATAAAAATGTTCACTGGTGAAAATTGAAAAGGTTAGAAAAAATTACTGGTCATCTTTAGGGGAGATCACAAACCAGAAAAAGCAAACAAACAAAAAATTAATGTGTTTAATGGAGAGAACTAGTGACATGACCTGCAGTAACAATGTTCTCCCAAGTCCAAAGCTCAAACCCTTTAGACAGCACAGATCTAAGTGATACTCAAGAGGAAGATTAAGAAACTCAGTCTGAAGCCTAACATGAAATGCACCACAGGCAATGAAAAGATGAACAGCCACACTAAGATCTCTTGTTGTACAAAGCCTTTCTGATACATGAGGAACAAATTTCTCCTCCTCCTGTTTTCAGCTGTTGACTATTTGACCACTATGAATCTTCATGAGAGTTGATGAACTTCTGGAAGCAAGGAAACGGGTGTTAGAGCACTGACTGGCACTGGAATGGAGAAGTCATTTTCAGTTCCTGGGACTAGAATTATATTTCTTATTTCCAATAATACATATGTGGAGAAAGGAAGGCATTTGCTTGTTGGATGTAGGCTCTACCTTACCAAACTCACTAAAAACAGAAAATCATAGATCAAAACCACAATACCGTACAATCTGAGTTTAGCTCTCACGTGTTACCCTCAACTGTTACTTCTGTTTCTGTTGATCTCCTTCCATCTCTGCCTTGTAGACTTCCCAGTTTCTACTGTTTCAAAAGAGTTCTGCTTAATTAACTAATGTTTACAAAGGAGAGTTTGTGGTAAGTGCTATTATAACTCTTTGGCACAGATGTCTGATTAAGATTCAAAGCACAGTCAGAACAGCTGCCAGAAAAACCTCTTGTACTGTCAATGTCTTAAAAATGCAGACAGTGCCACTGGATACAAATTCATCAGCAATTTGTTCTTCCTTGAGCTCACAAAATAAACTGTAAAAAATGTCTCAAAATAATTTTCTGCATCTATTTTTTGTCACCATATTCATTCACTAAAGACTGGCATGCAGCTTCCTTGTACAGTTTTCATGTATTCAAAGCAAGCAGTTAGACAAAGCAAATGTAATCAGATAGATAATTAATTCATTTTAACAGCTACTTCCTGCTGCAAATACTTCCCTGTTAGAACAACCATTCTGGGGAAGGCTTTTTCATTCATATATAAAGAATCCCAAACACTCAAGTTGATATAAAGTCTTTGCCTCCCATTGAGTTCAGACTCATATCAACTGACACCAGCAGAACTGGTCCATTTTTTTCCAGTACCAATTAAGAAACAGGAAAACTTGCCTCAACTTGTTACATCATAAAAATGTCAAATGGTTTCCTTTTTTTCACTCAAAATTTTATTGATTCAGTACATTATTAACACCATTCCAAATTAGATTTTTTTGAGTGGTTGGTTATTTTTGTTTGGGTTTTATTGTTTTGTTTTGTCCATTTTGTTGTTGTTGGTTTTTTCCTCTGCAACTGAAATCCCAAAGTTAATCTGTTCAGAAGTTTTGCCTGACATACTTGTATTTTGGTTTGGTTTTAAATTGTCATGAATAGAAAAACAGGAGAACACAGCTTGAAGAATCTGAACTGATACATGAACAAAGAAATAATTATCATTTCAACCCTTAAGGATTTTTTCAGAAGAAAAACTAATCTTTACAGGATACAACCATTCCCTGTAACCTTGAATTAAACTAGTCTTGTTTCCATGGGAAGCTTATTCTTTAGGCTCAGTCATTAATGGCTGCCTTTACATTTATTCACAATAGCACCTGGAGTTTTCAACCAAGTTCCCATTATATGTTTAAGCACTGTCACACCATATAGTAAAGAATATAAATACTTGAGAGGTTGCAAAATAATTTCAGGATAATGTATTTAAGAATATTCTGTGGATTTCTATAGACAAATGGCTTTTATGAAGGTTGTGTGTAGACACACATCTAAGTACCTAACTAACATTACTGATGGGGCTCTCTTATCTTTAAAATCATTTTCTGATATTGTAATTGCAATGTCTTTCTTTCCCCTTGCCATGCACACTTGGACCAAGTTATTTCTCTTTTCATTTGATTCCACCAAGCAGAAGTAAATTTAACCCTTCAGATAATTCAGGAGTAATCTCCTCCAATATAGATACAGAGTTGGAGTCTTTTTTCGTACAGGAAGATCTGAGAGCCATGAATCTGGAAGAAGCTGGGTCCTGAGATTTTTCACAGTTGCTTTCCATGTCACTATATTTCTATTGCTGCTGCTACCTGCATGACAAGATTTGCAGTTAACTCCCTCCGGGACATAATTATCTTCACTTTTTAAATATTGTAGTGACTCCTCTCTGGTCTTGTCCCTTGTCAGAGGGAAATAGCATGCATATATGCAAGCATGAATAAAACCATCTGCAAGGTAAAGAACACTAAATAATTAGTCTAGAGAAAGAACCATAAACATTTGCACAGAAGCTCTCAAAGCTGAACTTTTTCCATTGAACCCCAGTGAAGACAAGAACATTTTTTGTGTTAGATAAAGGAAGGCTCTGGAGGTTCTCCAACCTGGTACAAGAGTACCAACCTACTTTTTCTTCTAGACAGGGTAGAAATACCTTCTCAATGGAATCTCCTCCAATAATCATTAAATCTTCTGGTGAATTCTACTGTACACATTATTAGTATCATTTTACACATGACATAATTTTCATTAAGCCACTAGCACAAATATTGAGATAACAAAAACTGGAGTTTTGAGACAGTTCTATTCAAAATTAAAAAAATGTGTTCAATAATAATCTATCATTTAAGGAAAGCACATCAAATATGCAAGCGGTTTGCACAGACAAATGCAAAGCAACAAAACTCAAAAAAATCTATTATAAAATCTGCCCTTGGACGGGTTTAATGTCTTTTTGATGCAATTGAAACCAATGTAGTTTGTTCTGGGATCTGTTATTCCTTTTCAGTTCTCAGTCACACCTTAATAGTTTTCCCCCTTCCAAGACACTATTTGGAGATTTAGGTCTCCTCACCTGTGGTAGCATAAGGAGAAGTCAACCCAATGACACTTTCCTGTGCTCTTCCTACAGTCAGGTTTTGCTCTCAATTTTTAGGAAGCAAGTCTCTGTTCAAGATCGTCTTGAAGAACTGATTGATTTGTTCTCTGAAAGTATGAGACAACAGGCCAGAGGAGCTAGAAACTACCTATAAGGATTAACTCCTGGAACAGAAAGATTGAGTGACTGAAAGGATCAAAATGTGTTTTCTGTGAGTATTTGTGGCTGGAGAAAAAGCATATGCTGATCCCAGTACTGGATATGAAGCTCTCAAGGAAAGCCACTGCTCTCTACAAGCATTTCCCTGATGAAAAGGCCCAGGAAGTTATTCAGTTCTGATTTTATCATACTGTCTTTATGCTCTAGAAAGCTGGCAGATTCAAAAGGGTCCTTTCACTGCAGATAAAATCTGAGGTTTTATCAGATTTACCCATATGATCTGCAGATTGTTTAGAAATGTGTCAAAAATCTAATTTTTTGTAAGAGATAAGTGACAAGATATTGGGTAAGTTACTTTCCTTTTGGTCAGTTTTCTCACTAACAAAATAGCAACAATTGTCCTTCCCACTTTGGGTTTGACCATTGAGCTCTACAGAGGAAAAACCTGATGTCACCAAGTGTTAGTGTCACACTGACATTGACCGCAGTGATCAAAGAAAACTACATCTCCATACTTTCAGACTGTTGCATCATTTCTCTTTCAGACATAGAAATTCACTCTGAAGTGTAAAGTTCACAATGAACTTGTAATATAGTCAGTGTGGATGCTCCATGCTGTCTTACCACTCTTCATTTATTATCTAAATTTTAAATGTTCCTCCTCATGGTCATAAGCTAGCTTTTGCACTTTCAATATCTAGAATCCATCTGATGTAGTAACACATTGTGAGATCTGAAAGCAGATCAGTTCCTAAAGTTACACAATTAAAATTGTATATAAAGGATCAAGTGAAAAAAGTAGTCAACATTTCATATGGGTACCACCACTGAAGAAATACTGTATCAGATACAATTGAGAAAGAACAGGGCAGGGAATAACTGGCCACATCTGAACGTTTTCAAATATGTTGTATGTGAAGAGAACAATCCTAAGATTTCAGGTTTACCAGAACAATCAGTGTTTTTGTTGACTTTCTTGGGACTGCAGACCAGATGGGAGAGATTTCTGAAGGCTGGGAAAGAACCCAATATTTTCCTACATTAAAACCAGGGAAAAGAAGGAAATCGAATCACAGACTGAGCTTTATTGGCTCCATTTCCAGTAACATGCTAGAAAAAAAAAAAAAACAATTCTCTAAATATCTACAAGACAAACTTTAGAAACTAATGAATTGTATTTTATGAAGGGAATGTCAAGGCTCACTTCTTTCTGTAGTGGGTTAATGTAGAGATACACAAAAAAGCAATGCAACATTTATTTTTAATTTTTGAAAGATTGCTATCAACACAGAACCTGTGTAGCTATTGAGGACATGGCAAGAGGGAATGTAAAAAATGGAAAATAGGAGATTTGGTCAAATAACAGGTAAAAGCTTCCAAGTAAAGGTAGAGAAGCAGAGAAAGGGGACAAGTTGTGCCTTTATCACGGGAAGATTTTAATAACAAACATCTAGAAAAGTCATTTTCTAGAAAGTGATGTAAATAGAAGTGATCATGTCTTGGAGCAGGAAAAAGGATTGATGGTCCCAAATGAGTGCTTCTAATTACAGATTCTGGGTGGCAATATTTGAAATTAAATATAAAAAAAGTCTTCAGAACACTGATATTAAATCAGGCTATATTGAATATCTCGAATTGTTTGCTCCCGCTCTTGTCTGTCAATAGTTAAACATCAACAGCTCCTACTCTTCATTCTGCTTTCCTGATAATATATGTACTAAATATTTTTAATCTTAAGCTAAGCATCTAAAGCAATTCCAGAGGGCAAATCTAGACAAACTGCTCTGAATATGACAGCAACTTAGATGAAAACATCTAACTTCAAGATATCAGCAACAGTTGACACAAATCCTATCTTCTATTTAGAAATATAGAAGAGTACGTGCAGGGAAAAAAAAGAGTAAAATGTCATGAGTAGGTAGTGAAGACTGAAAATGCTTTGAGGCTAGAAGGCAGATTAAATACAAACCACAGTTAAAGATGTTGTTATTCTACTTCTCATAAAAAATACAAAAGGACTTCCTGAAGTATATTACAGAATCACAAGGGACGCAGAAATCGGTTATGAAAACGATCACAATCCTGGAATAAAAATTTCATAAAAAGAGATTGAAAGATAGTATGAATGTTTACAGAAGAGATGAATACAAGGGTTTATGATGAAAATATATTACATTCTGTTAAGTTAAAGGAAGAGGTTCTTATTCTTCATTTTACTACATTCAAAAACTCAGAAATTTCCATAAAATTCTCCAGTGGATAAATGTCATTAACAGAAATGCTGCTTCTTGAAATATGTAAGGTAGTTATGGAACTCACTGCCAAAGTGTGGTATGGAGAATATCTGAAAATAAATATTTGCAAGCTATAGTAATTGTTGCATTAATTGTTGTTTTGTTTTATATCTGAAAATCATTTTTTTCAAAGAGATAAGCCTAATTTCACATCTCTAAGAATACTCATCCCGTTCACAGTGGATTTCATGGGTATCCTCACATACAAATAATGCTGGCTGTGTGCAGATGAGCATAACAGACAAATTAAAATGTAGCTTGGTTTTTGCTTTTCCCCTAGCATTACCACTGCATGAAACAATCTTGGCCAAGTTCAGCATCAGTTTGAACTGGCACAAAACCCTGTTTGCCACTCAAAGCAGTATCTTACTTTGTAACACATTTCATGCCCACAGGTCTCTCACAGAGTAAGAAAATTATATTAATTTCATCTATTCGTATTCTTCCTCTGATCACAAAGTAACCAGACAAAATTTGTTCAGGTACCCAAAATGAAAATGAACTAAAATAAGCCCTCCCTATGTCTCCTCCTGCTTTAATGGGATGAAGGTCCTTCTGAAGCTGCCTGTTCCTCCCACCAGCGATCAAAGATTGCCAGTACCTTGCCTCTTCTACTTGTCTCATATTGGGATTGTTGAGTTTAGATAAGTAAAAACTTGAATTGGATTGAGCATAATAGTACTAGTAGCCATTTAATTTTCTAAATGTGTACCTTCGTAATAGCAAATATAATGATGATATACTGATTTGCTTCCTAACACCTTGACATTCAAACTATGGGTATTCCTATCATCAATAGCTTGTTCCTGGCCTCAGGTAAACTTATTTTGTTTTGTAAGCTTCATTGCGCCATCAGGATAACATATTAGGCAATTAAACGGAATATTTTTTCTTTCTCTTCAACTGCAGTCGGTTTTCCTCAGAAAGTTGAGATGCAATGCTCATTAGGACTGCAGGTTCATCCGCCCCCCAGTACAACCACTCCAAAATTATGAGCATCAGCACAAGCATCTGAGAAGAACGAGGGTGGGATACAGGTTCTGATGAGATAGAAGTCCTGTTGACATCAAGAAATTTGAGCACATAGGCAAAAAGAAAGACTTTTCCATGGTGATACAAATAAAGATATGTCCTCCTAGTGTCTGAAAAACAGAATGGTCATGGGAAGTGAACAGTACCTATTTTTCTAAAACTAGAAATATTTTTTAAAGAGGAACTTTGCTGCTGTATCTGAACATCAGTACCCAAGCAGGTGACCACCCAAATGAGATCCTGGGGTGCCAGGTCAAGTCTTGCCATCTTTGTTTGATTAAGACGGGCATCAGGCAAGAGCGATAAGTGATGTAATTACACATTGATGGTGTGGACTCAAGCCCTACAGCTCTCAGTACTGATTTTTAGTACATGGATGAAATTACATTGATCTACAAGATTATGGAATGATTAATAACATTATTTAATAAGTGAAGGAATTTAACACTCAAGGAGGCTTGTAGATGAGTTACTAGAAACATTAAATTGAGTAATTAATGACAAACAAGATGGTCATTATGAAGACTTACATAAAAATGACAGCGTTGGAGTGTTTAGAATAATTTTAATAAAAGATCCAGTTGCAAAGCCATTGGAGTTGGACTGAAGCTCAAACTAAAATTCTAAGAGTATGAACCCAGTTTGGAAACAGTGTTTTCCTTAAGAATCAAATTGGTGAGACTGGTAGTGGTGTTAATTTTGATTTAGGAGTTTTAAACTTTACTACTGAAAGATTTGGGTATATCTCTAGGAAAGAACAAGAACTACTTCAGAACAATAAATACTTCAGAAGCCATTTCACCCTGAGAAGCTACTTCATCACAGGAAATCTGCAATTCTCCAAATGCATATGAGATGGATTATTAGAGGTTATCCTTTATGAACTGGTAGAACATAAATATAAAATTAGAGATGGACAGCATGCAAATATTGTCTAATATAATGGCAGAAAAGAAACAAGTCATGAAGATTATGAACTGTGCAAAAACAACCCTCCCAAATGGCAATTTTAGTTAACACAACTCAGGTCATCATTGTCACCATTCACAGTTTTACTGCAAGGCTCAAAGTTTGATATTTGGCTTTGAACTTCAGCCCTTGCAGTAATATGCACATGAAAGAGTCTTTCAAACAGTGAAGAAGAATATAAAATGACAAAGATACTTATGACAAAAGCTTGATGAAATTTTAATAATAGACTGTGGGTATATGAAAACTAGAGCTGGACATCTTGCATTGGGTTAAATTCACCCCAGGGTTTCAATGGCAGTAACACTAAAAAAATTCATTCTGAAACCTAAATATACAAGAGTGTTTATTCTGATCTCCAGCATTACAGAGATCTTACTGCTGCATTTATACCAGGACCATTCCCTGACTATTTTTTTTTTTCCAAATACAGCCTGAGATTATCCAGACCCACACTGCACCCTTTAGTACAAGCTTGTAGCCCAACACATGAAAGGCAGATACACTAGTGGGGGATGGGATCTGATCTCCCCCAGCTGCAAAGTTTTAAGTCCTCATGCTGTGCTACTGCCACATGAGTTCACTTTGGTTAGTCCTGCAGCCCTAAATTTTGCTTATACAGTCACAACATGCTCAAACATTAGAGATTATTAGTGTCTTTGAAGCAAAGAAGGACTGGAAATTTCACAAGAGCTTGCATGCCAGCACCCTTAGAAGTAATAGTTAAAAAATAAAACAAAAGGAAACTATGAGAAAAAAATACAGATCTGCAATGTACAGTATGCCTAATTACACTAGTTATATTATGCAAATACAATTTGTGTAATACAAGTGTAAATAATAAAACTTTCTTTCCAACAACGTAGCAATTACTTGTATGCATTTGCCTGTAGTTTCAAGGGACTGATTTCTAGGAATGAGCAAACCTACTGGGCTTCATGTTTTCAATGACAGATTTTTTGCAAAGCTCTCCAGTTCCAGCTTGATGGAAAACCACCCAGCAGATCTGGAACCAACTTTATAACTTAATTGAATATTCACATACTGATATTGAATACTTTAAATATAATATTTACTTTAAAGAACATGAAAAGTTGAATAGGGATTTTTTTCAACCCCCCTGTTCTTTCTGTACCTGAGACTCAAAATATCTTGCAGTGGGACATACAGCCAAGGTCCTACACTGTTAGAACTCAGGCATCTGCTCTTTCTTGATTCTCTAGTCAGATTAAATAACTCCGGTTTGAAATAATTCCAGGGATCTTGTAGCCAACAGGCTACATCATGATTACCTAGTCTCTCACAGTATCTGAACACCAGGTCTAAAACAATTACACAGGAATGGGGACAGTCAGTTCTTACAAATACCTGTTCACAAGTGACTACATATGAAAAACTGTTAGTAAGCAGGCATCAAGCTCTACTAATATTTGATAAGAAACTTCAGACAAACTATGAAAAAAATTATTATGCTGATATTTAACAATAAAACACTTAAAGCAGTATTTCTAACAGGTTAGAAAGTTATGCAACGCAAACAAGATGTATTTATTGGTACACAATATCTCTTTGTTACTAGACAAAGAAGAGAAATTTTAGAGAAAATTATGGCTCACTGGGTCAGAAATCCTACTTTCAACCTAGAACTCAGAACATTTCAACAACATCACAATTTTTACTTCTTGCTGTGCTTACAAAAAAGAATTATGCATTGAATATCATTGAAAAAACCTGACAAACTATGAGTTGACTGTTACCTTTGCTGTTTAACCTTATCTTGATAACGCTCAAATTTGTCAGCCAAAAAATTATTTAATTTTAATTTCTTATTTAATAGAAGTAATCTTCCTTCTTCCTTGCGCCTAAGCTTAGAAGTACTGAAATAGCTTAGCTGCTAAAAACTTTACCTTATTGAAAACACAATAACTTGAAAATTTTTTTTAACCTCAAATGAGAAGTGCTTAGCAAGAGCCAGTATGAAAAGGAATTGAAAGTATAAGAACAAACCAAACGTCAGCTGCTCCTTCTTGCTTCTCTTTCCATCCATTCATAGCCCATCCCAAATACACACAAAGAACTAACATATTACATGAAGTCTACTGAGACAGAAGAACCAATTTATAAAATAAAGCCATGATGGGAGGAGCTCCACTAATTGCCAATTAAGTCATCTTATTAAAGAAAGAGAGAGAACACCTGTAGCTGGTTGTGTTTTGGTTTGGTGAGGACCTTTCAGTAATTTGTGAAAGAGGGTATCTGGGGTAAGCAGAAAAGCATTGTTATAGCTTTGTTCAATATTTTCTTAGAACTAAATAGCGTTCCTAAAAAACACTAAAGTTTTTGTAATTATTAGATTGTTATTTTTTAGGATTTTTTAGAACTATGTGTCTATCTTTTACATTTTTCTCTTAGACTAATTGAGGATACGAGAAATGAGATGGTATCTATGATACAAGTAACTTGTTAGGATAGCAATACTACTGCTTTTCTGCTAGTATGCTACTCCAAATTTTATTTTATTGGTCAACCACATTTCTTTACTATAGATTATCTGAATTCTGATCTTGTACTAAACCATTCAGAACTAAATGACTTGTAATTTACTATCATCTGTTTTAAATAACATTCTGTGGCTGAGTGCTCTGCTCTTTGGGTATTCAGTTTCTCAGTCCTGAATCTCAGAGCATGATAAGCTTTCTCTGTTTGCTAATGTATGACAGACTATAATACTTATGTAGGACTCTTCCACCTGGTGCAGAATTCTTTGGGGACTTTTCTTGGTTTTACGCTTTATAAGACCACCTTGGAAAATCACCTCTGAGTTATTAGCTTTTCTTTTTTCTGACCTGTATAGCTTCTCTTGTTCACAAAGTCCTTTTCTTTTTATTGTAGTAGACAAATGAGTATCTGTTAGTATCACAGGTTCCTAGCCCAGAAATAATTATTTTTAAGCTGGGAAGGAAATATCTTGCTATGTCTTTTTTCACCTCCTATTAACAAGGTGAAAGACAAGCTTTAAAGCAATTTGCCCTTATAAGCATAAGAGAAAATACCGAATCTCAGGTTGTTTCAACTAACGTTAGACCAAAAAGGTTACTTTTCATCATGTTGACTGCAGGTCTCTCCAGCAGCAACTTCACAAGGTGTTCTCCATCCTGGAACACCTTATCTCAGGTTGCACCTAAGCAAAATTACAGACAGATGCATTTTGTTAATTTGAATTTTGAAAATGCTTTGATGCTGCAGTCTTTCTCCAGTACAGGTATTCTTTTCTTCTTTAGGAGATAAGAAAGCTGATCAGACTTAAATTCTGGATTACTTTTTGGAAATACAAATGCCACTGAACTCTATAGCTAAACTTCTGTTTGTACCATCTCCCGGCATGGTTTAAGACTCTTGTATGAATTTGCACGTGCATTGTGTTGTCTACCTGTTCTTCTAGATTCTGAGAAAATTCTCCCAATCATTAGACTGGGGAACAAATTAAGCAGATTTTGGAGAAATTTATATTTATTTTTTTTTTCTTTCAAGGTTCAATTAAACAGTGCTAAACACACTGGTGGTAACAATTAAACTAGACATTATCCTAAAATTTAACTTGCTTCTTCACATTCCACACTTAACTGACTGAAAAAGGGGAACACAGGAGGTGACTTGTGAAGTACTTGGTTAGTAACAAAGTTTTATATGAAATTCAGAAGGCCAAGTCCCACTCCAGGCATTGTTTCCAAGTCCTTTGCATGAGTGTTTTTTCCAGTAATAGCTGGAAAAACAGTTGACCTGTCTTTTACTCAGGCATCTTATGTTCCAGGGTGTATTTTTTATTCATGTTTATATTCAGCTTAATACTCTCTTGGGAATTGAATACAGAGGTTAGAGTAAGGTTATTTCTTACTAAGGTTTTAATTGGTCACTGATTCATCTGAACAAAGTGATATATTCCCTGTGGGTTACTGACTTGTTGAACTGCAAGCATAAGAACTTGTTTTCTTAAATCCTTCAAGGAAGTCTGCATGCAGTGTTACTGATTAGATTGCAGACACAACTGGTCACCTTGTGCTCTGGGGTCTTGCTAATTGCTGCATCTCCATGATGGTTAGAAACCTTGTTTGTTTGTCTGTCAACACATCTCCCAAAACAAGATTCAGTTGGCTGCATGTTTTTAGGAGAGGGGTGACAGAAACAGATGGTTTGTAGAAAGAAGCTGTCACCACTTGGAATTAGACAGGAGACCTGAAGTGCTCCTTCGCTAGATGGTCTCCCTGGACCTGAGATTCATTAACAGATCATGTCCAATTTCTTCTGCAGCTCTTTAGAGGAAACAGACTAGATTTATGTTATCAATATTTTCTTTATAAATAAAATATTTGCCTAATGTTCTTGAAATTGTTGCATATCTTTGTCTTGAGTCAGGGGGGGAAAGGAGTGGAATGTTCCTCTTTCTATGACTGTTTTGTTTTGATGTCTGCGTTCCATTCTGTATTTGATTACTTCTAACTTAAGTACCTACCCCACAAGACTGGAGGAGACTAAGAGGAAACCAAATCACAGCATACAGCTTCCTTACATGGGGAGGAGAAAGGGTAGGTACCAAACTCTCCTTTATAGTGACCAATGGCAGAACTTGAGTGAATGGCAGGAAGATGAGCCAGGGTAGGTTTAGGTTGGACGTTAGGAGAAGGTTCTTCACCCAGAGGGTGCTGGAGCACTGAAACAGGCTCCCCAGGGAGGTGTCACAGCCCCAAGCCTGACAGTGTTGAAGAAGAGACTGGAGAACATCCTCAGACACATGGTGTGAATTTTGGGTTTGTCTTGTGCAGAGACAGGAGTTGGACTCGATAATCCCTGTGGGTCCATTCCAGCTTAGGACATTCTATGATCCGTGGTCATAACTCCATCTGAGCATCAGCTCTCTTCTAAGAGATGACAAGTGAGCTGCTTTCCCACGAGATGGTGGTTTGCTGATGGAGGCAAAAGCTCCTGTCAAAGCATGTGATGCTTTATAAGTGTCAGAGATGTTAATGTCTTGAAAAAGAAATATCTTCTCATGAGCAGGGTTTTGCTGTCACACCATCTGCAGATCTTTCTCTCCCTTCCTCCTTATGTAGAAACCACAGAGGAGAGATGCCAAAAAGAACGTACACCAGATTCACAGTCGCTGCAATGTAAACACTTGTCAAACAGCATGGAGAAGTGAAATACAGTCAAGGGCTTTGTGTTCTGATTATTTACTCTGAGGCCACATGCCAAGCAGTTCAATAGCACTGAGGAACCCAAACCATCAGCTATACAAACCCTGCATGACCTATTGAAGGAAAACTTGCTGGGTTTGCTCTTCCAAAGGTAGAAACAAGTTAGATTTCTAAATTTGTCTAAACAAACATGTTTTCTGTAATTTTGACTGGTTTTCCTATGAGCCAGGTTTATTTTTCTGGTTCAAAAGGAATCTAGGAACAGCACTTGAAATCATAGAATTTTTTTAAGAGAAAATTACATCAGTGAATTTACCAGACTAGTGATGAAGTGCCTGAATTTTATAGATGGTCAAAAATGGACTGTTTGTCAGACTTCCAGCTGTACTCCATCAAATAGCAGGATTTCAAGGGAACATCCATTTCTCTGGTAGAACAAAATGATGTGGCAGTAGTTAATTCTTGGGTGCAAAAAGCGTAAGTTTTTTTCTCTTTGCCTGACAATACTTTAATCAAGTGTCAAATATGGGCATACTAATTATCTCCTCTCCTCTTGTCCGGACTGCAGAGAATTCAAAAAATGTCGTTGTGTTTGTGATCTTGTAAGTGTTGTGACATCTGGGGTGCAAGTCTTGGCTTCAGTGATGTGACTTCAGCTCTGATGTTGGGTTGTTCCAGAATTCCATAGTGTACAGTTAGTAGTCTACAATTAAATTTATGAGAAATAAGAAAAGATAAAATAAGGAACCTCAGGGTCAGAGGACAAGAGAGAAGAATCCCACATTTTTATCCCTTAATATCCTGTCACTAATATTGAGACACTTAAAAATGTCACTTGTTTTTAATAAGAAAGGCTGGCAATAGCTTATCCTTCCCTTTGTCCCAAATCTTCCTTCACATGTATTTTGAGATATCTCTCCCCAAATGTGAAGATTTGACTGATTTTATTTTATTTTTATTTTGCCTTGCACCCTCTAGTGTCTATAAGTACATTGTGGTTATTGGCAGCTTGACAAGATGGCCCAGTGATATAGCTGATATTATCAGATGTCTGCCTTCCTACCTATCACCTTACACACTCCAGGGAGCTTTTGAACTAGAGCTAGGGTCAAGGAGAGAGAAATTCAAGACTACATCCACAGGCTTAAATTCCTTATGGCCTCATCTCCTCTAGAAACAGCTTTGGGAAGCCTGTGAATCAAAAAGTCCTAAAATAAATGCAAGGGGTGTCTTCCCCTCTCCAGCTACAGATTAATTGTATGGAAAAGACTGGGAAGTGATGGGGCTTCGACATCAGAGTTTTGTTGCACAGTGTTTACTAAGCAGGAATCTTTTTCTGACTCCAGTGGGATATTATTTTTTCTTTGCTTTTAGAAAGGAATGTAATTGATTTGCAGCTTTAAACAAACACCGAGCAGACATGCCAAGTGTAATTCACTGGATGTGAATCTTAGCTGTCTGTTACTCTGTCAGTGCTTCAACAATGAATAAATATATGCACCTTTTATGTAATGTTTTGGTGAAAAAGTTTTAGTTTATGGAAGTGGCAATATGTAGTGAGTCTGCACATCATACAGCGTTTAAACTTTCAGTAGAAAATATTGGGCTAGAGCTAGGTAAAGCCTGTAAGGGTTAAAAGTCAGCTCAGCAGGGCTTAAATTCATCTGTTATTCAGAAGGATTTTGTAACCCAGCCTGGACTCCATTGCAGCCAAGCAGTCTGGGAGCCTCAGCTATTTATTCTGTCATCGGCATTTGCTGCCAGTATTGCTAATTGCTCTCAAGGACTCTGCGTGCAGGTTTCCATCATTGCACGCACCAAACCACCATCACTTTGGCCTTGGGTTCTCCTCACCAGTTATGAACCCTCCTCAGACAATACCAAGAGTGATGACAAATGGGAAGAGTCTACCCAGTTTGTGGTGGATTGTTTATTTGGTGATGCTTATTAAAGTGACTGAGAGCAGCTTTGAATTCCTCCATTAAACTGTTTGACTTCTCTTGCAAAGACAGTTTGCACATGTGCCTCTTTTGTTCTCACTTTTAGTTTCTTCTGATGTTCCTACTAGAACTTCTACCAAAAGAGCAGACATCAGACCTTCTTTCACTTGGAGTTAAGAAATGCTTGATTTGCTCCTAGATGAACATCTCAGAAATAGAAGGATCTATTGCCCTCATTAGGGGAACGGACAAAGTTGAAAGTTAAAAACATATGGAGTTTCTGTGTTACTGCAATAAAAACGGAAGGAGCTGTAGGGGGATTGATTTCTACTGTTTGGTTTTCAGCTTTATTTTGCCAGAATAAAATATTCAGAATTTTCTTTCCCTAGGAAAATATGGACAATGTCAGGAGAAATTTAGCCATTTTTCTCCTTTCAGAGAAGCAGCTATGTAAAATAGGTGCAATATGTATGTAATAGTATATTTCTGGTTCTTTAGATACTGAAACATAGACATTAACTTTCAGTTTTCTACCCATAGGTTTGTGGAACAGAAAAGTTAAAGGGCATGCAATGAAATGTCGCTACTATCTGTTTAAAAAAATATATAAAAAAAAATAAAAATCCATACTTGCAAAATGATTAAGATTACTAAAGCCTACATTTCTTCTTCAGTGCAAAATTAGAAATTACAGTACTGTATCTTATGTTCAATCAAGTCAAATACTTGTACTCAGAAGACCAAAATTTGAGTTTCTTGTTGTTGGGCAAACTTAAAACACTTAGGCTGGAATTTTCTGTCATCACTGTCTGTCCTGTGTTAGATTTCTCTTGTGTAAAGCTTCAACAGTTTCCTATAACAAAACTGTTCTTTGTATTGCTGCTCCCAATACAGGCTCACGCTTTTATTGCAAGTGGGAAAGAATGCAGCTGCTGCCTTCACAGAAGGTATAAAAGAATGGGGACATCCAAGGAGGAGATGAAACCATCCCTGGAGGTGTTTAAAAGATGCATAGATGAGGTTCTCAGGGACATGGTTTATTGGTGGACTTGGCAGTGTTAGGTTAACAGTTGGACTCGATGATCTTAATAGTCTTTTCCAGCCAAAATTATTCTATGATCACTAATTATCACCTGTGAGAACTCTGTTCCTGTTGCTTTCACACACTTGCTGTGTGGTGGACAAGACGTTACTTTTCCAATCAGCCATTCTTTTTTTTAATTTCTTGGATGCCCAGGACTGAGAGTACAAGAATATCAGTCACTGCTCTTAAGCTAGGTTGGCTTCTACTTTATGGTGGACCTGTGCCTTGAACATAGAGATTCTTGTACAATCATCAAATACTAAAGGAAGTCAGGCTTCTGAGTTCAGGCAAAGTGTAGAAAGCTATGTGGTTTTATATATGTGTATTTTATTTTCGTATCATTCTGTAACTAGGAAATCCATAGAAATGCTCATGGAGATATGAGCATATTTGCATCAATTAAATGGGCTTACAGTTGTGTGAAGGTGAAAAGCATTAGTGAGCTAAATCTGGCAGGCAATAGGACAGAGAGATTCCTCCCTGACGGGGCTAGTAAGATAAGAGGTTGCCCCTTCCTCTAAACACTGCATAACTTTAATACACCTCCAAAATTCTCCATTCCAACCCCAAATTCTCTACATCCCAGGATAAGTCCTACACCCCTGTAGGCAATAACACCTGTTAGTTTGTACAGCATTCTGGAGAGAGTTTATTTGGTTGACTTGCTGTGACGGGTTTCAGAGGAAGGACAAGGGTCTAATGGCTCTCCTTCAGTCATCGTGGGAGTCATCAATTCGGTGGGGTCTATTCTTCCCCATGTCAGTGGGTGCCCCAACCCAGCATCCTTCCTCGGATCCTTGTGGAGCCTTTGTTTAGTCTGACTCACCTCTACTCAGATAGCACACAAAATAGTTTACGAATAAATAGCTATTCATTAAAGGACACATTTGTTCTGCATGAAAGTCGTAAACGTCATTAAAAACAATTTCCTAATGTTTGTGCAGAGGAGGGTGGAATAAAGGTTCCCTCGACAAACCTTAATGTTTCTTATTATTGATATTTTTTTCTATAACAATTCTATAACAAATTTCTATAACAATTTTTTTCTATACAATAAAATTTTCTGCTGATGCTTAAACACATTAGGATGTCATCCAGGGTTCCTTATTATTTCTTTTTTACCTGTTTCATAAATACACGCAATCTTTCCTTATTTCAAAAGCTTTAGTTAGCTCTCAGGGAGGGGAGGGATGCTATTTTGTGAAGCAGGAAGGAAACTGAAAGCCTATTGAATGAGAGGTATTCAAAGGCATTATTTTTAAAAAGCGGATAATCTGATATGTGCCTGAATCTTAAAAACAGAATTAAATTGTAATTCAACACTAGCTTTTCACTAAGCTTAGGCAATATAGTTTAATTCTAAGAAAGAAAAAAGAAGTCATTCTTGTTGCATGCATGACTATATCACTGAACTGGCAGGGGTATTGTAAGCAGTGGAAGAAATGGGCAAAAGATACAGAAAAAACCTGTAAGATTTAACTATGAAGAAATGAAGATGACAACCTATCTGACTTTCAGCAGATATTCAGCATTACTTTTTTTGTCAGAAGGGGCCTCGAACCTTCTTTACACAGAGCTCTGTTCATGTCTTGTTGCACAGAAACAAATCTTCCCATAATCTATTTGTCAAAAAAGGAAAAAAAAAAAAAGAAAGTCACCTTTTTTTCCCAGTGGTCAAAAAGCAAATATTTAAACAAGCCATAGAATCAATAAAACTGTAAATAGTTCGGCAAAACTGTCTTCTATTAGACCAGCTGGAACACCATTCAGCCTTCCCTATTTTTGTACTTGTTTCTTCTGGTTTTGCTCAAATTATTGTAGTTATTTTTCCTTGACTTCCTGTAAAAGTGCCTATGTTCTGCCTCCAAGGAGGCAATAAGTTGCTCAGCTCTCAGTGGTGGTAATCTTTTTAATAATACATTATGTCCACTTCATAAAGTGTTAAGAGGGACTCCCGGGCACACAACTCTGTAGTTCTGTATTTAACAGTTGTGAGCACAGAAATTATTTAGACTTCACACATTGTGTCCTTTTCACACATAGTTATTTGTGAGACCTCCTGATTGGGAGGAACGTGCCTAAACTTTTACTGTTTTTTGGGGTTTTTTTTCACTGTTTATAGAGTTGAACAAGTGGAACTGGAGCAGACAACTGCTCACAAGCTAAACTTTTATCTCCAGTAACGATAAATAAGACATTCAACCTTTTAGCATAAATGTGCTTTACCCTGAACATCCCTCCTTGGAATAGGGCTTCTGGGTTGGTTTGTTTGGTTTTCAAGTTGATTGAGGAAACATCACATTATACAGTAATTTTTACCCTCTTCAGAAAAACTTACTTGATGTCAGAGCAGAGACCACAGGATAACTCAGGTTGGGAGGGACTTTAAGATATCACTGATCCAACCTGCTGCTCAAAGCAGGGTTAACATTCAATTTGCACAAGGCTGTTCAGGATTTTGTCCAGTGTGGTTTTGAAAGTTTCCAAGGTTGAAGATTGTACAACCCCTCTGAGAAACGACTTCTTTTCCATTAATTTATTATTACAAATACCATACAATGGTTATTAGCATGTTAAAAATAGCTCTAGAGTCATACAGGTGCATGCTGTTTCAATGCCATCAACTTTTAAACCACTGAGTCAATGATAAAGATAAACAGTTGTTCTATTCCTTCATGAAGGTTTATTTATCAAATACTTAAATGGCACCAAATTCTCTGGAAATTGTCTCCTAAAAAAGATTATTTGTTGCTTTTACTCAGCACTGTTTTAGTACATTTATTTCTCTTCTTCCGACATTTGTGTGTGAAACTGCTTGGATCAAAAATAAAGGTTTTCTTAATAAAAAATGAAGGTTGATGCCTGAACTGGCAAGTAAATATTCCATATTAAAAGTAATAGAACAAGATTATATTCTTGAATTTTGGAAAATGAGAGGACTTTTCATTAATTTAATTTTACTTCCAACTACATTTATAAATAGAAAGCTCTTCAGACAAGCTGGTATAGAAAGCTTTAGCTATATTGAAAAATATCAGTATGAGTTCCTTGATTAGATGGCAAAAGATTCATTAAGTACATTCACAGCATAATTCTGAAAAGGCTAATTACTGCTCTACAGGAATTCTTTTTGTGTGAGCCAAGGAGCTTTTTCAATAACTCAAAAGGCTTCTTTTTTGTTGTGGTGGTGGTTTTAATTGATTTTTTTTTTTTTTTTTTTGCATATGTTTACTGGATATTGCACAGCATTTGGGCTTATTTATCTCTGCTACTTCTTTAGGCATTGAGTTGCTCATGTCGGTATTGCAGAGTCACTTTCTCTACTTTTCACAGAGGGCAGGAAACAAAAGGTTTTGATATAAAGCTGATAAAAACCTCCCAGGTTATTCAGCCCTGTCATTAATTTCTCTGACAAACCCATGACATGTAACCATGTCCATAAATACAGCAAACTTCCTCCTGATCTATCAAAACAGTTACTGTGTGTGTCCCAACTGTTGTTTCTTTTTGGGTTTCTTTTTGGGTTTTTATTACTATTATTATTATTATTATTATTATTATTATTATTATTATTTATTATTTAGAGTCTTACTCTTTCAGCGGGCACAAAAGCTTTTAATTTCTGGGCCAATTCACTTAGAACAATCATCTACTCTTGTACCAACTTTCCCCTTAACTTTGTTTCTTCATTGCTGATATTAATTTAGTCACTGCATATTTCACAGGCAGCAATATACATGTACTTAAAATTAATGGTAAGACTTTTTGGCTCTCAGTATGTAAATTTTAGTGATTCAAATGTAATCTGGAGAGTGCTTTTTAAATTGTGTGGGATGAATTCTTGCTGGAATTTAGATCATATTCTCTTGGCCTTACTGATGACAGAAGAAGCTTATGTTGATCAGATAACTTCAAATTGGATGTAAACATATAAAGACAAGTGAGAGGATCCTTGACCTTTAACCAAACTCTTTTGGCTGAATTCTCTCCTGAATGCAAAGAACACCAAATGGTGTTCAGTGGTTCAGACCACATCTCATCATGGTCCCGCAAGGTCTACACTTCTCTGAGGGTATTTCTGCTAATTTGTATTTCTACAGCAATGTGACTTGTTCAAAGTACGCACCAGTTCTTCATCCCTTAGACTACACTTATGGAAACACCTTTCAAGAGTTCATGAGCCTTCCCATGCCACCTCCAGTACAGAAAGACCTTGAGATGCCCAATGATGAGGAGATAACTCACTGAGAACTCTTGCTAATCTAGACCATGTGTGAGGTTGCTCTAAACAATACCTTCCAGTGGGGCCACTGCAGGTTCAAACTTAAAAATTTTCAGTGTCCCTTTCCTTTATACCTGCACAGGCTTCTGAGAACCTACAACCTTATTTATAAAACATGGAGGTCCACACTGGACCACAGCATGCACACAGCCATTGGCCTTCATGCAGTTTGAGAAACCACAAAAAGTAAAGGCCTGGATATGCTTAAAGTCTTCTTCATGTATTATTTGAACGAACTTAAAAGGAGACAAGAAGAATGATAGGGACAGACTTTTTAGAAGGATGTATTATGACAGGACAAGTGGTGATGGTTTTAAACTAAAGGAGGGAGATTCAGGCTGGACATGAGGAAGACATCGTTGGCCCTGAGGGTGGTGAGAGCCTGGCCCAGGTTGGACAGAGAGGTGGTGGATGAACCATCCCTGGAGACATCCCAGGCCAGGCTGGACGGGGCTCTGAGCAACCTGAGCTGCTGAAGATGTCCCTGCTCATGGCAGGGGTGGCACTGGGAATGCTGAGAAGGTCCCTTCAACCTGAACTATTCTGTGATTCTATGATTAAAGATTGGCCTTGAAGACCTTGATAATGACTTTGCCACATGCATATTTTTTTTTCTCGCACTGTTCAGACTCTTGAGAAGGTCGTGAGAAATTCCAAGCAATAAGCATATTAAAACAGGTCATCCAACACCATTAGAGACTAATTCACAATTGAAGGCTTTCACTGCCTCCTCCTGCACTCAGAAGTTTTGTGACCGGTGTTGACTGCCCAAGCACAATGTCCCACCATTGTAACCTCATTTTCTCAACACAGACCCTCCAGGTAGTCATGAGCAAAGCAGTTGCAACAGCAAAGGTTCCCACAGAGTCATTTTTCTTTCTGCTTCTTCCAAAAACAATCCTTAAAACCAAAACACCACCACCTTAAACACTCATTTGTGGTTTTTTATTTCAGATATAAAGACAATGCAGGAAAAAAACGCTGTTACCAGAAACTTGAGTCATTTATGTAATTCCACGTGAGAAAGATGTCAATAAATTCTAACTTCACCTGATTATAAATTGGTCAATAAACTACTGGAAAATTCAGCAAAGAAAAAGGGGGAAAAAATTATTCAGCAGTAGCCTAGGGTGTGTGGTATGGAATATAAGCATGCTAAAAATATTCTGTCCTGTTCTTGTATTGCTCTAGCTCGATGGAAAACTGTCACTTATTTGTTTTCTTATTGATACAGAATGGCAAACTTTCAAAACACCTGTCAGCACCTTTTAAAGGATTGTGTAATTGTAAAGCTATATTGTATCTGGCATGTTCCTCAGTCGGGGACAGTCAGAAATAGGATGGAAAATGATTCTTCCTTGCTGTGCATTTTGATTTTCATTAATAAAAGTTATTCTGCATGTGGCACACAGAAATGTTGACAATCAAGAATAAAATATCTGATATTACAGTAAACAAAAAAAAATCATCTTTTTTTCTGGTTTTCAGTGTTGTTTTAGAAAAGCGGTGTTTTTTCCAATAGCTTTCACTTTTTATTCTGTTCATTATGATACATGATACAAAATTTAACATAAACTTAATCAGGTAGATGTGACTAATCTGCTTCTATTAACATCAACCTCCTGGATCTGGAGGTTGGACTGAGCCAATGTCCAGATGCTGAGATTATATATCATGGGTGAAGGAGCATAGCACTGAAGTGTTCCTCTGCAGTTTATACCTTTCCAAATGTGGCTACCATAGGCTATAGAATAACAAGAGAGAAAACTGGGAGGTGGGGCAATAAGGATTTGTCCATAGACTTTTTTTTTAAGACTGAGAGCTGCACTGTAAGTCACCTTGTTCAATAGAAAAAAATGGGGAAAAAAGTTGGGTTTTCTCTCATTGTGTAAGTCAGCGGCCGTTGAATTAAACTTATAGGTAAATTTATTTTCACAGAAGCAACCTGACTCATCTCCTCCTATTGAGATGTCTCCTACTGTCATTATATATTTGCCATTGCTACAGTGGCGGAGTCTGTCTAGATGATATTTATAATTGTTGCTTACTTCAGTGGGAAAAATAATAATACTTTTTTCAAGCACCTGCTGGCTCCTTATTCCTTTCTGCTACACAAAAATCATAGAAATAAAGTGCTGAAATAGACATCAAGAGGACATATTGTACAAGCATACCTAAGTCAGCTTCAGGGGATTATTTTATTTTTTTTATTTTTTAAATTAATTGGAGTCCAGGGGCTTATAGTCGCTTCAACAGGACGTGTCGGCAAGTACTTGGATATCTGAGCATGGGAGCAATCATGTACAGAAAGACCCTTCCTAAGCTTTTGGGACACGGAGGCCCTGAGGCTGCTCCTGGGTGAAATTCTACATTGGTCAGAAGTGTATGGTCAAGCTCTTAACTGACTTGCATGAGCTTTCAGAGGGAAGCTTTGGACTCTCTCTGCTTCCAATGGCACATAGTCTGTCATGCCAATGCACTTAATACCCTGTCTTCTCTGGCCAGCATCACCATGACGTGAGATTTAGTGGAAGCTCACTAATCTTAGGACATTTCTTGATGCTGTTGGGTTCCAGGTGTAACCTGCAGACTGGCTGCCTTTGGGGACAGCACAGGTGCACAAGGTTGGGTGCAGAAAGCATCCCAGCCTTTCAGAAAATCTCTCCACATGACTGGTCTTGTGTAGTATGTGGCTTGTCTTTGAGTTACATGCTGCTGAGTCACGCTTTGGATAAACCATTATGAAAGGAAACAGCAATAATTGGGTTAACCTCACTTCAGAGCAGATGGATAAGAGGTGTTGTGAGCAGTCTGTTTATTCGATTGTCTGAAGTAACAAAAATATCCTGCAGTAAAACCAAATGTCTGCTGTTCAGGCATCCAAAACACTAATTTTGCAAATGACTCTTCTAAACTGGTTTTGTTTTGTTTTGTTTTGTTTTGTTTTGTTTTCCAGTGGCTCCCAAAGGAAAAGTACCCCACATTGTCTTTATAAACTGTTCCCACACATATAACAACTGGCCAATGATTTCCTTTGCAAAGGGTGTAATTGACCCTTCCTGGGACGAGTTAACTGCTATTGAAAAGGGCTCAGGGGAATGATTAAAAATGTTCAGTTGAGAGCTTGTTCAAGGGGCAAATGGCTGCCTTGACAGCTGGAATGTTCAGGAAATTTGGCTTACCAAAAGCATCCAAGCCCTTAGTGACCCTCTGAGACTGAGAATTCACTGGTAGCTAATCCAAGCATAGCTGCAATATTAAAAGAGTTCCCTTCCCCTTGCTCAATCAACTGGCAAAACTTGGAATACCACACCAGGAAGATGTGTCAATGGTGAATAGTAGCAGAGGGAACTATAAGAAGAGTCTGTGTAACCAGGAAATCCATTTTTGATGAGAAACGGTACGGCAGAATTTTGGGTCTTGAATCAGCCTGATTGTAACAGTTTGGTAGGAGAGGATGTGTCCCATCCTCTGGGATAGAACGAGTGGATTTTATATCAGCAGCATAGAATTAATAGTGGAGGAGGTGGCCAAATGCCAGTGTATTGCACATGATGTAAACACGCATTCTCCTGTTGTAGAAAAGGGAATTCTTGTCTTGTACTCATTCAATAAATCCAGGTGATGTGTCTGCTGCACTACCACCTGGGATGGTGGACATTCTTTAGTACAGACAGGTTTACATGACTTTCTGATAACTCGTATATTTTGAGAAGAAAAAAACATACTCTCTATATTCAGTCTCACTCATATCATTGTGTGTGATTGATTTTAGTATTTCTGGCTAAAGGGTAGTTGCATCACTTAAATTAGTTCAACCAATTACATGAAACGTGAAATATTTCCAATGTACTAGCCACAAATACTGTATTTGAATTTCATGGTATACAAATAAGCACAATGGGTATTCTAGGCCTGTGTTTAAATAGAGAGCTATGGCTGAGATTAATTTAGTAAAGTAGTCTGAGAAAAACTTGTCTGCCTTAACTGCTATTTCAACCTGCTCATCTGCATTTCTTCAAGCTTAGTAGAGACATATGAATGGAGAAGTTGTCACCCAGACTTATCCCAAGAGCAGGTGATATAACAGTAAATATTTAGCATACTGTGGATGTGACTACTGCCTATGGCATTGTAGTGAGAAACATGTTTCCTCTTGCTCATTGGAAAATTACTGCTGCTTTACTTCTTGTTTTGTTGTGATTTTATGATGCAAGAGTAAAAGGACATTCCAAGAAAGTGTGAAATTTGATGAAGTCCCTTCTGCTTTGTTTCCTTTTATTCAGAAAATTTACAGACAAAATCTCTCTTCAATTCTAGATTACACTCCTCAATTAGGTTTTTGTATAACCTTTTGTTTTTTTAGATGAGGTTGTCAAAATTATATACAGTATTTTGGAGTGTTAGTACAGAAATTGTTGTATGACAATACATTCTCCAATGAGTTTGTCAGTCATATTTGGGTTTAGATACGCACAAAAGCAGTTCTCTACTCCTCAGAGCATGTCTAAACAGATACATGTAGACCTCGTAGAAAAAGTAACCTGTTTGTGACTCCTGCTGCTTTAGGTGTGGTCCTTATAGATGAACATTCTTTAATGTATGGTCAAAAGGCCAGTGAAACTCTCTCACTGCTCACAGCTGTAGCAAACAGAATCGATTTTTTCAGGCTGACAGGGAAGTCTAAGGACGATTTACTTCCAGAACACTTCTTGCTCAGTATTACTGGGGGCTAGTGATGGCTGAGGAGGCACCATTCACATAGCTCAACTACATACAAGTTCTTTGAAATGAGTTTTTGCTCAGCTTTTTAACAAGTTTCGAGGTCCAAGCACAGCAATTCAGTAATTAATCCAGGTCAAAGTTTGACTGAGACTAGGAGCAGAAATTTCCCTATACCTAGTTTCTCTTACCCCTCTGTAACTTCCCTTCATATGTATAAAATTAGTTTTTATATATCTGATGTTCACAGAACAAGCAAATTAAGGACACCTTGCTAGGAGACTTGCCATTATTTTCCATGAGAGGTGTCGTCTTTTCCCCATGCTAAAGCAGAATAACTTCCTTGTATTACTCCAAGGTGTAACTTTACTACTAATAATAAAATCATGCTACTTGGTTACATTTCCATTCACTCTTGGTTTCTGGGAGAAAATTATTTTGACTGTGATTGTTTCTTAAAATGAGCACTTTACTGTTCAAAATAGCATAAGTGACCTTCAGGATTAGTCAAACAGAAGAATGAGACCTGCTCTGTAGATCTCCAAACAACTTCTGTTTTAATCAACAATTAATTTGTGCCCAGAAAGTATGAGGATAAGTTTGCAGAAAACTTCTCAGAAGGGCTCTAAGAAAACAGAAAGAAATTTGAAGACGCAGTATATGAAAACACTTGTCCAGGTAACAATCCTAAGTGTGTGAGTATAAATTTGAAGTAAATTTCCTAAAATTGATAGAGGGAATCTGAAGTCATTCTATACAACTGCAGGAAGAATATGATTATCCTAATTGTTAAAGATTTCCTGTCTGAGAAGATAGTTCTTTCTGTTAAGTCATTGAATCATATTCAGTGGAATTTACCATTTATTTTTCAGAGTGTGTTATCAAAAATTCAAACGTATGTCCTTCTTGCTACTGAACTAGCTATGAGTTAAGATAGATAACGTAAAGAGAATCTCACCTTTACTTGCAGGGCACTTTCCTACTTTGGAAGTACATTAAAGAGCCCGTAGCAAGATTTGACTGATGGGAAAAAAATGAAGATATAAGCATTCCAGAAAGACACTTGTATTAGAATGCCTGAAGATGCAATGAAAATACATCAAGTTGCACAGTAAGAGATATGAAACACATCCTTTATCTCTTTTATGTCTACAAGATAGGTATATATTTTTAAAAAAATTATAATATGCAGATCTCAGTACAACGCTCTTATAGGCAAAACAGGGCAAGACAAGAAAATGTAATTGATTTTGGTGTTGTTTGAGTTAATATACTAATATCTATTCTCTTAGAAGTGTTTTATGCTTTGAACTCTTGATTCTCACATTGAAAACCAGGCAATGCAGCAGTCTAAACTCCTTTCTTACTTCATAAATGTTTTGTGGTCTCTTTTAACATCACTTTGGAGCCTGGAGTTAGCAGATGGATTGAAGCTTTTTTGAGTTCAATGCTGGAGAATTACAGAATCAAAAAGGAGCCCCAGAGCTATTAATTTGCCGTCTAAGAGCTGGATCACATCTAGCTTTGAGGTACAATCCTTTACAGCTTTCCCAGAAAGGTTCCTAATTAAATTACAAACCAGAAAAATCAATACAGTCTTGGCAAGGCATTTGAAGGTATGGCCAAGAAGAAGGAATGGCTTGGAAAGACGAAATTAGGCAGTTTTGGTTTTGACCTACAGGATACTGAAAGAGTACTGGGTCATTTATGCCAAGATTAGTTCTGAAAGTCACATTTCTCTGTTCATCCTTAAATTCATTCCAACCACCACATAGCACAGAGATCCTTAGAAACTCATTGTCCTTTTTGGACAGTTGTGATCTGCCTACATGGAAGGATGGAACTAGATTGGCACCTTGAAGCAGTTAGTGTTGAAGTAAGTCAGATCTCCAATGTATTTGTTTCGGGTGACTTGGAGTGATCTGAAAGTAAGTACAGTCCACCCTAGTACATAAAAGAGTTTATACAGTGTCCATGCCCTTTCTGCTTTGTGATGGGCCATGAACACCCCAGAGAGCCCTTACTTCAACGGCTCCTCACTTGTAAAATACTTCAGCCCTGGATAATGTCCCTGCCTTCACACACCTGCAGAACTTAAAGGTCAAGCTCTCTGCATGGTACAAATGGCATGGCACACTGCCTGTACTGAGAACAGAACAGTCAGTGAGCTGGCATATGAATCCCTAAGAAAACTGAAAAGCAGGAGGGAACTGACTGCTATGTGCATTTTGAGCTAGGTATCACTGCTTCTGCAGAACTGGTGTGGTTTAACCCCAGATGGGAACTAAGTAGCACACACCCACTCGTTCACCCCCACCCAGTGGGATGGGAAAGAGAATTGGAAGGGTAAAATTGAGAAAACTCATGGATTGAGAGAAAAAATTATTTAATAGGAAAAGCAAAAGTCACACATGCAAACAAAGCAAAACAAGGAATTCATTCACCACTTTCCATTGTCAGGCAGGTGTTGCCATCTCTGGGCTCCCCGTAACAGTAACTTGGGAAGACAAAGGCCATCACTCTCAATGTCCCCCCCCCGCCTTCCTTCTTTTTCGCACAGATTTAGATGCTGAGCATGACTTTGTATAGTGTGGAATATCCCTTTGGTCATCTCTCCCTGCTGTGTCCCCTCCCAAGCTCTCATGCACCCCCAGCCCACTCACTGTTGGGTGCTGTGAAGAGCAGAAAAAACCTTGACTCTGTGTGAGCACTGCTCAGCAATGACTAAAACATCCCTGTGTTATCAACTCTCTTTCCAGCACAAATCCAAAACCCAGCCCCATACTAGCTACTATGAACAAAATTAACTCCATTCCACACAAAACCAGTACAAGAATGAAAAAAAAAAAAAAACAAAAAAAGCAAAAATCAGCCAGGGACAGTATTGTGCTCTACACTTCAGGTTTCCTACAGTTTTCAATAGCAGTAATGCACCTATCTCACCATCACAGATCTTTTTTCTTGTCTCTGCAAAGAAAGCCTTCACTGCCTTGATTCAGTTTTGCTGTAAATAGTCCTTACATACCAGCAGACAAAACACTAACAACCTCCTGCCGCTACTGGTGTGCATTCGTACCCGTGGAACTAGAGACCTCCAGAATCTTCTTCCAACTAATATTTATGTGACTCCATGCACTAAAGGCATACAAAACCCCCTAATCTTCTCATTACTTACCAGTGCTTGAGGATTTAATTTTAAAAGCAATCATTTCTCCAATTTCTTTTCCCATCTACCTCTTATAAGAGTGTAATCAAGAAGTAAAATTCTTCTTCACGCTATCCAGTGACTTCAGCTACTGGGTACAAGCCCTGTAGAGTAGCATGGTTAATGCCCAGCATGACGTTCATTGTGGCAAGGGAGGGAGCGAGGCAAGGATTTGGGGGGGAAAGAGGTAATGCAGACACCAAAGGGAGCCAATATTCTCTTTGCAGTTGAGCTATCATGTTGTAGAAGCTGGCAATATAAAATGCTTTCAGTAAGAATGGATGATCCCTGAGATCTCATAACAATTCAATATTCTCACTCATTTTTTCCTACCATTTCCTAGCAAGAGTGGGATCCACAATTAATTGGGCCACTGACAAATGACCGAGGCAAAAACAAGTTGATTTGAGGCCAATTACCAACCATGGGGTGCTCATGACTCTGGGTCATTGTATGAGCTTTTTTAAACCGACAACAAATTCACAGGCAGGATGCTTTAAATAAAATTATAGGAAACTGGAAGAAGATTTTTCTGAGGGCACTTGGGATCTTGCCAGTAGGGTTGGTTTGTGAACTGGGACCAAAAAATTTGTGCAATCAGGCATCCTAGCTGGTGACCTCTGATCCAAGTTTAGAGAGAAACTGCATAGTTTAATAAACTGATAGCAACAAACAGGAAATGTGATTTTTACACATGCTTCTCAGCTTTTCTAGAATAAATTTTGGGAACTTTTAAAGTATGTTTTTAATGAAATAGAGCATATTGTGGTGGAATTATGTTTAAGTGTGGACAGGAAATCTATGTCATTAACATTTGTCCATTGCCGTTTGGCTTTTGTAAATCTACCACATTTTTCACTGGGTCGTTGTTCCCCAGGGCAGTCTCTGAGTTTACTAGAGGTTTCTCGGATGGTAAAATCCAGACTAGAGCTTCAGTGTGTGTTTCTTACTTGGAAATCAGTGACTTAGAGAAGACCTTAATGCTGCTGGAAAGAATTGTCACTACACGCATAAGACTGAAAACGGCTGATGTGGTGATGTGCAAACTGTGTGGCGGAGGGGAGGAACTGGAGGTACGAAAATGATCAATCTTGGTGCAAACTGGGGAATACTTACTTAGAATGTACCCTATGTGGTTTCATTGAAATGACTGCATCAACTAGCTTAAAGATAAGTTTTTGTATGACACATTCAGATTATGTAGTAGGTACACCTTTTAATGAGAGTAACCATATGTCAGGATATACATTCAGCAATACTTCATTGTCCTCTAAATGGGATTGCTCAATTTTTCTTACCAGCATATTCTTAAACAATGAGTGTTTGAGGGGTCTGGTTGATCCTCTACCACGGGTAAAGACAGGTATATATTGAATAGTATACAAATGTAAAACTAGCCATTATAAATATTGTCTTCTAATAAGATGTAAATTATATGGAATTAGAGAACATAAAAAATTGTAAATTGTTCTTTTGCTTCTACAGAGCTCATGATAAAAGAAGTATCACTTTATACAGTAGAGCAAATTTCTGCTAAAGAAAAAAGTTATAAACCTGATTTTTCTTAAGATATTAACTTTTACTTCATTTTTTCTGTAAGACAAAATTGTGTGCCCTCTCCCGAGTTAACAGGCTGAAGCAAATGGTATACAATGAACAGTGCACATCGATATTCAAAGTCATGTTTTGAGACCTGATTTTAAATTAGTCCTTCCATAAACTTTGGCGATGGATTTGTCCATCACCATCATCAATAGGCACATTGTCATCCATTGGCAATGGGCACACATCAAAATGCAGGAGGTTCCATCTGAACGTAAGGAAACACTTTTTGACTGTGAGGGTGACTGAGCACGGCACAGGTTGACTGAAGAGGTTGTAGAGTCTCCATCCTTGGAGGTACTAACAAAAGCAACTAGACATGGTCTTGGACAACTGGCTCAAGGTGGTTGTGTTTGAGCAGAGGGTTGGACCAGATGACCTCTAGAGGTCCTTTCCAAGCTCAACCATTCAGTGATTCCACGATTTTTCTTGAACATGGCGAAGTGATCAATCCTCTTCAACATTCTTCCTTCTGAAATTAAACCTTAGCAACACTACACATAAATACCTTAAGGGCTTGCAGGGTGTGAAAAGTATTTTGTTTTAAAAGTTGTTGTAGGTATTTTGTTCACTACCCCCAAATGCACATAACTCTGAACTTCAGTCTAACTTACAAGGGCAACGCATCATCTGCCAAGAATGAGCAGTCAAGTGTATAATTACACCAATCTGCAGCTCCTGCAAGCTGTCCCACTCCTTTACTATAGATGAGTGGTTCTTGGAGAGTTATGAAGTCTTCCATACCCTTGTAAATGTCAGGGGGTGCCCCCAGAAGGAAACTTCACCAAAAAAAAATCTGAATTTAGCTTATTGCTAGCAGGAATTAAATTTGCCATCAGGATGAATCCATTTTTCTATTAAAATACTTTGGAATGATATTGAAATGGATTCTGTGTGTAAACATGCTTAAAATGTCATGAAAGGCTTTTGAGGTGACAATTCTATGATTTATTCCACTCTTGCTTCAGCATTAATAAACTGCTTCATTGTTCTCAAATCATAGGAGTAGCTTCAAGTGAGATTTGAGGGGATGAAACTAATGAGGGCAATCAGCAATTAGAAACTTCATTAACAACTGTACTATAAAAGCAGGCAAAAGAGTGGAGGGTTTTACAGCAAACGTTGAAAATCACAGCTTCCCTCTTGGTTTGCTTTTTTACTTTTTTATATTCTAGTAAACGGTAAGTCCAGACTTTAATTGAGCAACACATAGCTCCCAGAAACACATAAAACACCCATCACATAATTGGTTTTCACCCTGTCTCTTCTTACAAAGGTAAAATAAGGACCCAGTGTTTGAACACTGTGTAGTCTAAGATAGCGATAACAGTACTGAAGGCAGAGATGTAAAGAAATCAGGAACATATAATACAACAGTTCCCTGATGGAGAGGAAAAGGACCTTTGATCAAGGGGTCTTGGAGATACGGCTGAATAATAAATGGATGATTCACAGCCAGCTGGAGAAATATTATCACCCTTCAAATCACACCATGGCTGAATGTGAAGCTGAGAATGTGCTTTCTTATCTCAGAGTCCCCAGGGACAATATATTCCAGGTGCCTGATAAAGAGAGTTTCCTCTGCTGGAGAACTTTTGAAAGGCTACATCACAATGAATGAATTTTATCATTAAATAATAGCCTTGGCCTTTTCTTCTTTATTTTTGGAACATGAGCATAGTTTTTCCCAGTAAAGGGTGCAGATCCATTATTTTCATAAACATTAATGGCCACCTGATTCTAATGGTCCAATAAGAAAAGGAAGTTATTTGGACACCTACAGCTATTTGACCTTCTACTCTTTATTCTTTAGCAACAAGACTGTTGGGGGAAGGAGGGAGAGAAATTGGCTTCAGGGGGTTGATCTGCCTCTTCTGATGTCAGCAGTGCTTTTGACACAGAAATAAAAAACTCTACAGGATGCCTGTAATGAATGAAAACAACTCATTAATTGCAAAACAGGATTCCAGGGACCCTTGATGTTTCATTGTTTTGTTAGTATTTTAATTGGTCCTATCAAATTTGATTCATTATTAGTGTTTCGTGTCCTTATCCACGTTTCTAAAAATAATCAGCTCTTTAAGAGAACTGCACCTGAATGCTGAAGCTTACACTCCAAACATGTGGATATAAACTGAGGATATAGGCTGGCTCATGTGTGCTTATGCCGATTTCTGCGCTTTTCCTACATAATCCACTTAGAGCAGAGAAGGTGGGACAAATGGCATTGCTGTAAATTCGTGTACCTCTTTCAAGGCAATATATCAAATTATGCATCAAAAAGAAAATGAGTTATTAACTGAAATATTCTACATTGATGTAAACTTCTGTATTCTAATAGGCACACTGAGAATTTTACATACAGGTGAAACACTCAGGTGCAGATGGTCGCTTCTTTATACTTTTAGCAATTATGACTGACAAGATTAATAAAATATATCAACCTTTGAGATACTATGTATGCATCCCTTATTTAAAGGAAATGTTTCTTATTGATGAGACTTAATTTTGTGGTTTTATGACATCTATCTAAACAAAAATCTCAGTGGTGCTAAAAATGATCAGGCCTTACTGGTCATAATGGTGCCCACTATCTTCAACAAGATCTGTATCCCCTCCTTGGTTCAGAGAAAGGTGAAAGTTAACATCCATTAATTGAAACAACCTGCTTATCTAAAATAAAAGTGTATATTTTCCCAGTAACATTGCTGCTATTCCTTACGGTAAATATCAAGAGTTGGAAAAAAAGAAATTGCTCAAGTCATGCCCAACTAGTGAAGAGATTTACTGACTACACTCCACAAGCACAAATGAAGTATGAAGTAGATTCATGGTAGAAAGATGAATGGCTGGTCATGGACTTTGAAAAGACATGCTGGTGCATTTCAAGGCAAATGCATAGACCCAGTAATCTAAAGAAGGACCATTTAATGCCTTCCCTAGATTCTGGGTCATGCTGGAGTAAATCCTGGTAGAACCTACTCATTGGTTTGGAAAGGATAGAAGAATAAGTACAAACGTTCTATGGTCAAGATGGTCTTAGGAAAGGATAGAGTTCATATGAATTTTTGCACTAATTTGATAGAATCCTCATGGCACACTCCAAGGACGTTCCAAAGATGTAAGGAGGAAACAGCTTCCGAAAGCTGCATGGCTGCAGGTACTCAGCAGGCTGAAGTGCTTACTTGTGATATCTGGACAGCCTGGTCATATGTGAAGTCATGAGCGTTGCCAGCCACAGCTTCTTAAACACTGTGCAGAAACTCTGAAGCCACAGGACAGCCCAGAAAAGTCTATGGAAAATACTTTGCCCATGAAACTCAGCATGTTTAAGTCTCCTCTTTTTTTGGAATGCAGGTACAACGAAGAGTACATCTTCATTAGAGTCCCTAGTGGCAACTAACATTATGGCTATCAAAGCGTTCAATACAAGAAGAAAATAATAGCAGCATCTATCCTTTCCTTTGTTAAATTCCAGTAGACGATCCCATGGAGCAGAGCGCTTCTTCCCCCTTGATAGCAAATCTGTCCCCCAAAGAGATCTCACCAGCCATTCTACCCAACACAAGCTTTCCATGTGTTTTAAAACCTTTACCTGAGATTCATGCACAGCTCATTTACTTCCCCTGAAATCTATCTGATGAATTTACAGCAAACTCTGTGACTACAGTGTGTTGAAATATTGCATGCTGAGAATTGAGAAGAGGGATTGCATGCGCCACTTGCATTGATCTTGTAGAAGTATTACTTTGAGTAATACCAAAGAGCAGTAATTCTAGGAACGTGAAAGCTTATAATGTACAAAAATCAACATTTACTCCAGGAGTCATAATGGGGCTTTCCATTTGAGTAACTGCAGTATCTGTCATGCTATATGTGATGCAAAATTACTCAAGGATCTCTATTAAACTAGAGAAAATTTGCTAGAAGGGACAATAAAATTAAGGATGACAACAAATTGGAGAATGAGTGATTTGAGGAAGTGGAAAAGACCTTTTGCACAAATCAGCAGCTGCAAAGGAAAGACATCAAAGACGAATGGGACAATAAAGATAGTAGCTCTGAGGAATGCTCCTATATCTAGCTTTTTGCAAAAAATAAAAGCCATTACACCACGAAAAATAGCACTCCAGATTTAGGCAAGGAAGTGGGAAATATGGATGCTTGTTAGACTAATGGACCAAGATGAATGTCTGAGTGCAAGTGATGGCAGCTGCTGAGCTTGAGCAGAAACAACTTAACCTCCATGCTGAATACATTGAAGCTGTAATCACTGTACATGGTGATCATATTGTCTTCTTCAAATAACACCTCCAGGTTTTGGAGAAGTGCCCAAGAATTTTTGTAAGTAATGACATTACTTTTTTCTTTTTTTTCCCTGACATTCAGTCTTCTGGCTACATTACGTATTCATTATGGCTGATTGCTTCTTATTTATTTACTTATTTACTTATTAGGCAGAGCTTTGGTCTTCAGCTAAGGAAGCCGTCTTGCAGATGATCATTGTCCTTGCAGATGATCATATGTCCTTGGGTGAAATGGTGTATATATATATACATACCTTTCATTCCCTTTCAATTTATAGTGCCAATTACAAATCTTTTTGAGTTTTAGAAAGACACAGGAAAAAAAAAAAAAGCAAAAAAACACACAACACACAAAAAAAACTCCACCAAGTCTCGACAAGAAAATATTGTCAAAGATATTTTCTTTGCTTGCTTCTTCTGAAGATGGCACTCGCTCAGTTTTTTAGCCCTGTTCTTTCTATCCCTTCTGATAGAGATCAAAAGAAAGAAGAGAGATTTAGATTCCAAACAGTATGCAGCAAATGGTAGGACTGTCTTGTTTGAACAGATTTCTCGGTAATATTTTGGTTTTAACATATGACTCCATAATAACATGGTCCTATGCTATTGATATTTTGTTCTTCAGCTGCATCCTTGATTCTGCTTCTATAACACCTGCAACATGGTTGTTCCAGAATTAGGATTTTCTTATGTTTTGACAGAGTATGATCATCAAAACTGTTCTCCTGTGTCTGCTTTTGTTTCCTGAAAGTAAAAGTGTTGGATCTTGGCTTGAAATTCCTGCAAATACAAAAGGTACTATAAGACGTGCTTCTACGTTCTGCAGTAAAAATACGGTTCCTACCATAAATACGAAGGTTGTTATGGTAGGATGTTTTGGTAATTCTCTACAGATATTTAACTTTCTATTTCCATCTCACAGTTCAGGAAGATTGATAAAGGTGGTACATATACAGTGTGTGGATTTCTGCTGTGTATGCTCAGCAGATGGGAGCCTTGGGCCAACCATTATTGATTGGAACAGCTCCATTGACTTTGGTTGAACGCCAACAAGAGGGAGCTCAATCTTTTTGATTTCCAGAGCTGTTAGTTGCTCATGCTGAAGCTAGACTAATGTCTTGATTTCCGTGGGGGTGTGCTAATTTGCTGGCTGTGTTTAATGACCCTGACAGCTCCTGAACCGACAGAAAGAATCCCAAAAAAGGAATTCACACTGTCACTTTCTGAGGAGGTCTGTACCTCCTCTAATGATTATATCCTAATTAGCTTTTGTAATTATAACCAAAGTTTTGACACTCCTGTGATGTATAACAAGTTTTAGGTTGAGCCAAAAGTACTTAGTGTTCTTTCCTTGAATTTGGGAGTGTCTGCAGATGCATTATTGATGAGGATTTCTATAAAAGTCCAGGCTGATTCTCCTTAGGACAGTTTTATATTTCTATGAAAAACAAAAACTGATCTTATGAATACTAACTTGTATTTTCTACTTAACTGAGAAATGTGCATATAATTTGTTGACAGGACACTGAAATATCTGCATTATGAGTGGCTATGTTGTTAAAAAATAACACAAGACCTTCAGAGTTCCCTTTCAACCAGAATTGTTTTGACTGTTATTTCGTAAAATGAATATGGAAGTTGTGGAATGACTGTTTTTAGAAAAGCCCATAGTTACATTTGATTATTTGACTCACACCACCTGAATGAGTCAAGGCTAACTCCATCTTTTGAGTCTTATACATAATTAGTATAATGCCAAATATTAGATAACACAAAAATGCTCTGTATATTCTGTAAATATCCTCCTTAATACTTTAGTCAATATAATTTGTTGATTTATGAACTGTAATAGAATGTAGCATTTCTTTGTAATCTCACACAGCTGCTGTATTCTCCTGAGCACTGGATGTTTCACAAAGGTGGGTAAAATATCTTTATTGCCAAGCTCAGCTCTGTTTCATGTAGATGCAATACCTGTGAAATTTTTGCTGCTCAGTCTCGGCTCATAATTTCATCCCATCCCATCTGTTCACCTGCTTTTATGAAATGCTTTTAATCTCAGAAGAATATGCTGCCTACGGCAATCCATTCCTTTCTTGGTAATTACTGCCCTTTAGGTATTGTATGGCAATATCCAGATCTTCTAGTGTCTCTCAGAAGTAAGTACCTTGTCATAGAGTTATTCCACTGTTGGGAATCGCTTTGGGGATGACAGTTCTCCCTCTCAATCAGAGCTCTCTGTGGTTACTCTAGCTGCCCATAATAACAACGAGCTGGAGCATCAGGACTAGAGCCAGCCAATGGAGACACTGCCAACCCTCCAGGAGCTTATTGTGATATTCATTTTATACACTGCATCTAGACAATAACCAGCAGGAGGGGATTACGGATCAGACGTGCTATTTATCTCGTCACTAAAGGACAGAATGCACCGGGGTTTGGCAGTTTCCTTGTGAAGACTTCAGTCCACTTGGTACACAGAAATCTCCACACAGAGAAAAAGCAAAAGCCTCTGACTACAAACACATGGTTTCGATGGAGCAATAACAAGATGTTCTGCACTGCCACTAACAAAGGGAGAACAGCCTTCATTAGATGCAATGTAAGGTGAAAAGATCAGAACCCTTGCACAGTTATGGCAATTCATCCTCAAGCGGAGATTCAGGACTGAATTTCCTCTGATACAAGAAAGAAATTCCTTTCCTTTGCAAGTGACTGGATCTGAATGCCATCTGGTGCCAGCTCCCACAGACCCAACGTAGCAGTCAGAAGAGACTGAGGGATCAAAACCTCCTGGCTGAACTGCCCATCTTCTGGTCCTTTTATTTGGACCAATTTCATTTGTAAAGAATTACATCCTTTTGCACTAAAGATGCTTAATGAATGTATTATTTTCTATAATACTTTGTCCACCTTTGTCCTCACCCTGCATGGAGTTTAAACTAGTGGATTTTTTTAAGAATTTGTATCTCCTGGGAGAGGTTCTGTCAGTCCATCACAGAGCAGAGTTCTGTGTTGTGAAGCTTCACCATTCAACCACTGCAGTTGGATGCAGGCACTGTATACACCTCCACAACAAAAATAAATCAAGTGTAGCTTACCAAAACAGAAGTGATTTGGGATCTGCTTGAACGGATCCTAGAAGAGAGGGTTTCTTCCAGAATGAGCAAGGCTTTGAGGTCAACCTGATTGTTGCAACACAAGCTTCAGAAACCTAAATAGTCATGCCAGAACTATCATCTCATTACAGGATTTGCTTCAGGTCTAAGTATGGCTATCAAAAAGGTTTGCTGCACTAAAACCCTATATAGTTTGATCTTTTCTGGTTCAATCACAGCCTCATTGTCAGTTAAGCCAGTTGCCAAGATTATCCCTGAAATCAATGCTGACAGAAATAGCTTTTAAGATATCCCTTTGATCCCAAAATTGAAGGAGCGAAAGAACTTCCTTTTCCTGCAGACCACAGAGAGAGCTTAGAAATATTAATGCTGAAATCTAGACTAACTTGATCCAAGAAGAATATGGGCCTGGACATGCTTTGACTGTGTAGCTAGCTGATCATTGCTATATTGGAGAAATTTCTCTGGATACATACGTTGTTGGAGTAAGAAACTTTCAAGATACAGACTGAGGCAAGAGAAAAACATGGCAAAATCCACCTCTAAACCACAAACTCTTTCCTTCCAAAACCCACAAGAGAATTAGTTATTTAAAGATTTCCTCAAGAGTTTAGCAAATTTAGGAAGGATAAAACCCTTTTTTTTCTACCCAGCAGAATACACAAGCTAATGAACTACTCTAAAGGGCAATGGAAGCCATTTCAGATGTTTTTGAAGATAGTTCCGCCTGAAGAGTACAAGGATAGATGGTTCTGATGTGGTTAAAATATAGGAACTGAATGATAGGAAGCAGTAAATGAGTGGCTTTCATAATGGAGGGAAGTAACAAAAAGAATTCTTAGAAAACACATTCATTAGTGGCTAGAAAAAGTCTTAACAGTGAGGTCGACAAAAATTTGCTGCTGATAAAAAGCTATTTCAAAACAATAAGGACAAAGACCAATTGTGAAGAACTGGGAAAACACTTTACAGGATTGAGTGAGAAATAAAAGCACAGAATAGATTGACTGTGGATAAATGTGAAGTGAAGGGAGAGACAAATGTAAGGGTGGATGCCTGAAAACAAATCTGATGGACTCTCATTGAACCATTATGCCTCAAGTGAGAGCTTGATATTACAGCAACACTTTCATGAAAACATCAGCACAGAGCTCAACAGTAATCACAAAATGCTAAATCAAATGTTAAGAATTGTTAGGAAAGAAATAAAAAGCAAAGGTCATTATGACAATGTATCAATTGATGGTTCTCTCAGACTCTGAATAATATGAACTGTGCTGCTACTCAGTATGCAAAAGTGATGCAATATAAATAGAAAAGGTACTGAGGAACACAATGACAACGATTAATGACATGGAGTCAATGCCATACAAAGTGCAATTGCATTGACTGGGTGTCTTTACCCCTCAAAAAAAAGATTAATTCAGGGATTGGACAGAGATCTACAGAATCATGAGTACCATGACAAAGAGGAGTAGGGAATGACTTGTTTTTTCATCCAATTCAAGGACAAATCCAACAGGTGCTAGGGCAAGAAAGGCAGTTTTCCTACACTATGTGGTAGATCTGGGAACTCATTACCAAAGGGTGTCTTGGATGATAGAAGTTTGGACTCAAGGAGGAAAACATCTATCGTGAATTATTAAATTAGCTTAGTGAACCACTACTTCCATGAAGATATGGATTGGGTGGCTCAGCTAGATTTGTCTTCATACAACCTGTTTTTGTGGCTTAGGTATTGCTAAATTGCTTCTAGGTCCTAGCAAAAGACCAGCAGTTCAAAGTCTATCTCTCAGGGCAGAACTTCTGGGTTACCAGTGGAGCTTCTTCTTGAATTACAGTACTCAGAAGCAGCCAAGAAATGTTGCTCCTGATCACTGTGAGCCTGACAGAGCCTGGTAAGCACCACATCCAGCACGCAGAGAGAGGACATCAGTGTAGAAAGAGCTTTTGTTCTTGCTCACATCTACTTTGCATTCAAATGTGCAAGCAGGTGGTGGATTTCTTGATACAATTTTTATGCATTAGGAATAGAAGAATCCTTTTCTGTTCTTCTGGAATTCACTGCAGAGGGATTGGTTGCCAAGCTGTGTGCAAGGCGCCTCTCCAGGTTCCCCCTTGTGCAGTAACAGCTTCAGAAAAAACATGCTAGTTACATTGGAAATTATTTCTTATTGGAAATCTCTAATCCAACCTCCAACACAAATGAGAGTATTGGCAACATTGGATCAGGTCAGATGTGGATTTTTCTAGCTGAGTGTTTGATGGACTACAAGAGTCTCTTCTACACAACTCTGGACATCCCATCTCGAATGAAGGGTTAGTTTTCTCTTTAGCTTAACGAAGTTTGAATAAGCACGAGGCCTTCTTTGACTGTTTGGTGGGGTCTTCCTGGAAAAGGTGGAACATGAGAAATGAAAACTTCAAGTTTGTGGGTCAAGCTTGGTAAGAGGACAGAGGAAGAAAGGAATGGGATGCTAAAGTAAGTTTTCACAGGAGACCTGTTTGAGATTGCTCCACAAAGCAAAATAATTCAGTGTCTATCTCAGTCCAGTAGTTAGAAAACCAATTTCCTTGTTACAATGAAAAGAAGATACAGGTGTATCCCCAAAGTTTTACTTTCACCACATTAAACACCAAACGATAGCCACCATGGACAGCTTCAGCCCAAATCCCCCATAATGCCAGTTTACAGATACACACTCTGGGAAGCACTGCAGAGGGCATGCTGACATCTGGAAGGACTTCCCACTTCTCCAGCCAAGCAATTAAATTCTCTCCTCATTCTTGGTCTGCCTTACAAATAGCATGGGTGACCATGACCTGACTTTGGACACCTAATGCTCCCACTGGCTTCAAGGCTCAAGAGACAATTCTTCACCATGAGTACAGAGGTTATCTGAGTGCACCATGAAAGACAGCAAGGCTTTTCTCAGTTCTGTGTGAGAAGATCAGCAAAGGAATGCTGCTTGTAAGCTGAGAGCTGTTGCAGCTACATGAGACATGTGTTGTTCAAGATTTTAATGTAATGCAGTTGGAGCAGGTCCTGGATGAAGGAATTCTGTTCCAGCTCAAGTTCCAGATCTTCACACCGAGTGAAAAACTCCATATATGCAGGAGAAACGTGATCTCCGCTCACTCATCACTTTGGCCAGTTCAGAAAAATCCTTTGGATCATTTGTGCTGAGCTGTGTCTGCCCAGCTGGCCCTCTCGCTGGAGGGCAGGTTCTCTGCATCCCCCCAAACTCTGGCTTTGACTACTGTTGTCTCTGGTGATGGCTGCAGGTTTTTAAGATGCTCTCTCTCATCATGTGATTGTTACAGTCTTCTGGTTGACAGTCGATTCCGTACAAAGCCAGCTTTTTTGTTTACAGTCATTCCCATAAATTTAGGCTGATGCATTCTGCTCTGAGTGGGAGCAGCTCCTGCAGAGGGTCCCGTTGTTTCCTGCAGGCTCAGGAGCAAAGATTGTGATCAACTATTCATTAAAAATTTCCAACAGTGACCTTGGGCAGACACTTAGAGAAATGTACAGAAACAAGATAAACTTGGTTCTTCTTCCAGGAATCCTACCCCAGCCTTTGGTGATTCATGAATTTCAAACAAAATCTTTGTCTTTTTATTTAATAATCCTCAAAGACTTTCCCTTCTGCAGACTTCTCACATTGAGCAAGCAGCTCTGCAGGTTACATACATGCAGGTGGGAAGACCAGAATTCACCCTCCCATTTCATTCCTGTTTTGAAATCCTAGATTTATTATTCATCATTTCCACTTCTGTCATTTTCACATCTGCCTTTTCCCCTGGCCAGCCTACTTGTAGCAGTAGTTTTCATGCCCACGGTGGAAAGGAAAGGCAAAAGAGTTTCCTCCTCTTGAACCAGCCCTCCAAGGAGCAGGAAATGCAACTTAAATGATCTTGCCTAGTCTATAACAGAACCTGCTTGTGCTGCTGCTCTTGAACCTGCCCTCTGTATGGCCAAGCCAGTTGTGGCACTTGGAGTGAAAATAGAATCTGTGCTTGAATATGGAGTGGTTTTGTAACTGTAGGAGGCAAAATAGATAACTATGGACTGTAAGAGGGGTTTTGTAAATGTGAAAGGGCAGGCAGGTCACTTTAGGTTAGCTCAAAGGTAAGGTTTGGTTTATTTTCCTTAAAAAGTGTGATTATTATTTTTTTTTTTTCAATCTTCTCGGTATTAACAACATGTATCCATCTCTGACCTTTTATTTTTTCTTTCTTGTGGGATTTAATCTAGCAGAAGAGAGATGGCATGGAGAAGAAAGGTGGTGTGGGGAACTGAGGCACAGGTTTTGTTGATCTTTAAGAAACACTGAAAAACCCCTATTCAGAAAACTTTTTGTATCCTAAAAATGAAGTTCAAGCTCATACCACATTCAAAGAGACAGAGCAGATTAATTGAATTTCTTCATTTTCATGTTCCATCAGCATCGTCACAATGTTCACTGGTCACTTTGGTGTTGTTCTTCGTCTCATATGGAAAACACTCTGATTATCTACAACTCTAACATGGCTACTAAAGAGGTTGGTTGCAGTTTTATCCAAGGTTCAATAAAACTGCTTTTATTTGAAACGATGACATTTCTTTTCCCAAGTAACTGTTACATGTGATAGAGCCCAGCTATCCCGGAGATGGCTGAACACCTGCCTGCCCATGGGAAGTGCTGAATTATTTCCTTGTTTGCTTTGCTTTGCATGGCTTTTGCTTTACCTATTAAACCAGATTTTATATCAATCCATGAGTTTCCTCAAATTTACTCTTCCAATTCTCTCTCCCATCCCACCAGGGGAGACGAAGCGAGTGGCTGTGTGGTGCTTAGTTGCTGGCCGAAGTTAAACCATGACAATAATCTTGTATAAAACCTTCAATGAGCCATAAGAGTAAATGAAAAAAAGCACGAATGTCTTGCACAGAGATGGTAGCTTTACTATCTGAAAGGTTTTCCTTTTGTCATACAACTTTTATACCATCTATCACTCCCCGTCCAGGTTTTCTCTCTTGACTTTTCCTTTGCCAAGTGAAAGCTTCCCCATTTATCTGAAATAATGAAAATCTGGAGAAGAGAGACTATGGAAATTATGCATTCCTAGTTCATATGTTTCTGGCAGTCTTATTTTTTAAGCACTTCTTCCTGGGATTTCCCTGAATTTCATTGTTGAGATTTCCTACTAATTCCCAGTTATGATTGCAGCTATTGAATGGGATAAGTATGATCCTTAGTTGTCAGAAATTGTCATAGCCCACAAAACTTATAAAATGAGCAGTATTTTTGTCAGCTTCAGGGCCAGAGTGTTATATCAATTAGTCAGTCCAGCTTCTAAGGCCTGAGTTACTCAGAAATCCCATCCACTAATCCTTGCAATAAGCCAAATAACCATTGGGTTTACAGAGATCCATGTCCTTACTTATGTGTTTTGCAATGCAAGTATTGTATCTACCAACACAGGAATTAGTGAGCTCATGACCAATTTTCACATTTGGGGGGGGTCCTCCAAAGAGAAGAAGGAAGAGTATTGATAATCCACATATCAGGCCATTTTATTGTGGGTCATGCAGGTACAATAAATATGGAGCTTCCCATACTGTCCTAGGCCATGGAATATATAACTTTTTATTTCTCTCAGCCTTAACAATGTATTAGTAGCTTGCAGAAGACATAACAAAGAACCTCATCACTGGAAATTGCTTCATGGCAACGGTCTGCCACTGCAAGCCCACACCTACTCACCAGCAGCCTTTCATACCTTCATATAGTTTGGATGATCCGCTCTCCAGTAAAAGCGATGGATTTGCACTTAAATGACCCCTTTTCTCCTGAGAAGTGTCAGAAAGCAGTTACCAGTCAAAGTCCTTGTCATTTCTTGAACATAACTTGGCTTGGCTCCCATCTGCCTTGCTGCAGCCGCGTCAGAGGATGTCAGTCTGCAATACACAATTGATTCTGGTCTCTTTTTCTCTGGGTTAGATAGTGCAACTGCTCAGCTTTCCCATTGCCTGACTTGAGGGAATATATTTTAGAGCAAGTTGGCACAATCTCTGTTTAGTTGAAAAGTGAGTGACAGCTCTTCCAAATTTTGGACTGAACTTAACACTCATTGTGATTTAGGAGACAATCCTAATAGGTCTCAGGGCAACCCAAGGGAGGACTCACTCCCACAATCAGTTCAGGAATCCTTATCATTGTAATGAGAGGGAACAGCTTAACCCCACCCTCTGGATTGATGCTACCTTGTCAAGATGTCCCTATTCCTTCCCACAAGTCCCTCCACAATGTCAAATTTAATATAGACTTAGTTCTACTTTCAATACTTATATGGTCCCTGTTGCTGAGAGATGGGTTCGTTGTTCTGAATCTGATGGAAATTTTTAGTACTCTTAAAAATGGTGCCAGCTGGAATATTCACTCTCCGTGTGTCCAGCAAGCAGCGTTTTCCATTTCCTCAGTAAAATCCTCTTGGCTACAGCGAGTGCTGCAGAAACCCACACACTCATGCAAATAAGGAATGATGCAGGTTGGAATCTTGCAGATGGGAGTTGCAGATTTGAGGACAAGGAACAAAACTGGAGGCTTTAGGAGATGAGATTCATCTCCTCCAGGTGTCAGTCAGGTCACCATCTCTCACCTTTGTGACGTTATACAGCAATAATATATGGGATCTGTGCAGGCAGGCTTTGCACACAACACTGTTGCTTGTATCAGACAGCAGATTTTCTTGATGCAGACTCATGGATTTCCAATAATATCTATAAAAATAATCTTATTTTGGAAAAACTTTTGGAGTAATAGGTTTGAGGCTTTCTGGATATAATACCCAGCCAATTCTCTGTTGTTGATAGAAATAAGTAATTGCATCATTTGCATATATTTCTAATTCACAGCTTGGCATTTCCTGTTTCTTATTTTAGAAAAGCAAAACTCCCTGATTTATGGCCAGATTCTCATCCGTTTTGTTACTGAAGATACATTGATCTACACTAGTTAAGAGCACAACATGTAGATTTTCTTTGGTTTGGAGGAGTTTTTCATGCTTCTGAATTACTGAGTAAAATAAATTTTGTCAAAGAATAACCTAGGAGTGAGACATATCTTTACTGAGAGTCATACTTAGGCATAATATGCCATCCGGCATTCTGAGCTGTGCACTCCCTGTGCTCTTGCACATGAATGTGAAGAACCTGGAAAATGCCCAGTATGTTGAAGTTTGGTATTCGCTGGTGGAGATGATGACCCACATAGACAAAACTGGAATTCAGGGCAATGACACTAATAACCAAGCTATTTTTTCAGCATAGTCTAGTTTTGACTGAGATAGACACTCTTCTAGTTCTTCAAAATAGATGGCACTATGAAGATTTAGGTCTCAGATTTTTATCAAGCTGTGCAAGATCCACAGGATACTGGAGGTCAAAGCCAGCTTGAGCAAGACACTATAAACTCATGCGTTTGTCATACAGATATGAAGTTTCTCAATTACCAGCTGCTGCTAGAGCTTTACATTAACAGCTCTGGAGTATCCAAGAATTTTGTCTACGCCTCCTGGTGGGCTTGTGCCCTTAGTCTACCTCAGCTTCCCAGATGCAAACTCATGATATTAGCAGACCTCTACTGTGCAACGATACCTTAGGGATCCCTTCAGTAATGTAGGGTGGTGTAAAATGTTTGGAAAGAAAGGTACAAAGGAGCAGTGTGACTAACATCAACTCCTACAGACCAAGATGACTGAAGGATGTCTCACAAAACCCAGTGTGAGCAAGGAAACTTTGCCCAGATACCTGCTTAGCCATGCTTGTTTATCAGCTGGGTAGTAGCCCCTAAAATGGTGTGGGAAATATAATCTCGTGCTCCAAAAACTAGAGAGAGTAACTTGATGTGCAATCTTGTCTCTGTTAGGAGCACTGACTATGCTCTCAACACCAGCAAGGATGGCTCTCCAGGGCAGTCTTCAGTAAAGAAACACTCAGAGTGTTATTAATATGTATCACATTCTAGCAAAGACTTCAAAGCCACATTAGAGCAAGGAGGTTTTTTGGAAAAGGTCTGGACCCGATTCCTACCTGGTGACAGCTGCCGTAGAGAGAGCTCTGCTTACTTTATCCTGGCAGAGACTCTGACTCATCTGCTTCTCCCACCTCAGTCAAAATCAGCTCCAGGAACAGTTTGCAAGGAATATTTGACAAAGCTTCAGTGTTCTCGAGTGCTTTTTTAAATATAGAATCATAGAATAGTTTGGGTTGGAAGGCATGTTTAAAGGTCATCTAGTCCAATGCCAAGGGACATCTTCAACCAGATCAGGTTGCTCAGAGCCTCATCCAGCCTGGCCTGCGATGTCTCCAGGGATGGGGCATCCACCACCTCTCCGGTCAACCTGAGCCAGTGTTTCACTGCTCTCAGGGTAAAAAAAGTTCTTCCTTATATCTAGTCTAAATCTCCCCTCTTTTAGTTTAAAACCATTACCCCTTGTCCTATCCCAACAGGCCCTGCTAAACAGTCTGTCCCTATCTTTATTTTCAGTTCCTTTTAAGTCTGGAAAAGCCACAGTAAGGTCTCCCTGGAGCTTCTCTTCTCCAGCTGAACACCCCAACTCTCTCAGCCTGTCCTCACAGCAGAGCTGTTCCAGCCTCAGATCGTTTCTGTGGCTCCTCTGACCCCTCTCCAACAGCTTCATGTCTGTCCTGTGCTGAATATGAGCATTAACATTGGTATCTAACTGAAAACTGACCCAGTGAAGCCCCAGTTGCAGATTATGATCTACAAAAAAAGTTAGACAGATCCCCATACTCTGCTTACGTCTCCAGAGAGCTGCAGGGAGCCCCATGTATATCCTGGGACTTCTGAGGGTGAAAAGCACTGGCGAAGCACAAGGTATTATTGTATTCTGTAGATACATTTTGCCGGGCCTTGACCTTTCAGATTGCTGCTGAATGTGTCCTCCTTGCAAGCAAGAAAAAAGAGTTAACATTTCACTCTTGCTTTTCAACCTCAACAGAATAATTTTTAACAGGGTGTGAAAAGAATAAGCCTTGTCGTTTCCTTCCTTTAACCTTTAAAGGGTGTTTTGTCTTTCCGTGAACTCTGCTTCTGCTTTGTAATTTGAACTCACTATTAGGAAACTGGCATTTTAAAACCGATTCAGGTTTCTGATCAAAGATGCTGATGGTTGAAAGGAACTATGTCACTAAGCCCTCTCCCTGGCTCAGCTGGTGTTATTTGCTGAGGTCCCAACAGATTATGCCTTCCTGGTTTCCTCATTGATCTGTCTCACTCCTTATTTCAGTTCCTTTCTTATTCAAGGGTATATATATCATCTCTCTCTTACTCCCGTAGAAGAAAAAAAACCTCTGAGTCCATATGCTCTGTACTGATCTCAGACCATTATATTCTCTCATTTTCCACTCTGCACTCACAGCCTACTGTAAAGCACTTAGGATGAGAGATGACAAACTCTCTCAGGAACATGGGAACAATTCTGTTGTCCAGCTCCATGTTTTTTTGTGGTACTTAACAAATTCTTACAGCATATGCTGCTTTCCTTGAGCAGCACTGCATGATTAAGGAGCTTGGTGACTTTTGAAAAACTTTGCCATTTACATTTCTAGATACCTAAGCACTTCAGAAAACCTGATCTTTGCTTACATGTGTCACACACTAAGATACTGTGCTCTAGCTTGATTATAGAAAATCAAAGTCCCTAATTTTTTCTTTTATTTGACTTGACTCAGATTTCAAACTTATTCATTTACTGCTGTAGTATTCCTCCTGATTTACACTCATGGAAGTGAAACTTGAATTAGCTCCTCAAATGGTAGGTTCTCCTTAGCAATTAGATGGATTAGTCTAAAGTCTTCTCTCAGATATGTCCTTGTAAATGCGAGTTCACTCTCCAGATCCAAGTGGAGTTCATTTGGTCTTAGTCTAAAGCAGTTTGGAGAAGAGCCTACAGAGCCCTCCTGTGTGAACCTACACACCTATGGATTTGATCAGTCAAATTCCTCTTTACTGAGCCAGTCCAATGAAATGTTTCAGGAAACAGCAGGGACTAACGCGATCCTCAATGATTATAAATTGAAACTTGTCACAGATTTCAATAACATTGCACATATATATACCAAAATGGATATCTGTGCTTATTAATGTCTTTCAAACAAATTGGAAACATCATCTATTTACCTACAGTTCTCTGCAACTACTTTATTTGGTGCCAGAAGGCTAATACTGACACTGCATGGTCTTCAAAGATGTTCCTGTGTCAGTTGTACACAATGTGCAAGCTAGTAGGAAGGTGCAAGCAACTTTCTTTTGCTGCTAGTCCATTATGGACAGGTGTTAAGACAACACCTCTAACTGGTAAAACTTTTCAGCTCCTCCCTCCCCCCAGCCATCAGCCTTTCTAGAAGTGGCAGAAGACACAGTTGGTTGAGTGCTAAATGTTCCTGCAAAAGGATAACACTTCTGCTCCCCAGCAACCCCAGGAGACAGTGGAGAGGAACCAGAGGTGGAGTCAGGTCTTTTCTGTCTCCTGCTCAGATGTTGTATGTGAAAGCACAGTCTGAAGCATGAAATCTTCAGTGCAAAGACCATGTATTTGAAAGACTGCAGGGTCATGGCTCTCCTAAATGAGTGATAGTATTTGAATGGAAGACACAAGAATAACCCAATGAGGAGAAAGCGAAGGTTTTGGTAATTGATAGAAATAGCTTGGAGAGAGGGAGTGAGGTGCTGAGGGAGTAAAATCTGGCAGAATGGCAGAGCAGCTGTGATGTGACTCTCAGAGGCAAGAAAAACACATAGTGACATAGTTCTCACCCGCCTGTTCTTTTCTAGAAGTTTATTATATTGAGCAGGCCCCTTCTCAGACCAAACTACATTGGGATTCTTGGAAATTTGACAAAAATATCTCCTGAGAACTGGCCCGTTTCCTCTCTTTCCAAACTGACCTTTTAATGAGGGCTCATTTTGCTTCCATAAGCTGAGAACAGAGCGTATGAGACCAGCACAAGATGTACATTGTCTTTCCAGGATTTCACATCTGGTTCATTCTCCTGCACATATCCACTTTCTAGGGGTCAAATTCCAGAACAGTTGCCTGCTCTTCAGTGAGAGCTGGTGTTCTTCGAGGAACCAACAGAATGGATGTACTTACCCTTAAAACCACTGCTGTTCTCAGGTTGTATTTTTGCAATAAAAGACCTAATTCCAGCATTATTCTGAAGATACATCAGCAGATACTAGAAGGGAAGACTAAATCAAAGGCTACCCATCTATGGGTATTTAGTGTCATATCAGGAGGGGACAAGAGGGCTTGTATTTAGTCTGCATCATCCCAGTTGTTACAGGCACAGCGAAAATAAAGTAGCGAAGTCCCTGGTCCAAAAACTTGACATCATAAATGGGACTGATTGGGATGGAAAGTTAGCTAGACTTCTTAATGGAAGGATTTGGGACTGTCTTTCCTTCTCTGAGGACTGTTTAGTCATGCCAGGATATTATGAATAAGTAGTAATGGCACAGTGTAGTTTTTCTGTCCAATACATGGATAGAGAAGGACAACCTGGCCTTCTAAGGAAAGGAAAGCAGTGAATAGATCTACACTCACTGTCTTATCTCCATCTTGAACATGTTGTGGCTACTAAAGTATCCACCAGAGCTAGGAACTTGGTAGCAGAAGGAAGATTTTATATCCTACATCAAGCTCCTGAACAGAGACCATGATGCCAAGGGGTCTGGAAAAAACATTCTTCTTGAGGCACTTGCAAGCTGATGCAGTTATTCTTCCTTGTCACATTGCACACATCGGAGATTACTACACAGTTACCCCACCTTGTAGCTAAACTACTACAAGATCCGACAGCTGGGATGAGGGAGAAGAAACAAAGTCACATATTTCAATGATGGGGATAGTTTAGGCAAGCAGTAGGTTCTTCCATTGCTGAAATGCTTAGTTATATTAATACTTTTTCAAAATGAGATGTTCTAGCTATACTGGCAATTGATGCAAAATTTACTGAGCGGCCTCCATAAGAGTGGATGGGGATGGACTTCAAATTGACAGCATGGTCACAGGGACCTTATTCAGTAAATTAACCATGCTGGGGGGACATGTAGCAAACATCTAACAGAGGATCACAGCACAGTGCTGTGCGCTGCTGTGCTACAGCTGCAAATTCAGTCCTTATGCTCAGAGCCAACATGTGTGTATTTTCTAGCAGTTCCTTGCAACTTTGCTCAAAAAGACAAGGAGTAGCAAATAACTGTTTGATGGGGGACAGGGATTCATGCTGATGCTCATCACGATAAATGATAGAAAGTGAAGTATTCATACTCCTGATAATCATGATAAAGCAGAGCTGGCAGCTTGCGATGTTTTGGAAAAAATGTAATTGATAATATTTCATAGGTGTGCTCACACATATATAATCCTTGTTACAGGACCGTTTCTTAAACAGTGTTTTGGTCTGTAGATCTCAGCAACAACTTTAACTGAAAAAAATGCATTCACCTGTGGAAGCAAATAAGTAGTTTGGTACAACATGATGATGGTGTGTGGTATTGCAGGCTGAGACAGCAGACAACTCATGATTTATTCCTATAACTCCTCCCAGTTTCTACCATTATAAAAAGATGTAGATTCAGCCTGGCAGATCAAAGGAGACGGGACATGCTAACAAAAGCTGCACTAGCCTGGTGTGTTCCTAGGTTTGAAAGAGACCTTTACTATATAGATGTCATATTTGTAAGAGCAAACCAGTAAATGTCTTAGACAGAAAGGCAATGATGGTTGGAAGTCATGAGGCAGCCACCAAAGGCAAGATTTTTAGGGCTGCTCAAGCCAGAGATGGGGCTGCCTGAGGCTTTCCAAAGGCAGCTGGCACATCTCACTAGTTGGAAGAGAAAACAGTCCCCAGACAAACAAACAGTTCAGCTCTGGACAAATACAGCTCCTGGGGAACTTTGCAAACTGGATTCTAGTGTTGTCTCATGTCAACAGTTAATTATTGTTCTGTATAAAGTCCCTGAGATGGTAAAATATGAGGGACTGAGACTATCCATCTTCTGGTTGCTCCAGATAAGGATCACAGGATTAACAGAGTGGGTACTGACTGAGTTACTATATTTAGAGACGAAAAAGTTTACTCACTAAAGATATTTCTTGTACATATATTTTATTACTTTCATTATGAATTCAAAATATAATGTTTATGATCAGTGTTTTTCTGTGGAAGAAAGAATTAAATTGCATTATTATGACTTCTCTCCATCTTCCATGAGCCTCTTACATATTATTTGCTACAGGAGCAAAAGACACTAATTTGATTTTGTAAAATATGTTCTTATAGGCTTTAATTTTGCTTTTTGCTTTTCTTCTTTCTGAAGAATAAATGTGGCAATTTACATACAGGAAAACACTACCTCTTTAGTTTCTTCCTTTTTCAGTTAAAGATAATTGATTTTCTCTAGACAGCTGCTCTGGGAGCTGCAGAGAAATCAATATTGAAGAAAATGTGAGGCATCTGTAACATCACCAACTTTATCCAAAAGAAATAATTCAGTATTAACTCAGGGGTTTTTTTGGACACAAATGGACATTTTTAAAAGGTAAAGAACTATTATTATTTTCAAACATAGGTTAAAAAGAAGAGGTAAATACTCAAAAGTACACCATGTTAGCAAGATACGCTTCAGACAAAATCAATTAAAGCAATGGCCACTGGGATAGACCTGTAGCTGTGTAAAGGAAAACTCCATTCAATTCAACCCTCAAAAGTTCTATTTCAATTAATTTCTTTTTAATTAAGAGCATGTCTGGGTAGGCTGCTGCTACAGCCATGGACATCAGATTGCCATCGTTTTGGAAGCTGTGTGAGGTTAGAGGGCTGACTTTCTCTGGAGTTCAACTGTGAGAAAATAAATACAGTGCTTTATCATGGTCAGGGTCAGGAACAGGAAGAGGTGGAAGCAAAATATCTTTGACACTTGTTGGATGTCCAAATTTTCCACACTGTCTGAATGCAGGGGGAGGCTGACACTGAACTGAGGATTTTTGTGCATGGATGAGTGAAATGAAAAGGACTGGGGAAACCAAAGAATAACACATCCTGAGATGTGACCCCATGCCCCGAAGATCTGTTTCTCCCTTCTTTGATTTGTCTAGAAATTGGTAATAAATATTTAGGACATGGACCAGGCAACCTACAAATTGCTACTAGTTACTGGAAGAAACAAATAGAGGCACTGATTTAATCACCATTGCAAGGTCTCTTGTGATTCCACTCATGTCCCATTCTCATTGTGAATTGTCTAACAATTAGAGCCATTGCCTAAATGGTATAAACACTCTTGGTTTGGTGGCTGTGAGTTCATGCCTTGTTTCCCTACAGCCAGTCTCCCACTGTGAATATACTATTTTATTTTAAAAACTATATCTGCTGTGAATTTGACATAAAAATAGCTTGCAAAAGCTGCCTGATGCATTGTGAACACAACCACAGGGATTAGAAAAATTTGTGTTAGTAGTAAAATAACAGCAATGAAAGAACTTGCTATGTTTTCCAGGTTTGACAATCAAAGCACTGGGCCAGTAAATATGATTTGGCCAAGACATAGGACCACATTTTCCCCTGCCCTCCAACACCCAGCACAGAAGGCAGGACACTGCTTTTTATTTAACAGTGCTAAAGACATAAGGAGAAGCTTCCTGTGAGACAGCAGCAAAGATACAGGATTTCCAAATAATAACATTCAGAGGTTTATGGAGGAGAGGGTTTGGGAGGGCAAAACTCACTGTACCTTTTTGTTGTTTGGTTGGTTATTTTTTGTTGTTTTGTTGGGGTTTTTTTGGTTGTTTTTTTTTGTTTGTTTTTGGGTTTTTTTATGATACACACAAGTACTGCTGAAAAGATTGCTGAGAGTTTGCCTGCTATCGCTTCCTGCCAGGGAATGGTATCACTTCTACAAATATCCCAGCATACCTCGTTCAACTTATACTTAGTGACCTCTAATGATAAAGACTTTCCAAAGCCAACTAGACTTAATTTTGAAGTCAAGGATTTGGCTTCTAGAATCTGCTTTCTGGACTCTTAGACTTCAGCTGGCATCATCCAGTCCTTCTTTCTCCCATGAAATATTGAATATGCTAGTTTGAAATCTGATATTTAAAAAAATTATATATATATATATATATATATATATATTTATATTTGAGCTGCTTAAACATATTTCAAAGGTTACCTTACTGTTTATGTAATTAATGACATTTCAGTCCACTATAATGTTGATCAAAGATCACAAATTTATGAAAGGAAGGGGTCAAGAAGAAGTTTAACCTTGCAGAAAAGAGAAAAAAAAGGTAAATTAAAAAAAAAGCAATAATATTATTTATTTTAGACAGAGAATTTAATATCCAGCCTGAAGAAGACAGCATTTTGCTGTCCAGCTAAAATTGATGTGTGCTTCAACAGAAATGCCAGCTATTCCCTCTTGACCTCTTGCCTTTTCTGACATACTGCTATTGACTTAGAGCAAAAGAAAGGGCTAAGGCTGACTTACATTTCTGAAAGTCCCGTGTTGATTAATGCACACAATGATGTATGCCTTGCCAAGATAAGATTTTTCAAATTTTTTTTCTGAATCATGCAAAGGAAGCATATTCTGGTTTAGCCATATGACTCTTGCCCTGAAATATAAAGGTTTTATCTTCACCACTTTCCACCTGTATGCCATGGCTACTTCAACAAAATCCACATTCTTAGCAGTTTACTGGGTCAAAATTCTTCCCTACAGTTTACAGTCAGTGCAGCTAAATTATCTATTCTGAGTCATTTGCCCAGCAGAAGACATGAATGCATAAATTATTGGCACCACCTATTGGTGAAAAAGGCAAATGATTTGTGAGTTAGTTTAAATATTTTGAGTAAAGATGGCTTCAAACTTTCCTCCTGTTATGATTTATCTGAAGGATACAATCCAGTGAGGCCACCCAAGCTTTGCATTTCCCTGTGCCTGAGACAGCTTAGAGGTTGATCATCTGGCTGGGGACACATCTGCCACAAGGGTCACACAACAGAGGGAGGGCATGAAGCTACATGAAAAGCAGGTCTCACTCACCTGAGTTTCAGGTGCAATCCTCTAGAGGATTTTTTTCACTCCACCACCAAAAGCACCGTCTTCCAGCTGGTCAATGAATCACAGATCAGAGCGTCCTTAAATGGCTTTGACTGTTGAGACCAGGAAAGAAACTCTATGATGCAGAACTTGCTGAGGCAGATGAAAATCTGTGGGAGACTCACAAGCAAAGCCCAAAATGTCCTGATATCTTTGCAAAAGATGATGGTGTGAAAATAACCACAAAGATCAAAATGATGATTTGGAGGTAGAAGCACCTGCATTTTTGGGTTTTGTGGTCATCTTGATCTTGTGTCTGTATAGTTATTGAATACTTATATATGTGGCTTCTTGACTGTGAAACACAGCTGAGTCGAGTTTTTTGTGATGAACTCCATAGAGCACAAAGTAGTGGGAGGGATCTAAAACTTTTCAGGTGTTTTGAATCATTTCCTACCAAGTTCTGACTTGAATTATTCATATTAGGCTATAAGAAAAGTAATGAAAAACCTCAGGGACATGGGACATGCTAGTTCTTTGTGGCTACTGGTGAACAGGCTTCTTTGAACGATTTGCATTTTCAGTGAATAAAAAAGAGGGTTAAAAAGAGATGGCGTTTTGCTTCAGGCTACTTTTGCTCCATCCATAACACTCAAATCCCAAAGACTTGTTTTGTGATGATTATTAGCCTTAAATTATCTACTGAGGTAAATTTTTAGCCGTTGTCATAAACCACACATTCAGGCAAGAGCATCGGCTTTTGGCTCAGCATGGATTAACTGAAATGTGGAAGTGGTCTGCTGGATACTTGAGCACTATTGCAACTTATCCTCTAAAGTTTCCTTTAGCTTTATTTCTTTTTGTCTCCCTAGACTTGAAAAAACACTGCTATTGGTAAACCCTTCTACCTTCTCTCTAAAATCTTCCAACTGGAGGATATCTAACTCAGCATTCTGGTTCTCCTGGTGTTGCTCATGAGTTGATCATCTTATAGCAAAAGTCGTCCTTTGCCCTTATTAGCTTGCCCAGCAGGATGGGCTCCTGTGCTCCAGTTCTCAGAAACAGTAGGAATAATTGAGGACACTTGAGAGATACAGAAGTCAGGCAGACTTTCTGACATGTATAAAGCTCTGCTTGGTCTGTCTAAAGGTGTGTCTAGACACTGCCATGACCTAAATCATTACAACATCTGAGTACTTATACTCTGTGGAGCAGAACTGACTGTGATACATAGCAAATAGCCAAGCTTATATACTTTTTTGAAAGAGAATATTGCTCTATACCTTCTGAGATGAATAGTGATTGTAGTCAATTTTAGCAAAACTAGCACATGCATGAGGCAGGGCTAATGGCAGAGCAATTTTCATTTGCCAGTTGATTGTACTTACCCAACAGAAAGAACATTAACAAAGATATCATATGGTGTCTGATCTTCTGCTTTGAATAAGCAAGAGGGCAACTTCAGCTTTTAGAAGATCAGTTTTCACTTGAAAAGACATCTTTCTCTATGGGCTTCTGCTGAAAAAAAAAAAAAAAGCCCAACCAGATTATTTATTTATAGTGAATGTCTATTGTCCTTAGACAAGTTGAAGATAAAATAGAAAAGCTTTGAGACTGAATTTAGAAAGTGCCAACTTTTATCATTGTTATTTAGGTTTATAAACCAGCCAGTAACCTACAGATTATTACCAATTTGTGAATCCTGTTTAAATGAACTGAGAAGAAGAAGGCAGGAATTTAGCATTTCCTTGATCGAACAACTAGTAGGATAACAAGCCCTTTTCCTGACATCTCCCATGCTTATGGAGACTTAGGGCATCCTGCGTACTTTGCTGCCATGCAGCATGTATTGACCAGGGTCACATCATGTGATTAAACGTGTGGAAAAAAAAAAAAAAAAAAAAAGGGGATAACTGTATAGAGATAAAAATGTCACTGAAATCTATTTCTCTAACTTGTGCTGCCATTCAGTGAGACCTGGACAGGCTGGAGGACTGGGCAGAGAAGAACCTGATGAAGTTCAACAAGGGCAAGTGTAGGGTCCTGCACCTAGGGAGGAATAACCCCAAGCACCAGTACAGGTGAGGGGTGGACCTGCTGGAAATCAGCACTGCAGAGAAGGACATGGGAGTTCTGGTTGACAACAGGTTGACCATCAGTCAACAAGGTGCCCTTGTGGCCAAGAAGGCAAATGGTATCATGGGGAGCATTAAGAAGAGTGTGACCAGCAGGTTGAGGGAGGTTGTTCCTCCCCCTCTACTCTGCCCTGGTGAGGCCACATCTGGAGCACTGCATTAAGTTCTGGGCTCCTGAGCTTAAAAAGGACAAGGAATTACTGGAAGGAGACCAGCGACAGGCTATGAAGATGGTGAGGGATCTGGTGCATCTTCCTTACGAAGAAAGACTGAGAGAGCTGGGGCTGTTCAGCTTGGAGAAGAGAAGGCTGAGAGGGGATCTTATTTATGCTGATAAACATCTCCAGGGTGGGTGTCAAGAGGATGGACCAGACTCTTTTCAGTGGTGCCCAGAGACAGGGTGAGGGGCGACGGGCACATACTGAAACACAGGAGGTTCCATCTGAATATGAGGAGAAACTTCTTTCCTGTGAGAGGCCAGAGTCTGGCCCAGGTTGCCCAGAGAGGTTGTGAGGTCTCCTTCTCTGAGACATTCAAACCCACCTGGACACAACCCTGTGTGATCTGCTCTGGTGACCCTGTGTTAGCAGGTGGGTTGGACTGGATGATCTCCAGAGGTCCCTTCAACCCCAACCAGTCTGTGATTCTCTGATTCTGAGTCTGATGTGCAATGTTTAGGCATAGGTGTGGTATAGATTATGATCTGTCCATAGTCTGACATCCTCCATGGGGAGAGAATGGACCTGCCATGCAGAAAGCATCAATTGTTTGGGAATGTGACATATCTGGTTGGGACTGGCAGGGTCCATTTCAATGGATATTGACTGTGGGCAGCCAGTTCTGAATATTTCTGGTCAGATGGTGGCAGAGAAGTTGTATGGATGGCCTTTCCCAGGAGTTTGCAGCTGTTTAAATAGCCACCCTGCGGGAGTCGTAGCACATTCTTATACCTCAGCAGGGACAGGGAAAGCCATGGGGACAAGGAGTCCTTCCCACTTCCTGGCTTCCATAGATTACTTTAATTGGTAAAACTATGCTCCTGTCGCTGGAGAGGACATGTCATAAAACAAAACCCTGAGCCTAAGAATCCATTTGCCCTGAGGCTCAACAAAACCCTCTTGGGTAAATCTGTGTCTGTGGGGAGTCAGGGCACCAGCAGTGAGAGGAATCCCTTGGAAAGGGGACAACACGCTTGTCACACCTCTCAAAGGGGAACATAATAAACAATCTTTATGGTTGTCTGGCACACTCCTTTTTTTTCCCTAGTGATTTTTGCCTTTTCCGTCTGAACAAGTACATGCGTCCTCAGTGCAGAGTCATTATCTTTTTAGGGTGAGAGAAAATTAAAACAATTTCTGTGTGTGCATCTGTATATATATGAAAGTAGTTGACATTATTCTAACAAGGTACCTCTTCACTGCTTTCGCATTGAATTTGGTTATGACAAGCATGAAAGCACTATTGAAAGTGGTACTTGGCAGCTCATACTTTCAAACACTTCTTTTTTTCTAAAGCTAATTGATAAATTTTTATAGGAACAAATAATTCTGATTTGTGTCTGAACTTTAACAAGTGCTATTAAGCAGGCTTCTTTTCTCTAAATCTGTTTATGCAAGCCTATTTTATTTGTGCAAGAGATGGACATGTTACACTTTACACAAGAACACAGAGAACTAGAATTTGAAGATAAACTATGCTTTCCATACAGTAAGCTAACAGTTGCCTGGATACTGTTGCATACAACCAATATTAATCCCATAATAGATCTGAGATAAAAATAATCTTCAGGTTCTCAAAAGATAATTGTAAGTACAATTTTGATATTGCCTATGGTTGTTCTAGAAATATAGTTTAAGCTTACTCTCCAGCATCACTATTCTACGCTATTCTGTATAAAATCAGTAAAGAAATTAAAATATTTTTACCTTTAAATTTGCTGCTGAATGATAATTACTGTTCTTGTGAGTCTACTTGCCTGATTCCGAACCAGTTAATTTTCCTATCAAAAGGGCCTTTGCAGTGTGTGCTGAGTTCTCGTTCCTCGAGCTTCAACACAGCTTGGGCAGGTCCTCGTTCTTCAAGCTTCACACTGAGTAGGGTGAGAGGGTTTCTTCCACTTTCACAGTGTCCAGCCATTCCCCTTGCCGAGCCCAAAGGGAAATAATTTATTCTTCTGGTTTCTCCATGTGTCTCTGAGATTCTTTCCCAGTCTCCCAAAGGTCTCTGCCCAGGACAGCAGGACAGTAGAGCTTCCCTCCATATATACACACTGCTGATCTTGTGTGGAAGTTTCCAAGGACCTCAGGCAAGAACTTGTAACCTGAAATCAGAAAAAGTTCAATAACCAATATGTTTTAAAGCCTGCCTTTGAGCTTGCTATTCACTGAACATTAGCAGGAAAGCACGTGTTGCAAACATTTTATACCTGTTAAATTGTTAATAAAAGTTTTCCAGAAGTTGTTTTGGTTTGATTCTTTTTTCCCAATAAGCAGAGTCCCAGAGATGAAGCAATGACCATAATTTCTATTCCTTTAAGATTTTTTTTTTAGTTTAACTTTCCTTAAAAACTTTAGGTATCTTCAAGATCAGTTCATTTAAATAAAATTTGATCAACGGTTGTTTTGTTCAGTGTTGTTCTGATAAGTTTGCTTGATGGGTATCTGACTTTCCTTCATGTGACAAAAAGAAAAAAAAAAAGAAACAGAATGGTCTTTAACATAAGTGGCAAATGGTGTATCTGACAGCCTTGAGACTGCAGATCCATGTTACAAAGGCATGGGAGATGTCGTTTCAACATCTCCATGTCTCCAACTCTATAAGAATTCACTGTATAAGAAGTTCCCATGACCGGAAACCCAAGTTTCATTCCATACGGGTTTACTTTGGAGAGAAATTTGTTCCTGCAGCTTGTGTCTGTGTGATCTCTTCCAGCTTCTAAGTGCAACTTGGTTTTAGTCCAGAAAATTGTGCTAGATTGAAAATCCAAGAGTGAGAGATTTCCTGCCCCTCTATCACATAATTACAGTCGGATGGAGACAGAATTGGTCTTTGATCTCCAAGCTGGCTCCAACTTTTCCCTCTCCAGCACGGACTGGCTGATACCTTAGCTCCACGCTTTCCAACCTATTTGTGTAGCATACGAAGGACACCACGTAATCATAATCAATTCTTTAAAAGTTACTAGATAAAAAAGGTATAAACAGCCCTTGGAACAGGAACTGGAAACAGGCCTCCGCATTTCAGGTGACAGCCCTGTTGCTTTGGCTAGCAGATGGCCAGATCCCAGATCTGCTGCATAAAGGCTCAGTTTCAGCGTGATAGGCAAAGAACACTCTCTTCTGTCTCCCCAACACGTAGGCTGTCTGCTGACAAAGCCATTAGTGGAGCCTCATGGGAGAGTTTGAACCTCCACAGATGACAAGGGCTGGAAGGCTTTCCACAATACATTTGAAAGGGGGCAGCAGTTACCTCCTTTTTCTGCAGCACCTGGAGAGAATGGAAAGAGCCTGTTTTATACCTTTGAAAGCAAAAATGTACATGTTAGTGCAAGAACACATGGCCTAGTTAATAAGGGTCTCCTGGTGCGTAAGACCCACACACCAAACCTATGGCAAAGGAAGGGTTTCAGACACTTCAGAGTTTATTCTGATGTCTACCACCCTCATTCTGTCAGTTGTTAAATATCGCTTTTGGAATCATCTCTTTTTCAAGCATCTTAGGACTCTGAGGAAGAAGAAACCAGCTCAAGATCTGGGGAACTCCAAGTTAGATGTCATGACTGTTTGGCATTCATTTCACCTATTTAGTTCCTTTCAAAGTTCACTTTCTGTCAAAGACTTTCATCCTACCTAAGGTTTGTGTAGAAAGATGCTCTTCCAGGGTGCAACTGGTTGTATCCTAAGTTAGGTGATGCACTATTGTTGTCTAGAGGTTTCCCTCTCTCTCTTCCCCCTCAAAGACTATATCAGACCCAGTATCTTACGTCAAGAAGTGAGATAAATCCTTGTAAGAGCGCTTCGCTTAACTTCTGCTGGATTTAACCCTTTCATTTGCTGAGTGAGGCCTTTATAAAAATTGAAGCACACAGATATTTTTTGTCTGTTTTGTTTCTTTCAATGACAAATTTCCCATGGTAGAGTCGCCTTCTAGAATGTATGTGTCTTACTTGCTGGCACGATGGCATCTGAATCTTAGAAATGTGACAGGCTGTAAGTGTGCATTTGTCACGTATAAACTTATAACTTTAAAAAAAAAAGAGGTTTCGTTTTTAGTTTTCCCATAGCCTTCAGTTTTTCTCTAAAGTGATACATCCACAGTCTTTTGCAGTAGGCACTTTAATAAAATACATTATACATTATCCAATGAGCAATGTTCCCAAGTCTCCTCCTTTCCATTATCTATTGGTTTGCTTTTTTATTAAAGTTCATGTTACAAATGAAAACCACAGAGTTCTTGTGGGTGAATTTTAAATGTGTATATCAGATATAAAATATTGATTTGCAGTCATTTCATTTTCAAAAAAAAAAACAACAACCCAGCACACATTTTACAATGGAAAAGTTCACACAGGACACAGGAAATAAAGAAAAATGTTTCCTTCCCACTTCAGTGCAGGAGCTACACAGTGTGTTCCAACTCAGAGAACATGCAAACAACCTCCAGTCTTCAGGCAAGGTCAGCAAAGCAGATGTGATTTTAAGTTTACCACTTGCATAGCGTGAGAACAATCCCCGGATAATGGGAAGACCTCATGGGGAAGCCATGGAGCTTGCTAAGCGTCTTGGCTAAATGCACCATATGATTCACTGTGTGCCATTTCCACATTACTCAATGCTCTTGGGGCCGCTGGAACAGCAAAGATTAAAAATAAGTAAATAAGTAAATAAATAAATAAATACTTTGACATAAATATCTTTAAAGACTGGGGGAGGGGAGAAAACTACATTAAGAGTCCAGGACTAGCATTGAAGTCTTCCATCTCTCTCCTCCATCCTCTCCCTTTGAAGGATGCCATGCTCTCCATGGATAAGTTGCAATACTAAAGATTTGTGAGGATCATCCTAGGGTAAAGTGCATGCTAGTTAACTTCTAAATTTTGAGCCTCTCTTGGCTCTTCCCTTGGCAGCTGTGAGCTGAGACCTTTAGCATAAAAACTAAATGTATACATGGCCTTTCTTTAAGAGATTTCAGGTTCAACATTTAGTTTATTGGAGTCTTGATCCTTGACAGAGATTTCTATATTGTATTTCAAAGAGGACAAGGAAATGAAAACATGAATAAATGTTAGAGAAAAAAGAAAAAGCAGGACATTTTCCTTGGAAACTTCTCACAGACATTTCAAAAAGTGAGACCTGTCTAAATAAACATGCAATTCACTGACAGCAGAAGATTATCCATTTGTAGTTCATCAGTGTTTTATCATAATAAAAACATTAAGGAGATAATATTCTCTTTTAAATTTTTTTGAGGGGGAAGAGCAATAACATTGTCAAGTGATGTATGTGACAGAGTAAGTTAACGTTTGTAACTCAGAATAAGGTCAGGTGACTAATGTTGGAAGATAAATTTTAATCATTCTCTGTCATGTGGGTATTAGAATTTGTTGGCTCTGGATCTCACTAGTGCATAGATGTGAATCAAGCTGTAGTTTTCTGCTAATTTGATGTTCTATAAAGTAATAATGAATTGGAATCTGAAGCTATGAAAACTTTAATAGGCTATCACGTAATTATTGTGTGTGGGTTTTTTTTTTTTCTCTAAGCATACTTAATCACTAGCGAAAACACCCACCAAATGCAGTTACATCCTCCCTCATGCTGGAGTCTCTGAACTGGTTGTCCACATTTTCCTGGAAAAAAAAATACATTAGGCAGAATTGAAGAATCACTGTCTATCACTTGAAGTCTGCTTTTTATCAACAGTCTAACTAGTTTAATGGTATTTATTCTGCAACCGAGGAAAGTGATTGATTTAAATTCATTTATGTCCCTTAGTGAAATGTGTATCTGCGCAAATTAGTACAGAAAATTAACTAACCACGACTTCTTATCCAAGATCTATTTCACACTTTGAAAATTTAACCTTAACCCAGGTTCTGGAGCACAGATATCCACTTTATGAGATAAATTATGTCAAATAACCTTTCTGATAACTTACCTGTTTTTCTTGCCTGGTCTTGTGTTGCACTTACCTTCTACCCTGAGCTGATTTTCCCAAGATGGAACTCTCAAGCAAGATGGTAAGGTAAGGTGGAAAACTTGCTAGTTTGTGCATTGCTGTCAACTGTTCTGTGGAAAAATAAGCAATTAAAGTCTTACAGGACTGAAGAGCTTTCAATAACTTTTCTTTCTTTGCATACACAAATTTTAACAGAAGGAGCGGTGCTCAGTTGCCTTGCTCCAGAACATGGGCCCACAGCTGCAGTGACTGAAAATCTTCTTAAGTGTTTTTAAAACTTTTGAGGTCAAAAATATGACCTGTGGTTAATTCATAGTATTTCAGACAATGCAAAGAAGACAGATTTTTTTTTTTAATTAAAAGTCTTTCTTTTACCTCCACTCCATGCTGGAACAGAAACAAACAGAAATATAGAACTGTTGGCTTTTAGAATTTATTTAATTTTTGTACATCATTACAAGGTTTCTTTTGCATTTGAGGAGTAAGATCCATTTTGACTTCAAGTTCACCAACTCCTTCAAACTTGAACTTCTGAAAAAATGCATCATCATTTCCATCTTCCATTCCAGAGAGATCACAAGAGTAAAATTGGAAAACACACAGCACTGAAAAGACTTTGCCTTCAGAGCAGTCAGGTGAGTTCAGAATTAGCTTTCCCATGTGTGTACTCAACCAAAAAAGACATACCAGAGCAGCTGTTCCTCCTCCTGCTACTCTCCTGTTTTGAAGAATATGGGAGGGGAGGGTGGATTTTGACATTAAGCAATTATTTGTATAGCAGCAATACTAATGCCTGGTTTTACGACTCCATTTTCATTGTGGATTGCCAGATTGCTCTTTGCCCTGAGCACAACCATGGCTGTACCAGCAGCTCTGCATTTCAGCACTTTCCTTAGTGGCCTTAATTTAGTTGGTGCCCAAGTTGCTGGTGAAAAAATTCTTCCCAGAAAGGGTTGTAAGGTATTGGGAACAGGCTGCCCAGAGCAGTGGTAGAGTCAGCATCCTTGGAGGTATTTAAAAGATATTTAGACAAGGTTTTTAGGGACATGGTTTAGTGCTAGAGTTAGGTTATGGTTGGACTTGATCCTGAGGGTCTCTTCCAACTGAAATGGTTCTATGAAAAATTACTTCTCTGCAATGCAGATGAGACCGGTGTATCAGTGGATATGGAACTGGGGAATATTTCAAAGTACAAGTCAGTGGTGGTAAAAGATAAGGCAGGGGACATCTTGCACATTGGTGATCTGTGGGGACTTAACAGACTGAGTTTTAACTTTCTAAAGATAAATGGAAGACAATCACACCTCTAGTGCAATGACCAAGAAAATAGGTCCATATTTTTTTCTTGATTTTCCTGTTTTCATGTGTCATCATAGCAATATTGCACAGTGGAACTACCAAGAGTCTATGCAACCTCATAGGGACTGTGTGTGTCTCATTTCAAGGGATTTTAATGCCCAACTTGGAAATATGATTCCTTATGCCAGTACTGTATGTAAAATTTCCAGTAGGAGTGAAGGTACAGTTACAGATCACCTTTGGATGGTTGGGATGCTGGGACAAAAAAATTGGAAATAGCAATGATTTGGGGAAAATAGTTAGGGTGGAATTAATGTTCTAGATGAGTTTTAATGTGCTGCAATAGCTATTCTTTCTCTGCATTTCTCTAAATGTTCGAATGTCATTAAAATTCATGGATATGAGAGGGTATAGATATTGCATTTAATTTATCTGGAAGAAAGTTAGAAGCCCTCCTGATACCAAGTCTTTGGCCAAGCTGAATAAAGATTTCTGATACAACTGCATGCTTTCATTTATCAGGAAGATTCACAACAAGATTGAATATCTGCCAGGAAAGATGAGCAAATTCAGATGGAAGATCAAGACTCTCATTTTTGCCTTCCAAAGTAACTAAATATTGTGTTAGTTTACCGCAGGACATAACAAAGTCACTTTTTCTTAAGTCTTTAAATCAAGGCAGGGTAGTCTTCTAAAACAACATGACATAGCCCAACCTTAAAACTCAGTGAAATTCCCCCTCCTGCTTTTGTTCTGCAAGAGGTCAGTCAGTCCAGGTGACTCCTGACCTTAAATATAAAAATCTTTGAATGTTACAGAGATTAAATGCAAAAAGGACAGAATCATGCCATTTAAAGCACACATGCATTTGCTGAAAATACATGCATAGTAGTCATCCACTTGGAAAACAGTTTCCCTGCACGTTGTTCTGTTCTCAGGTAGAGTGACCTTTTTGCCTTGTTTATAAAGAAATATATTGCATGTAATGATTATTGTCTTTAAAAAATCTAGGAATACAGGATCTTTATGCAGTAATAAAATAATAAATGCCCCTTTCTTACGGTTCAGTGTAGCAGTATTGCCTATCAGGAGGATTTTCTGCTATCACAGTGTCCTCTCAAAGAAAGAAGGAATATTTCTACTGAAGCATCAAGAGCCTCATTGGTCAGATTACTAAGGAACACAAGAACAGAGATAATGAGTCTGATGTCCATATTAACACATACTTTCTCCCCCAGGTCAACCCTACCAAAAAGTCAAGCCTTGCTTTACCTCAAAATTGGAAAAAGGCAACTGTCCATGTAAGATTGGAAATGCTGGTCCTGGAGGCAACTGTCTCACACTCAGTCTCCATCCTTGCAGGCAGTGTGGGTATCACACAGCCAGGACACTTTATGTCCACAGGTAAAAACCCCTGGCGACAACTGTGGATGAGCTTTACAAGGAACAGCCCTCATTTTGCCAAAATGAAGCTTTTCCTGTGATCACGGACAAAGGGTGCCTTGGATGCTTATACTACACAAACAAGCTCAAGAGAAGGATTTTCCACCTCAAATCCCAGAGACACATTGTGGAGGGGGTTTTGGTAAATAAAGACTTTGTTGATGAATTAGTCTGGCTCAAAGGGATCTCAAGGCCGCTTCGGGGAGCTGAGAGCAGAGTCCGCTGTGAGAAAGAGGGGCATTCCACAATCACCGGGGTCCTGGCGTGGCGTGAATCATCGGACGTATCATTAGTGAGACTCCAGAGCACGGACAGCCCACGATACTCATTTAACGAATCCATGCTTGGAGCGTGGACGCGTGATTAGAATATAGTTACATATATAAGGAGACTTGTTTCTGTAATAAATGGCTTAGCGTGATTCACATTGAATCGACTTGTTTTGCTGAGTCCTTATCTCGCTCTTACAACACATTGCTGCATTTTCCACGCTGGCTATATTATGAAGATGTAAAGAGGTGACAAGGCACAGAGGACGTGCCTTTCCTGCAAGCACCTGTGTATAGGGGTGTCTTAGAACAAGGAGTGATGGGCTGTTTTCCACTCTGCACTCTCCTGCCTGTAGAGATAAGATCTGTTCCTCCCAGTTCTTACAGTTATTAAAATAAAAAATATGAACAGAGTATGATTGCAAGATAGAGTAAAGCTGGAAAGAAAGAAGGGAAAACAAAGATGAAAGTTCAGGAGAAGACATCCTATAGCTTCTCCCTGTATTTCTTCTTTCCTGAACGTTCACTTTCCCCAACCCCTTTCATCACTTCAGTATCCACATATGAACCCTGTGCCACTTGCACCTTTATCATCCCTTGGTATCACTATTCTTGAAGAAATGAGGAAAATTTAGATTTGCAGATCTGCTGATGGCTCTTCATTTATGGCCAAAAGTGCCTCTTTACAAAGGTTTCTCTGTTCCCTCATGAGTAGATCTGTCTGCACACCCCCTTCCTTGTTTAAAATTCTCTTTGAGTTTATAATTACATAGTAAGTCTTTCAGACTCCTTTTCTCCTGCTGAGCTTCATAGCGAACACTTTTTTATTGGGTTTGTTTTAATCTTTTCTATTTCCTCAGCAGATTGATGGCACATTTTTACAGTTTTGGCATTTACACAGGAAAAATTGTGTTCTCACTCTGTCCATTTCTATAAATAACACCACCTCCTGATGATTTTGCACCAGAATTGGTTTTTCACAATATTTTCCAGACAGTCATAGTAATCACCGATCATTGGTGGGGATGTTGTTATACCCAGATCCAATTCTAACCCTTCTCAGGTGTAGAAAGGACCATTCAAAGCATAAAAAACATGCTCTGAAAAACATCCAATGGTTTGGGGAATATCTTTTAGACATTTAACTCAAGCTGCCTGAGGAAAAGTTTGGCTAGTCCTTCATTGAGTTGTTTGTCTAACTCAGAAATTTAACAATGGTGTGAAACATCTGAAAATTAAGAGATAATATCTTGATTTGTTTTGTTTTTGTTTTAATGCTGCTTAATGCAACATCAAACTAAGAGAAAGCTATAGCTGTGTTAGGGAAAACAAGTGTTTCACCTGATCCTGCATATCTCTGGAAAAATACCTTGGAGCTGTCAATGCTTCATTCATTGACACTGGGAAAAGCCCAATGTGTGTGAAACAAATACCAACGTGTTCACCTTTTAACATATTACTCTTGAACCTACAAGCCAACTTCAATAAAATGTCATGGATGAAGAGTAGTCTCAGATATATTAGGACGTCTTATACTTTTTAAGTGTGTGACTAGACAGAAGAGGTAAACGGTGTTTAACGTCCTGTCTGAAAGTAGAAGCCACCCAAGTGCTCACAAAAATCCACACATCAGCAAACCAAGCTCTACCATTCCTTTGCTCATTAAGTGATCTCTGCATCTCATTGTAGTCTTTTCCTAGAGATACAGATTTCCTGTCACTCAGCCATGGCTTGTGCTGGAGAAAGCTATCTCCAGTCCTGGAACTGTGTTCTGCTTCATTTAGAGACTCTACTACATGTTTTAAGTTATTTTCTTCTAGAACCAAAAATGTCATTAGCAGGCTAGAGGGGAAGAGATGAGGCTGAGTCTCTCTAAGGAACAGGGCACAACAAAACTAGAGTCAAAACAAAAAATAGAGGTCTGACTTGATGCAGTGATGTTTTTGAATACTCATGATTTGGATGAAGCAGGCCTGGAATCACACCACAGGACTCTTAACACTTTGTGGCAGGTGTAATGCTAAGAGGTGCCAGGCATATAATTTTCTCCAATTAAAATAATTACATGATTGGTGATCAATTACTGCTCTTCTGAAAAATAACTGGGAATCCCTCATCCATGGATATCTGGATGACTTATTAAGACTTTCTGACAGATATTATAATCACTGCTCTGTATGGAGTATCATATCCACAAGCTCTCTCATGCCCAGTTGTCTTTTGGCAGGTTGTTGTTAGCTGTATTAAAATGGCCTCAAAAATGTGAACAAAATTCCCTTCTTATTTTCTAACTACTTCCAGAAAGCTGGTAAGATCATGAGATTTCCAAGATGTAGAAATGGTAAAATGGGATAAATCCTTCTTTCCATATCGTTATGGTTTAACCCTGGGTTGGCACATAAGCGGTAAAGAGTCACTCTCTCTTGCCTTTCCTTCAACAGGGGGAAGGAAGAAAAAAGGTGGAAAGACTCTTGGGTTGAAATAATAAAATCATAGAATATTTTGGGTTGGAAAGGACCTTCAAACCTCATCCAGTCCAACCCCTGCCATGAGCAGGGACATCTTCAACCAGACCAGGTTGCTCAGTGCCCCATCCAAGACTGGTCTTGAATGTGTCCAGGGGTGGGGCATCCACCACCTCTCTGGAAACAGATTTAATGGAACAATAATAGAAGAAGAGTGAATAATAATGTGAATATTATAAAATGTACAAAACTATACAAATATACAGAGTACTACTTAGCCACTGGAATGCATGCTCCCAGCGATAAATGCCAGAGGTGGACAATGTGAGCACAGCAAGTCCAGTAAAACATGGAGACCACACTGGGTGTAGCAAAGTCACAAGAGTCAGGTGTTGGGAGCAAGAGGAGGAGCAGAACCCCTCATGTACCACGACCATCAAAGAAGAAAACCAGTTCTCAGCAACTTCACACTTATATATGGAGCATGATGTTTATGTTACAGGATACTCCATTGATCAACATGGATGTCAATCTAAGTGGTGTTCTGTTATGTTTCCTCCCAGATGCTATCTTGCATCTTCAGCTGGACAGTTGGAAAAGTCCTTTGTCCCCTTGGCAACAATCAAGGTATCAGCTAATTCTTATCTTCTTTTCATACCAAATCCCAAACACTGGAAAGCTACTGGAGGAATACTTTAACTCTGTCCCAGAGTACTGTCTCAGTATTTTCACACTAAATCCAAAATGAAAGACTGTGCTAGCTACTAAGAAGAAAAGATTCTAGCTGCATGGAAAATTACCTCAATTTCAGCTAACCCAGCACACCTGTCTGTACATGTCTTTGAATGTTTGATCTGCAACCCTGAAATCAAGCAGCAAAATGTAGTCTGAACTTTATTGTATGCTAAGCCACCAGTAAACCTCTCCTCTGTCACTGTACAGTGGCTTGTTGGAAAAATTTTCTGATCGTCTTTTAAAAAAGTAGAAGAGAACAGTAAGGAGCTTTATCCTCTCAGAAGGAAAGAGCAACCTTGTACGAGCTGGGGAAGGAAAAGAAGATTACCTGTGTCACAGGATTCCCCTGATTTGCTACAAACACATTGCTTAGCCAAAGTGAAGCTGTCTGGGTTCAAAAGCATCCTGGGATGGCACAAAAACACGACAACTCTTGTTAAGTATGAACACGAACTCCTGAGGAAACCACAAACCATCCAAGGGCTGGGAATTCATCAAGCAATTGCCTGGATTGTATCCAGGGCAGCAAATGAGTCCACAATTCATGATTCCCCAAAATAAGATGAATGCAAAAATGTTGTGGGGATCTAAAAACAGCTTCTCCTGCAGAACAGCCCTACTGGACATGAGCCTGTGAGACCTTCAAGGAAGGAGACTGGTAGAAGGACAAGCATCTCCTAGAGAATGTCCATTCATCTCCTAATCCAACAAAAAACATTTGCAAGCTCAAAGCCTGGCCTGGGACACCAACTGCTGTGCTTGTCTCATTTTCAGTCACGAATAGCTCACAGCCAGGGCAGATTTTTTTCAGTAGTTTCTGTTAGGAAGTGGAACTCAAGGGTTAAATGCCTTATTTATGAATGCTGCCAAGATTTTGCAGTGTTTCAAATACATGGGGGTATTTTTAGACAGAGAATTCTAAAATTAACTATTCGGTCTTCCTAAAAATACCCTGCCACACTTCAATAGTTCCTATTGACGAGATATGAATATAAAATACATTTTAATATCCTACAACTAAACAGAAGAAAAAGAAAATGTTTCTCTCTCTAAACAGGGGCAGAGAAATATTTGCTTGAAGCATCAAGTCTCAATCTCAACCCTGACATCTCTAAAAGGCCCTGTTTGGTGAATCATCAAGTTTATGGGGGAAGGAGAAATAACCCTGAAGACCTCTGTGCTAGAGATTTCAGGAGAAAGGCACATCTTTTTTTTATTAAAACAGCACCTCAAAATCAGATATAAAAGAGGACATATATATAATACTGGTTTCATAAAGTGCTACAATTTTTCATGATAAAATCTGGGTTTTGCCTAGCTTATCAGAGGTAAAATCTTGTCTCCATGGAAGTCAGAAATCAGGTGGTTTTCTAAACATTCAGAATTTCATCCATAGCCTTGTCCTTTCTGTTTCTTCCCCAACCTTTAGATAAAGGCTGCTGTGTAATAAAAAAAACCTTCAACTGCCTCAGCAAACAGGCAGAGATAACAAAAGGGTTTTTTTCAGGTAGTGGGTTATGTCTTCAGAGCTTGATACTAATTGCAACCACAGTCTGAGCTCAGGCAGTGGAACTACTGTTGTTGATACTTGGGTTGAAAAAGGCTGGGGAAGACAGTTCAAATACCTCCAATTATCAAGCACCTTCCCCACTCCAGATCACATTTCAAATGACCACAGTGGTTTCAGGAAATGATCTTGCAGGACACTGAGACTACCCTTAACCATGTCTATCAAATAGCTAAACACCTTGTATTGGCTTCAAAATACCATATTTTTTCCTCTGTGAGATCAATTATAAAACTCTTATACGTTCCTTGGAGACACTCTTCCATCTGAATTTTGGAATCCTAAAATATTTCACTGATAATCTCTCATCTTGCTGAACAGAATAATAATCACCGTCGGTCCTGTTCACATCCATTCCCATAACTGAAATTCTGGAATAATTTAAAAATAAGCTTCATTTTTCTTGAAGGAAAATGTCTTCTGAATACCAAAAATCAGCTTCTCCCCCATGCTAACCACTTTCTGACCTCCTACAATTTTATGATGATCAGGGACTTGTAAACCAACTACTTGCTCTTTTTAAAAGTATAATTTTGATGACCAAACAGAGCACTGTGTACTGTGGTGGGGGATAAACACCATATTTCCTAATTACTTCACATGTTCAAAGCAATTTTGCTATCAGGATAAAAACTTTCTGAATAAAAAACTTTCAGATGACGATTGTTAACCTCCTTGGGTTTCTGAAGAGTTCCAGCGAGACCAGGTATAGAACTATTTTTGCAATCTCTTTGAGAATATTTTAAATGGAAATAAACTGACTTTTAAATCTCCATCTCAAGGATGTCTTCTGTGACTATCACTTGTTTGTGCATGCATGATCCTACGCACTGGCTGATGAGTGAGTCATCCTCCCTGCCACCTTATCGGCACAATACCGTGCAATCTGGAGAGTGCGGTCACATCAGATTTTACTTCTCCTGGCTGCCCAGGCTAAAAGCTGAAGCACAAAAATGAGACTTTTTACTTGTGTGTTATGAAAGTTCAATACATTTTTTTTTTAATTGATGAATTTGATTTGCAGTTAAAAACTGCCAGGAAATAAACTTTCATTTTCTCTGTGGCTCTTTTGCTTCTTTAGAACCTCATCCCTAAATTATTCGGGTAATCAATGTTTCTTCTCTCCAAAATAAAAGCTGTCTTTACATATTTGAAAGGCAATGCAAAGTGGGTTTGATATTCTTACCTATGCAAATAAAATCAAGGCCAGGTCCCACATGCCCTCAAGGTGAGGCAAAAATGACCAAAGTGCTCCTACCACCTGACAAGACCCATGCAAATATCTTTGTTACTTTGCACATGACTGCTCATGGAGCACATAGTGCAAATTCTGACTATGCCATTCCCCCTGTTTTAAAAACCTTTAATCTTTAGTCAAGCCAACACTACCTGACCCATACCAGAAAACCCAGGCAGGTGACAAAATACTTATAGTTTGATTGAATGTATATCTCTAAAAAAAAAATGTTTCCCTTATGATTTATAGAATGCAGTTGATGAAGAACCATGAGTTGTTTAGGCAAATTGTTCCAGCAATTAATTTCTCTTCACTATTAAAATATCTGTTCATTATTTCTAGTCTGAATTTCTCCAGCAGTTCACTCTAGCTTGACCTCCACCTATCGCAGTGTCTTTCAGGTTAAAGAGCTGAATCTCTCAAGAAGGGTAATTTTGTAGAGATACTTGCAGAAATGAGATCAAGCCAACTCTTCACTCTCATGGTGGAGCTGAAGAAAGCAAGTTTTTAAATCTCTTTATTAAGGTTGTAATTTAAAAACCACTTGTTGCTGCTTTTTAAAAAAACCCTTTACAGATTTTTTTCAGTACTCTCATTGAAACATAAATGTTGGGCTTGAGTAAATACATCTGTAATTGTCTGATTAAGGTTGTATTCAAGAGAATACAACCTCTTTGATAATCGTCTATCTGTATGTCAAAGCATGGCCATATTTGTAACAGCATCACACTACTCAACTGTTAGTCCACCATGGACTTGTTGTAGCCCTCTGAAGACATTATTAATCCCTCTAGTGCTGCACTTTTAAATCCCCAAAGGGAAATGGCTCATACAACTAGACAGACTCAGGAAAATACCTGTGTTTATGTTCCATGTTGATTGGAAAATACTGTTTTCCACAAGGGCAAAATGAAGTCATAAATGCAGAAAATATCAGTTCTCTGTGGAAATGTGTGGAAGGTAAATTGGAGGAAGGTGCAAGCTTGATCCTCCTACTTCTGAGTTCTTGTTAAATTTAAGGTTTCAATTACACTGAATTTGTTGATCATAGAATTATAGAATAGTTTGGGTTGGAAGGGACTTTCAAAGGTCATATAGTCCGATCCTCCTGCAACAATGATGTTATTGTCCTTGTCTTTCCTTGTTTAGTTAAAGGAAAGCACCTACCCTGAAACTGCCTGGAAAGGTAACTTGGCCTGGCCACATAAAACCTACATATATGGGAATGCCACATCCATCAGCCTGATGATAGGTCACCTCTCACTTCAGCTTTTTAAAATCTGAAATTCTTTAATTTATATCAACAGAGACATTAGAGTGTTATTTCTTCATTATGCTCTTAGTGACATGGTACTACACTGAGATGACAGTTGGACTTGATTATTTCAATGGTCTTTTCTAACCAAAATGATTCTGTGATGCCTGATGTGGGAATTTGGGCACAGAAGCGGTCAGCCAGCAGGCTGTTTCCCTTTACCTTTGCTATTGCATCAGTTTTGTGGGCCCCCCTTTATTTTAGATCTAATCTCCCAGACCATTCTATTTCAAGGAATGGAAACCTAACACATGAATGCACAGTGAACCATTTCCACTTTCCCTTCTGATAGCCTAGTTCAGTCTGAAAATGCCTCTGGATCAGTATGCTAAAGTCAGGAGCCTGGTACAGTTAAAAACCTTTTTCTCAATTCCCTATTACATTTCTGTGTAAATAGGATCTCTTTATACTTGTCTATAACACCTAATTCAGACAAATACATTTGTTTTGGTAGAAGTCAAGTCATAAATGACACAGGCGTTGCTTTCTCTGATCTTTAAACCTGAGTTATCTTACTATGTATTGAGGTTTCTGCAAATGAGAAATTTCCAAGCCAAGACAGATGGTACACTACTAAGAGGGGATTTAAAGTCACACAGCCCATCCTGTGCATCCAAGATCACAAAGAAAATCTGTTCTCAGTGTAATTAATCTGTGGAGGCTCTCAGAAACCTCCTTCTTGTCTCCCCTCCAGACTCCTACCACTGTTGTTAAGCTTCATTCTCTGCTATCTGCTTCAAAGGAAGATAAAAACCTAAAATGAGTCACATCTACTTGTAGTGTCCTGTATCATGAAATTAATTTATTTTCATACCCATATGATGGGTTAGCAAAAGCCCAGGTTGTATCTGTCTTAGTAAACTGTTAATATTCTTTGTCCTGATAAAAGACCAATGCTTTCTTAGGGGGCAGCTACTAAAGCTATATTCTTTTCTAATATCTTGCAATAGCAGCACCTCTAATCCTTTTGTGGCAGCCCCTCCAAAATGCTGACCAGCGATAAAGGACCTGGGAAAAGCAAATGCTCAGCTATTTCAATGTGACACAGGATGATTTGGGTAAATTTTATAATGCGTACTATCTGTGAACAGAAATTAGGGAAGGAGGTGTGCCAGGACACATCTGCTAGCTCTAAAATGGGCTTGCTGGTGGTGTTCATATTGCGCTGTTGAATTGGACGAGCTCAGAAAATGTTCCCATAGGGTCTCTTCCCACCCCAAACATTCTGTGACACCGTGAACCATGGCAGACATAATCTGGAGGGGTCTGCAGAACTTCTATTCTCCACATTGCTAAAAAACTCTTCCCAGTAAATGTGGGCATGTAGAGGAGGTTTGCTAGCTAAAACTGTGCTGGGCTGTTGAAAGTAAGGCTAGTAACTCACAGGTAGGAACAGACTGAAAGGAGCTCCTATTTCAACACTCTGTATTCAGAAATCCTGGATATATTAACAAGTTGTGGGTTTTTTTTAATATTTTCCCTCTCCCGGCTGTTTTTCTCCTAAAGTTTCCCCATCCCTCCATCCTCACCAGAACTAGTTGTTGAACAGTGTCTGTGATAAGGTGCAGTTGTTAATGAATTGATGGAAAAACATAGTCGTTTTCTGTCAAAGGTTCCCATGGCTCACTATGGTGTGCTGGTAAGGCAGGAAGAGGTCTTGTTGCTGCAGCTTCTTTTTCTCTCCTCTTCAGTCTCCCATGGCTGGTGGCCCACTCTAATGGACAGAAAGAATCACAATGACCTTCCAGCCTATTGCCATCCACTGTCCTGCACATTATTTTTGGAGATGAAAAGTAAAACCTGAAGGTTAAGAACATTCCCAGACAGGGGAGAGCTCCAACACCAAAACCACAGCTTACAAAAACAGGACTTTGCTCTTGGATATGGTTTGAAGGAGAGGGATTGTGGTTACTGCTTTTTGCTCCACTTGGTACTTTCAGTCTGTACATATGATATGATCCCACCTATGGGGCAACCTAGGCAGAAAGATCTTCTCTGCGAATTCCAGGATTTTTTTGTCTTTATGCAGTTCTGTGCAGTTCCTTGATCACGTCTCCAACTAGGCTGCAAAGTAGAATTTGACTTGTTGAAGGTTTCCTGAGGGGAAAAAAAAAAAAAGAAATATATATTTAAAAATAACTAAATAACTAAATAAATAAATAAATAAACCCCCCTGTGGCCTCTCCATTGCCTAAAAATGCAAAGGCAAAATTTAGACATATACCTTTGGGAGCCTGGAGCTTTCTTCTTGCTTTCTGCAGCGCTTAGTGATACCTCTGCTGCAGTTCTTGCTCTGCTCTGCTCTGCCTTACATGATTGTTGCAAGGATATAGGACACCTGAGTGCTGGTCATGCCCATCATAGAATCACAGTCATAGAATCATTTTGGTTGGAAGAGACCCTCAAGGTGATCAAGTCCAACCATAACCTAACTCTAGCACTAACCCCTGTCCCTCAGAACGTCATCTATACATCTTTTAAACACCTCCGGGGATGGTGAGTCAACCACTTCCATGGGCAGCTCGTTCCACTGCTTCAGAATCCTTTCAATGAAGAAATATTTCCTAATATCCAATCTGAACCTTCCCTGGCACAACTTCAGGCTATTTCATCTCGTCCTGTCACTTGTTATTTGGGAGAAGAGACCAATAGCCTCCACACTACAACTTCCTTTAAGGACATTGCAGAGAATGAGGAGGTCTCCCCTCAGGCTCCTTTTCTCCAGGATGAACCCCCCAGGTCCCTCAGCCATTCCTCATAAGACTTGTTTTCCAGAACCTTCACCAGCTTTTTCACCCTCCTCTGAACTCACTCCAGCACCCCAATGTCTTTCCTATGGTGAGACGCCCAAAACTGAACACAGGTATCGAGGTGCAGCCTCACCAGTGCCAAGTACAATGGGACGGTCACAAGCCGGGATGCTGGTGGCCTTTTTGGTCACCTGGGCACACTGCTGGCTCATGTTCAGCCCCTGTTGTTCAGCACCCTTTCATGGTTTAACCTGAGCTAGCAACACAACCATGACAGCCGCTCACTCACCCCTCTCCCCATCCACCAGGTAGGGGAGAGAATGGAAAGGGAAGGGAGAAACTTGGATTGAGATAAACACAGTTTAATAAAATAATGAAATACTAATACACTACTAGTAAATATATATATATAAAATAGAAATAGAATATAAAATACAAGATACTCAACGCAATTTGTCGCAAACTCCATCCACACCAAGCAGCCAGTCCCAGACAGCAGCACCTGGTTGCAACAACTGAGACCAAAGAGACTAAAGAGGAAAAAGACAGAAAAGACCCAGAAGCCTCTGCAAAATGGCAGGATGGCTTAAGGCCAAACTAACAAAAGTCCCAAACAGAACATCCCTGAACAGGTCTCTGAGAGCAAAGAGAAGAACCAGAGAGAGAGAGACCAGAAGATCCTGATTCTCCTTAAATATGAAGGATGACGCTAATGGGATGGAATAGTCTTATTGATCAGTCTGGATGTCAGTCAAGCTCTGCTCCATCCATGCCCCCATTCCTCAATGCTTCACACCTGTGGGCAGAGCTCAAAATGCCCTTGGCTCTCAGACCAGAGCAATTAAAAACATTAACTGTGTTCTGGGGTGTAATCTTCTTGTTCTCAAACTAAGTCCAAATACTGACCGTTCTAGCTATGAATAAGAAAGTTTTCTAACTCCATGAAGAAAATTAACTCATTTTCAATCAAACCAGCACACACCCCCAGATTCTTTTCCACCAGGCAGCTTTATAGCCATTCTTCCCCGAGCCCGTAGTGTTGCATGGGGTTGTTGTGACCCAAGTGTAGGATGCAGCACTTGGCCGTTTTGAACTTCAGATAATTGGCCTCAGACCAACGATCCAGTCCATTATGAGGACCCTGTCGATACCAAGGATGGCTGAATGCCTTTTGAAGCAAGCCCAGAGACATGAAAGAGCAAGTCTCACAAAGCATGTCTTCTGTTAAGTTTCTCTTTTAACAAACTTTTCATTTTGAGAAGGCATAAGGACACAAATTGAATTTATTGTGTTAAGCAAAACCATGAAAATTATTCAACTTGAGGCATTTAAGCAACCACATCAAAAGGCTCAAATCCAGCTAGTGCCAAAGTTTGTCTTTCTCATTTTTATGAGGAAAAAGAAAAAATAAAATGTGGCAGAAAATTAACCAACTTTGAGCCATTGTTTGCAACACATAATGAAAATGCTTGAAGCTTAAAAAAAACAAGTTACCAAATAAAGAACCCCTGTCCAATCATACCCTTGCTTGCCTGCTTATGCCTCACTTGCTCCACAAAGTCATTCCACAAAATTGGGCATTTCCCTCTCTTCAGGTGAAGGCTTCATGATGGGACAGGACCTGGAAGACCTATTACATGAGCAGAAACTGTCAGGAGATGTTTGTGTGTAGTGTATGTGTGCTGGGGGGTACTTCACTGGATGCCCAGCAGTCAAACCTCATCCAGACTAAAGTTCTTTATAAAAACTATTGCAACTGGAAAGATATTTTTACTTGAGATTAGTGTGAGATCTTTTTTTGTTTTTTGCCTCTTTTCTTGTCTTATGACTGCTCTATGAGCTTCCAAAAATTATATAGCAATCCTCGTTTTGGGGTTGAATGAAGCAGCTGATTTCATCACTTCCCACAAATAGCAGGGAGGAGAATATAAGGAGAATAATGAGCTTGCAAAAGCACAAAACTTACTGTGTGCAGAAGTTTTACGTTTTTTAAGTATCCTAATCATTTCCCATATTACAGCTGCTTAGTGAGAGTAAGGGACCTTCTAGATATATTTGAGGGACTGAAAGTAACACTGTCCATATGCTGAGGAGTTTGGAGATCAGGTTATAATCACAGTCACCACTGTGGAAAGATGCGTAACATGCAAAGAAGAAGGTGGCATAGGACATTTGCTGAAGAGGTTTCCAGCTGCCAAGAGGACAGTTACTGCAGCAAGGGTATTGTTCTCACCTTGAAAACACTCCTGTTCTTTTCCATCTTTTTTTTTCTTCCTAAATATTTCACCCATTTCCTACATGCAACTTGTTCTCGTTATCTGAAGGGCAGGTTATGAGTGTCAGAAGGCTCTCTAAACCTCACCAGACCTCTTCAACCTGCTTTTTTGGAGTGGCAGTGATGTGACTGTTGATCTGCTTGGTGTTGTCCTATGGGGAGTGTAATTACATGTCTAGCAAAGCATATGTGAAGGAGGATTGTGATGCTGCACAGCCCCTTTCTGTCCACCCTTGTGATGGCTCCTTCCAGCCCTTACATTCATACAGGGCCTTTTCTGAACTGGATGCTAGTTTGGTTTGGTTAATGCCATCATGACAAACATAATTAAAAAAAATATCGTTATCCAAAGTGTGTTCCTGTGCAGCTTGTGCAGCCCCATGGAATAGTTTGGAGACCCTCCAAGAGGACTTCCTCTGGGAGCCAGCTCTGCAGCCAAGTAGCTTTCACTGCTATGGAACATTTCCTGAAACACTGCGTGTTTGTCCCCAAAGGGACACCCTCACCATTTCCTTTCCTTCTGGTATCTGCCCCCTTCACACACTTCAGGTAGGTCCCTAGGCATCCTCAGGCCTGGCCATTTGGTGACATGTTTATGCCATTCACAGTTTTGGAAGGATGGGTCCTAAGTTCATTTTTAGTTCATTAAATAAAAAAAACTTTTGCTTTGTGATGATGCTGTGATGAAGGTTCCTCCTGACATATCCAGTCACATACCCTACCACTAAATTCTGCGTTTCTGAGCCATGTATTTTTCTTCTCACAGAAACATAAGAGTCCCATAGCTATATTTTTCCCTTCTGACACAATACTATGAGAGACAGAGAAGGGAGACAGAGTGGACCTATCAAAATACATAGAACTGTAGAATTGTTTTGGTTGGAAAAGACCTTTAAAATCATTGTGTCCAACCATTAACCCAACACTGTCACTAAGCCATGTCCCTAAGAACCTCATCTACGCATCTCTTAAACCCCTCCAGAGATGGTGACTCCACCAATGCCCTGGGCAGCCAGTTCCAGGGTTTGACAACCCTTTCCAGGAAGGAACTTTTCCCAATATCCAATCTAAACATTTCCTAGTGCAATGTGATATAAAATTCCTTATAGGTTCTTCACAACTCCATGCAGTCTGCACTGTTGCTGAAGAGCAGGATTTGCTTTTAACAACAACAAGGGGATGAAGTATGCAAGCGTGGTATCATGGGATATCATTTAAGGAGAAAGCTTTGCATGGTCAGAACATGATAAAACAGAGCAGTGATGTACCTGCCTTGCCCAAGGGCTGATATCCAGAATCCTGGTGGTAACAAGGCATTGCTTCTCTTTCCCATCAGTGGCAGATGAGATGTCATAAATCCCAGTCCGTAGCAAAATACACTATATTGCCTTTGCACATAGAGTTCAGTGAGCTGTTGCCCTCAATACACTAAGATTAGCAGGCTTTTTTTTTTCTCCATTGCTGTGGGTTTTTTATTTTTGTTCTTGTTTTTGTTTTTTGTCTTTATATTTTGTGTTGTCAAATCAAAACAGAAAAACACCGAGAAATGATGAGAGAACGTAATATCATTTAGGCTAAAAGGTTCTCTCTAATTATCTTAATTCCTTTGAAAAGAAGGGGAGGGGGTAAACATCCCTGAGACAATGTTAGTTCCTGAAGAAGAATAAGATATTTCAAGAAATAACCAAAACAAAAAGTGTGAGAAAGACCTGTTGCCATGGTAACGTGTATCAAACTGATGTCAAACATTCTGTGAAATAATCTTACCAAGTTGTAAGATGCGATGATGAAGCAGGCTACAAAATGAGTCTGTCAGGGTTTTATTTATACTGTTTTGGTATACCTATTTGCCTGCGTGGTATGCATATATCACGCCCACATTACCACCCACAGCACTCAGCTGTCCCTCTGAACTGTCTTAGCTCTACTCCAGAAATTCAGGGAATGATGTGGGAGGAAGAACACGGAGAAGAAAAGAAAGAAAAATAGCATTCATATTTAGAAAGAAAAAATAAAACTCTCTTTTTAGCACCAGGTGGGCATTAGTCGAATGGGCTAGATTCGGTTCTCACCTCAGTTATTTTCTGTACAGGTTTCAGTGGTACAAATTCCAGATTGTGCCAGTGCAACTGAAATCAGAACAAGACTAGCATTTTCTGTGTTAATATCTTATTATTTCATTGTGCGTTCTGCAAGTGTCAATGCACGGACATCAATCAGCCTGCAGAATCAAGGTTGGGGAGGCTGTGTGAAACTAAGTCACAGAATCACAGACTGTTTGAGGTTGGAAGGGGTCTCTGAAGGTCACCTGGTCCATCGCCTCTGCTCCATCAGGGCCATCCTGAGCTGGTTGCCCGGGACTGTGTCCAGACAACTTTTGAAGATCTCCAAGGATGGAGACTCGACAACCTCTCAGGTCAACCTGTGCCAGTGCTTGGTCATCCTCACAGTCAAAAAGTGTTTCCTGATGTTCATGGGGACCCTCCTGTGCCTCATTTTGTGCCCATTGCCCCTTGTCCCATCACTGGGCACCACTGGAAAGAGGCTCTGTCCTCTCTGCACCCTCACTTCAGGTAGTTATGAACATTGATAAGACCACTTGAGCCTTCTCTTCTCCAGGCTGAACAGTCCCATGTCTCTCAGCCTCTCCTCACAGAAAAGGGCCCTGAATCAGCTTTGTGGCCCTTCACTGGACTCTATGTCCAAGTCTGCCTCATACTGAGGATCCCAGAACTGGACACATTACTCCAGGAAGGTTCAACTCTCTTGACATTCTGGCAATACTTTTTCTAACGCAGGCCAGGACACTACTGGCCCTCTTTGCCATAAGAGTACATTGCTGACTCATGTTCAAATTGGTGCCCCTGAGGACCCTCAGATCCTTTACGGCTAAGTTGTTTCCAGCTGGGTGGCCCCCAGCATGGGGGCCACACTCATGCCTGGAGTAGATCCTCCCCAGGTGCAGAAGTCTTCGCTTAATTGACTCAACAACTGACTTTTCTTCATTCCCTCATGTTGCAGATGAAAAACAAAAGCTGGTGATACACTTTTGTGCTTGTAGACACAATGGACCCAGTGAACTGCTCAAAGGAAAAAGCTGAGGCTTGTAATTATTAGCACTAGTATTTCTGCTATCACCAGAAGAAGCATCTGGGTCTCCTGATGGGATATTGGGAAATCAAGAGATACTATGATTTGCAACAAAGCAAGCAGAAGAGAGAGAGCCATCTTCCCTGAAGGGTGGAATGGATTTGGAAGCAGGCAGCAGCTTTAGTAATCAGCAATTATTTTTATGAACAAAATAAGGTTGGTTGTTTGATTGTTTTTTCCATTTGGCCCACACTGACTTCTATGTAACTTGTACTTTTTGATCTTCTGTTCCTGCCCTTACCAGGTATAGAGATGCAAGCACATAAATTCATCTCTACACAGACTTTCTAAATCCCTCTCATGTGCCCTTTCCATTTTTCTGAGGGCAATTCTTAGGTTCATTAATGGTCTCACTGTCACAAGACTATTAACCTCTTTCTGCCATAACCTCCTGACTCACCTTTGCTGCGGTCCTATACATGCTCTTCTTTGTTCATACATCCCTTCTGCTTCCTTTTCCCCCTGCCATCAGACCTCATCCCATGGAGCCTGGTACACCTTACCAACCTCCCCAAACTTGTTGTGGTCCTTCTTGTCCCACCCATGTCCTTGCATGGACCATTCCTCTTCTACAACCTATGCCAGCCTCCATCCCACAGACTTCTCCCTGGCTGCCAGACAATATCTCAGTTCACCTCAAAACACATCTTACTAAGTGGCCTCTTCAAAGGTCAGACACCCATATTACACCACAAAGACATGTAAAAAAAGCATAGATGGATGATGATGTAAATCCATCAAGATAAGGACAAAAAATAAGCGTAAGACCTGAACTAATACATTGTATAGCATCATTCAGATTGGTCATTTATTGCTGAAGTGGGATTTTGTTCTACACAAAACTGACTTGATTTTTTTTTTTGATCCTTTATTCCACATTTCAGTTGATCAATCTTTACCAAGGACAATGATCCCACTGCATAAAAGTAAGGTTATTTTGGATTTCTTTTCAGGAGTACACCAATTTTGTGCAATCAAAACTATTTACAGGAAGCACATGATTTCGGTGAATTGCCTGGTTTTTAAATGGAAAAATAGCAACAAAACAGGAGGAAAACTGTGTGATATTATGCATGCCATCTTTGACACTTTCATAAGAAAAACTGATGTTTTTTCACATAGAGCAAACATTGATGATAAAACAGCTGCCACTTCATACAAGTATCTACTTTTAAAGGTTAAAACAAGAATAAATAGAGCCATCTTTCCTCCTTTTTTGCAGCTCACATATGATTTACAAAGTTGATATACAGCTTTGAACTATATGCAGAGAATTGCACCAGTAAACCCCTAGCAGACCCATTCAGCACCCACCTTTGCTAGCAACCTTAATCTGACATGAAAACAAAAGTCACCATACTATGCAATATTTTGTTCTTCCATCTTAAATTTTAGAATTTACCTGGATTGTGGGGTTTTTTGTCATTTTCTTCTCTAGAGTTCCTAGCCCTAGAGCAGCTGCATTTCTTCACTGTTTATAGCTTGTAAAACCATTCAACAACCTTCAGGGTAAAAAGCATGATGTTCAACTCCTTAGTCCATCCTGCCTGCCCTGTCTCTCTAGGCCCTTCATGCCATGCTCGCCAGTGAAGGAAAAAATGTTGTTCATGAAAAAGTAATGCTAATCCAGCCATAAAGCTGTGGTGGACTTGTGTGACAGGACTGTATAAGCACCTGATCCGAGTTGATGGTCAGAGCTCTGCAAGAACCAGGGAAATGAGGAGCTCAAGGGAGTTTTAACCTTCTGATGATGTGTTCCAGTATGGAGAAGGGCAAGTGGTCTTATTCCCTTCCAGACATCTCAGAGATATCAGTTTAATGAGCTGAAAATGATCACCTTCCTGGAGCTGGGCTTTATGCTGTGTTTTTATTATCCGCCTATTGAACTCCACCTGGAGCAAAGAGAGAGCCCATTACACCTTACACATAAACTTACTGGGAATCATGGAAAAGCAAAGAGTATTGGTGTTCGCTGGGTATGCATCTGCTGTATTTTAACGTCTGCTAGAAAGTCTGGAGAAGAAGCCAGCCCTGAAAATTTCAATGCCTGGAATTACAGAGAGGATGGGTGGAGCATTCTTTTTTTATTATTCTTTTTTTTTCCTCTTTTGAAACAAGCTGAAATGATGAGCTATTATTTAGATCTGGCCCTTTGCCAGGCTGTGATTTCAGAACTACAAACAGCCTGGGGATTAAGCTCAGGAGAAAGTAAATCTTGTGCTTACACGCTTACCTGCTTACCCCCAAACAAATGAATGCTAGTGCTGTTGCTTGAATTTCTGGCTTTGAGAGGGGGACATTTAAATTGGATTGCTCCACGGTTCCAATTAATTCAGTAAGATCATGTTTAAGTGAAGACTTCCACTCCCTCCACTGCCATAGTTCATATACCACGGCTTCAGAAGCAGCAATCTCAAGGAATAAGATGAGTCTGCATGATTTAGAGCTTTAAAAAAGAATTGTCAAGTGATTCCAAAGGGAAAAAAAGGACTTTAAAAAAATGTCATAGGTTATTCTGATATGCTAAAGCCTCAGGTCATTTTGGTGAAGAGACCATGAATGGCAGTAAGATAATCTAGGTGGAGTTTAAGCCCTTTGAATGTAATCCTTTCACTTTATTCAGTGTCCCACTCCAAGCTCAAACCTGGCAACAGCAGTGGCAATAACATATAGACAACTCTACTGCCTAACAGGGGGTGTTGCTTGCCCTTCATTCTGGGATTTGATGAAGTCAGATCATGGGGGAAAAATCCCCCTGGATCTGACATGTAGCACTTGCCACATCTGGTCCAGTGAATTTGCAAGCTGGACTATGTTAAAAATTTGGGACTGAGGGAATTAAAAGCTCTACCACAGATATCATCTGTGGTTGTGGTCATATCACATAATGTCTGCTCTTCATCTCTTTATAAATATTTAGTTATAGATTTACTGCAAAATATTAAGCATATTTTAGCCCACTGGCCAGCAGCTTTTTCTGTTGTTTCTATAGACATTCCTGCTCTGTTCCTGTGCATTCCCTCTTCTTCAGATCCAGGCAGACAGTTTTTCTCCCTCTTGCTTGTCAGGAATCTCAGATTTGTGGAGCACAATGAGATATGATCACCTCTGTATCCTACAGATCTTCTCTGATAATAAAATAAGGTAATAAAACCATGTCTGGACATGTAAAATTGGCATTGTAAGAAGGTGACATGTTAGATGGAGTAATGCCTACAAAAATTTCTTTGGAGTCCTCACTTTGACAAATGTATTTAATTAAACATTCTGGATACATAAAAAGATCATCAACTGGACTAAAAATACTCTGTGAACAAAGAGCTGTAGAAAATAACCGTGTTTGGTGTCTCCCTTTGTTTACACTGGGAGAAATTGGAGCTCCTCCATTTGTTTGGATTGGTATTATTGTCAACGAAAGGAGAGAACCACTAGTCTCGACTCATCAGTGGTTTTCCATGGACCCCTCCAGTGGGTGTGGAAAAGATCCTTCCCTATTGTAAGTCAGCTGAAATTCATAACACAGATGCCTCTAACTCCACTTTTGTAAATTTACAGCTGTGCAAGCTGGGGAAGGTTGGCAATCACAACGTCCAGATGCTCAGCTGATGGAAGTTGATAGTGCTCCATTTATACGTCAACAGACTTGGCTACCTCTCCTTGGCTGTATCAGGAAAGATCTCATCATTTGCCTTCGTGTAGTTCTTTGTACTCACGGCTATTCAACATGTTTAATCGAGAAGCCACATCTGCCAGGTAGGCAAGACTCTGCTGCAGACCTACAGTGCATCTAGGGTCAATGTTCCCTGAGCAATGGTCAATAAATCAGGTGGTAAAGTTGTCAGGCGTGATTCTCACAGTATCAGTGAAGTCCATAGATTTGTGTACCCTTCAGTGTTCATATATCCAAAGGTCTGAATACAAAAAGTGTGGCATGAAGCCAAATGCTCTTTTTTTTTTGAAAAAAAAGTGTGTGAGAAGGAAGCTGGAGGGTGTTTGAGGATTTCTCCCTTAGGCTGCCCTGAAGAACAGACTGAACAAATGAACAACCCTGTTCTGAACCAGCCAGACTGTAGCACCTCTGACACACTGCATTATTGCTTCTGCCACAGGGTTTTCTACAACAGAAAAGTGGGTTTTAGTCAATTATTTTTTTTTGTTAGAACTTTATTTTTCCCCAAAAATAATTATTTCTGGTGAATAAACCCCCTTCTTGGAGATATTCTGCAGAGCCCAATGTAGGCAGATAATGAATGCAGATAGTGGGTCCTTTGTCCCTCTGAATGAAGAATTTGGGAGGATCACAGTGTCTGATTCATCTGTCCTGAATCATCACCTGCAGCCCTTCAAGGCCCCTCCAAAGGAAGTCAGTCTCCCAATTATAAACCTCACATGAAGCAACCCACAAGTACTGGGGTGCCACAAAACAAAATATGATCTCCAACCCCATGCACAACTGGCCTCATTCTCTCAAGTATGAAGCAATACAGAAGAAAAATGGTCAAAGTACAAGTTACAGAGAAGAGACAAGGTTACATCCCAAGTGGGTTGTAATTGGCTGAGCAATGCTCACCTTACCCACCTTACACTGAGTGAGGCCATAGCTAGTGGATCGGTTCCTGCACCAACATCACCTTAGTTCAGGTTGCACCATCCCAGTACCTACTGACATTCAAATACCCTTTCCCACATCCTTTGGGTTTTGAGGGCAGGGACACATACCTCCAAAAAGGTCTCTTTGCACTGCAAACAATACTGCAGTCTTCTTGGGCTAAAACCTCACTGGAAGATTTGCTGCACAGAAAGCTCAGGGACAGTCATCCTGGGAAGGAAACAGCTTGTGAAAGGGATGATGTCAGATCGGGTATTGTGTTTGGGTGGGAGATTGTGAGTGCATATCAGTTCACTTTTCCAGACACGCTATTCAGACACTGTGGCCAGAGCCTCAGTCATCCATGCCTGGATTTCAGCACTTCTTTCATTTCAACTCTTTGCCACTGAACCCTTCCCAGCAAATAGAAATGTCTCTACTGGGCTTGGTGATGTCCCAAACCTGATTCAAGCTTTAAGAGCATTGCCCTGTGCTGTTAAATTGTCCTCAAGTTCCTCTTTGCAGTGACTCCCAGTAGACTTCATTTAGATGCAGATGGAGTGAGTAGGAACTATTGATGACCAGATGTTAGTTATTTAAACTTCCACATGATTTGTCATCTTTGGATCATGCAACCTCTGCCTATTTAGTTGTGTCGTCTCTGTGTCTTCATTCACTTTATCTCCTCTCTTGAGCTGTTCTAACTGGAAAGAAGGTACAAGGTGCCCCTAGCAAGGACTAAATTGTCTCTGTTTTCAAATGATCCAGGTCTAAATGCCAAAGCAGGGACCAAGCAAGCACAGCAGTATGGATATCTCCCATCCCTGTCTATGGATGCAGAGGGACGTAAAGTCTTCTGATGTGAAGTCCAAGCTGGTGGAATAGAAAGATCTGGTGAGAATCAATGGTAACTTCAGGAAGACAGACCAGGAGATGGAGGAAGGTTGTAAACAATGAAGTTATTTAGGAATTGGCTGTGATTGTGACCAAATCAGACAAAATCCATCTCTCATTTTGCTACATCTGCCTGTTTGGGTCTTTTTCATGTTTTTATAAGAAGTGACCCCTGAGGTCACAGGGGTGATGTAGCCATTCAGAAGTCCCTGGCACAAGTACAACTATGCCCTATGCTAAGGGGAGGAGGAAGAACCTCCATGTCTGCATCTGTCAAGCCAACACATCCCACCAAGCAGAAGACAGAAAACATAAGGAAAGTAAGTTCCCTGTGTCTCCTTCCATGGTGACTAAATCCCTGCAGTGAGCCAAGTGAGTGTTTTGTCAAAGCTAACAGTTCCTAGGTTTTGATTTAACATGAGAAGCTGTGTCAAATCTCAAAGTACAGCAGAATAATACCAGTGGAGCACCAGTAAAACAAATGTAACACCAAAAAAAGTGCTAGCACAGTGTTGCACCAACAGAACACACAACTGCTCAGCCATGTAATAGCAGGAATTTTGTGCTGAAATAGGTTCTGTTTGTTGCAGTTTGACACAACACTTGAGACTACACAAATCCTTATTTCTCCATATATCCACTGCTGTGTTCAGTCTAGTTTCTATTAACAAGATAAAAGATAGCCATTGACTTGAGTCAGCCTGGAGCAGAGCCTGTCTCAAACCGTCAAGCAGGCTGCTAAGTGCTGAGATGAAGCTGAGCAATCTTGAAAAATAAAATGAGGATCTGGGAGCTCTTAGATCTGTTCCAGACTCAGCAAGTGAGTCTGGGTGAGAATCATCAGTTTACATAACGCAAATTTCAAATTGCTTTAGCAGCCGTGGAAGCTATACAGACATGGTAGAGGGTGATGCATCTCCTAAACAGGGTTATCATCAGTCTATCAGGTGAATTTTCCCCTGCAGGTGCCAGTTTCTCCTTTTTCATGTTAATGGAAGGTCATAGTGACTAGCTTAGAGTGAGACATCTCATTTTAGATTTCTAGGAGTTAAGGGAGATGAATACTGCCACGTAACATCATCTTAGTGCCTTACCTTTAAAATTAGAATAATGATTCTGTGCAACTCAGGGAAGATTCAGCAGTGAATCCTTGAAGGCACTAAGAAAGTCTCACGGCAGAATGTAAAATTCTTGATAATGATGTATGTCACCACACATTTCAATAAAACCAGGTAAACCTTGGTTCATGAGATTTGATCTTCATCAGTAGATTTGGAAAGCAAGATACTCAAGACTGCAGTGAGCAGGAGTGCTTGGCTGGAATAGCAGGACTGCTGAAAAATCATCCTGTCGTGTGGCATTCAGAGGGACAGAAACTGGTTGGCAGATGAATCAGGGAACTTGCAAAGCTGGTCTCCATCCAGTCCCTACCTCTGCTGCCACTGCTTCCTGGAGCTTGTCTTGAAAAGAGTCTTCAAGTCCTTCTTTAATTATGACCTTGATTCAGGAGATAACTCAGCATGCAGTCTGCCCTTGTAGGAACATCAGCCTCCAATCTTGAACTGGTGGAGGACAACCACAGAAGCCCACCTGCCCCTCCAATAGTCTGCTCACTTACTCCTGTTGTTTTAGCCCCTCAGCTAGAAAACATTGCATATGCTGTATTATTTGGTGCATTTTGCCTGGGAAGGAGAGTGGAGCTTGCAGGACCTACTGAAGCTGAGTTGAGTTGCAGTGGGACAAGGAGACAGCCCTGCTCTTGGCCAGACCTGCCTTGCTTCAACTCCTTCTGCCCTCAAAAACCTGCAAAGTGACTTCACTAACCTTTGGAGGATGCAGCTGCAAGTTTTCTGACCTCAGAGCTGTTCTTGTTTATGCCGTTGTCAATGCAGAGAGGCAGGGATAGAGTGGATGAAGCCCAAGGGAAACCCCCTGCTCATGTCCTACCCTGAAGTGATGGGAAGGTCAGAGCTAGTTCCCCTGCATCTGCCAGAGTCACCCCCCTTTCCCATCCCTCCCCCTGCTCTGGGGACAGACAAACCACCCATACCAGAGGCAAGCTAGTCCCAGGGTTCATCAAAACGTTGCTGAAAAACAGCTTTTCTGCTGCAAGAAGTCAGATTGCACAAACAGGCAGATGTTTGCAAGCAAATGTCCCAAGGATTATTAAAATCCCAAGAGACTTTTTTTTTTTTTTTGTAGCTCACATCTCAACTGCTGTCAGGATGCTCAGCTTGTTCACTAGAGACAAAATATGTAGAAATGGCCAGCTGGGACAATAGGAGGTGGAAGTTTCAAAATGATGCTTTCCTCCATGATGACAGATGAGGATCGTTCCTGTGTTGTTGCCTATAAACAAAACCTCTTCCATCAGGAGCACAGCGGTGCTCTGAAGTCCCACTAGAGACTGAGGCCTTGATATCTATGGAGCAATGAAATTCTGCTCTAAACCTGAGAACAGGTATATAAAGTACTGTCAACCAGAAAAATAATGGACCTTGCTGTAGTCCTGCATCTGATTTGTGTCAAACAGTGAGGACAACCCACCTTTGCCATCCAAGATAGCTACAGCCAGTTGTGTCCTTTTTTGATAACCCTCTTTTACTTTTGTCATACATCCTTATTCAAGACAGCACCTCAGCTTTTCTTTGCTCAAAGGGCATTCTAGGACACATTTCAAAACATTTATATGAACCAGCTCTTCCTGGTAACCTCCAACCCAAAGAAGTAGCTGTTGATAAATGTTTGTAAGCTGGCAGGCTGAAACACTTTTAAAGTCTCCAAGGTTTAGTTTCAGATTGGGCTTTGCAGCATGTCCTCACATCCAGGAAATAAAGGCTGCAATAAGTGGCTAAGGGCTCCTAAAGACCTGTATGATCTTCATAGAATTCATAGCTCTCCTCTATGATGAGCCACAAAAGTGTGATGACTTTTACAGACAGATCAACAGGTAGGGAGATGCAGATTTGTTCATCCCTCCCCTTCTCCCAGGAAACAGTTCAGGTTTGTGCATGCAACTAATATACAATCATCCTCAAATCCTTACACACACCATAAACCCAGCTTTTTTGTTATTTGCAGATACACATGTACAGTTAGGTGACTTTCCCCAGCTCCTCTGTCCCAGGAGCAAGAGTCGCTTTTCCCACCAGCTGCATGGATTGTCTGTGCAATGGGAGTGTAGCAGTGTCATACAGATGTAGACCTACATCCCTCTCACAACACAGGATGTTCTTTTCCAACATGAACATGAAAATACAACTGCACACTCCCCTTTTGCCTCTCCTTTTTCCCCCCAAGTATATTTGGGACACAGGCCCTTGTCTAGGGCCAGATTTGAGTTTTGGAGTTCCCTGGCTCTAAGTAGTTCCACATTAGCTGTCATGCTGATGGATGTGAGTATCAAGAACTCCTGGACTTGGTACAGTTGCTTTTGATTCTTCTGTGACAATCTCAACCTATATCCACAGAAAAAGGGGTAGATATGTGTAATGGGCTGACCCTGGCTTACCAAAGCTGCTGTATCACTCCTCCTCCTCAGCTGGACAAGGGAGAGAAAGTAAAATGGGCTATCTCATGGGTTGAGATAAGGACATGGAAAGATTATTTAGCAAATACCATCATGGGTGAAACAGACTCAGCTGTGGGAAATTAATTTAAATTATTACAAATCATATCAGAGTAGGATAGTGAGAAACAAAAACTAAATCTTTAAACACCTTCCCCCCCACCTCCAACTCCTCCCTTTTTCGTGGGCTTAAGTTTACTCCCAATTTTCTCTGCCTTCTCCCTCCCAGCAGCAAAGAGGAATGGGGGTTGTGATCAGTTCATCACACATTGTCTCCTCCTCAGCGGAAGACTCCTCACATTCTTCCCCTCCTCCAGCATGGGGTTTCTTGCATGGGAGAGAGTTCTCCACAAGCTCCTTCAATGTGAGTTGTTCCCATGGGCTACAGTTCTTCACCAGCTGCTCCAGCACGGGTCCTTTCCACAGGGTGCAGTCCCTCAAAAAGACTGGTCCAGCCTGGGCCCTCCATGAGATCACAAGTCCTACCAGCAATTCTGCTGCATCCTGGGCTCCTCTCTTCATGGGGCCACAGGTCTTGTCAGGAGTCTGCTCCAACATGAGCTTCTCATGGGGTTATAGCCTCCTTCAGGCATCTACCTGTTCAGGCATGAGACTCACTGTAGGTAAATGTCTGCTCCACCACCAACCTCCATGAACAGCAGGTACATATCTGCTCCAGCATTAGGCTCCACAGACTGCAGGTGGAGATCCATTCCACCATTAGGCTCCATGGGCAGCAGGTGGAGATCTGCTCCACCATTAACCTCCATAGGCTGCAGGTGAGTATCTGCTCCACCATGAACCTCCATGGGCTACGTGGGGTCAACCTGCCTCACCATGGTCTTCACAATGGGCTGCAAGGGAATCTCTGCTCTGGTGCCTGGAATTCCTCCTCCTTCTCCACTGACCTTGGTGTCTACAAAGCTGTTCCTCTCATATGTTCTTACTCCTTTCTTCACCTCTCCATATTTGCAGGTGCTACAAACCTTTCTTCTGCAGAAGCTCTCCACTTCTGTCCTTTCCACAGGTTTTGGTGTTCTTCAGCTTCTGTGGATTTCTTTTTTGCACCTGCTGTTTCCATCCCTCCAGAACTGCAAAAGTTTCCCATGGCTTCAGGCAAAAGAAATTACAAAAATTTTTTATTCAGCCTCTGAGGGGACTAGCGAAAATTGTGTCCAACAAAGATGGCTTCATAAACAGGGTCAGAGAACAGTTGTACCCAGCAAGCTGGCCTTGGCATAACTATTTGTTTCAGCACATATGAGCCTGTGATTCTAGTTATGTAGTCATTATGCAAAGGACTGCGTGAGACCTTGATGACTCAGACTCAGTACTTCCAATCACCCCACAAGCTAATCTCTTGATACCGTGGCTAAACAAAACTAGTTTTCATTTCACTGAGCATAATGCAATTCATTTATGTCACTAGACTACACATTGGCTGAGGAAACAGCTCTCTTGTGTTTTGCAAGGGACTCTAGACTGCAGTCCTCTGCCTGTCTGTCTACCTGTTGTCTTTCCAAACAAGCCTGGGATAAGACAACCCAGCAAAGCAATCAAGTTCCCAGTTACTGGGGTGAGACTGCCTGGAGCCCTACATGAAATATGCTTGGGAGGAGCAAGAAGCTCTAAGCCAAGGCTGGTTAGGCAAAAAAAAAAAAGGTCCTATTTTCGGTGCTCTTGCTGAACATTCCACTTGAAGGAATTTCCTCGTTTTAAGAAGGAACGTGAAATGGTCAGACACCATTAAACTGACAATTTTATATTTTGATTTTGTGCATGGTCTATTTATAAACATAATTCTGCATGGCAGGTCAGGTGGTGAGGAATGTTCCTAAGGACAACTCTTAACCGTATGATCCTTGTACATTTTCTTGCTTAAGAAAACAAGGTCTCACAACCTTGCTAGGCATGGATGGAACTTTAGGTTCTTATTTTATGTACCTATTATAACAACTTCCTTAGAGGTTTTCAAAGAGTAGGAAAGAAAAAAGAAAAGAAAAGAAAAGAAAAGAAAAGAAAAGAAAAGAAAAGAATTATACATACTTCCAGTTCTCCAGGACAATAGCAGCTCCTACTGCTGCAGATCATTATCTTCCTGGGATCAGCGGTCTCTCCTGAAATGCTAAAATGTGTGGCTTAGATTTCATACAGCTGCTTTCAGCAGCATCACACCAGAATAGCTAAGTGACCACAAGACCTTTGCAAAGCCCTTGGTATTTCACCTTTCATAATAAATAAAATAAGGGAAAAACTAGTCTGAAAACCTACTGCCTCAAAACAGCTCAGGTTTATACTTTTTCCCAGTTTTATACAGAAGACTCCTTGTTGGCATAAGCTGAAGATGTGCAAGGAAACATATTAAAAATCAAACAGTTTAGTCAATCACAGGCCATGTCCTGGCTCCGTTTAGTTTATTACTGGAGATGCAGACACAGGATGATGTGAGAGTTTCTGATTTTTTCTGTGCACACAAAAAAAATCAGCTCTTTTTGTCATCAAAATGACTTGCAGAGAGCAGTTTCAGTTACAAACAGCCATCAGCTGGGGACAGATAGTTTTCTTAATCCTCTGCATTCCCAGTCCACATTAACAAAGTGAAGGCAATGGTACTTCTTTGTCTCTGGATGTCTCAGGCTTTCAACACCTCAAAGCAACATGTATTATGTGAGGGCATCCCTCAGAGAATGGGGTAATTCTCTCTGCTACTAACAGTCTTCTCCCGTCTTGCACCCTTTTTTTTTGGATGTCTGTCTCCTGAGGATTAAGAGCGTTCATTTTTCCCATGTTTGCACTGTGCTAAACACAGGTATCTTGATGTGACCATGAATTACTGGAATGTCAATGACAACATCATGCTGGGGTATGACATTCAGAAGTGTTTGCTGCATGGAATGACCTGATGCACTGGCAGAAGGTGTCAGGAGACATTGCAGAGAACAGCAGGACAATACAAGCAGCACCACAGTCAGAAGTGCCATGTCCTGCCCAATCTGTCCTATGCTACAGAAGTCAGGGTTGGGTTTATGGTACCTTTTAATTTACAGTTCACTTTAACAGTCCTTCCACATCACTGGGATAATGATCTCTGGGATCACAATCATCTCAAACATCATCTCTGGAATGACCTTTTCATGACCAGTAAAATCCCTGAGCTTTGCCGCTTTTTGGACTATTTCATTCTTTTTCACCAGCCTGCTTCCTCCTTGTGCTCACATTGGGCTTTGCTGAAACTTTTAGCCATATCATTCACCAAATGTTGTCAACATTTGTGAAAACACCTTTTTTCCCCTCACTTTCTTGGCTGCCCAGGTGATCCACATCCTCACTCATTTTCTTTTCTCATATGGAAGCAAAGAAACCCTCATTCCTTGCTCCTGCATCCTGTGCAGGGTCTAATTCCCCATGCAGGGAGAACTTTTCCATATCTTTTTATAACTACCTGTTCTGCAATTCAACATCACCACTTAATGTGTTCAAAATTGCACCTTTTTTCCTTTATAGAAGAAAATGCCAAATGGTCAGATTCTGTTCTGTTCCCAACTTTGAATAAGAAATTTCTCCTTGAGCAGCCCCCTCTAAAGAATCAGGGCTGAAAATAGGAGGGACACTTCCTAAGGGTCTATTCCATGTGGGGAAATTAAACTCCATGCAGGAATATCTGGTCTGTCTCACCAGTTTTGGGGGAACATGTTGATCTCTGACAGCCACACAAGGTTACCAAATGCTTGCAGAGGTGGAGAAGTGGCAATACAGCTTCAGAGGCTGTTTTGCTCTGGGAATACAGTGCTGATATCTCTCTGATGGAGCCAGATGGGCTGGCAATCACCAAAGCAATGTCACATCCACTGTCTTGTGCTGTGTGCAGATATCCAAGGGTTTGACCTTGTTTCCCATGGATGTTGTGCAAACCTCCTCTAAACTGTTTGACATCCTGATGAACAAGGTTACTTACTCTGTAAATACTCTTATGGCAGTGCATAGCTGCATGCCAAAGGGTGAAGGTGTTCCATAAATGTGGATGTTGTCAATGTTGGATTGAGGAAAGAGATCACTACTTTCCCAGAGTTGTTTCAGGACTGCTCTGGGATCCTATAAGTCCTTTTTATTGCAGCAGAACTGCTCTTATTACATCTAAAATTCAGCCCTTGGTGTTCAAACAGTGTGATTCCAACCCAGAACCCAGCCCAAGGCTGAGCACAAAACCAGCAATCCTTTCCCCAGGATCATGGGTAACTGAGCACACCCCAAAGAGCAAGACGTTTTCAGTGCTGCCTTCCCAAGATTTTTATTTTCTTGTGAAGATCAAGCCCTGTGAAATTCACTAAAAAAAGAAAAAAAAAAAAAAAAAGGTAGAAAAACACTGATAAAATACCTGATCTGTAATATGACCAAGAGAATGTAACACAGACAACACGGAGAAGATTCAGCATCGGTAAAGCAGAGAAATAGGAAATCAACACAGACAACATCCGTCTGGTTTCCCAGTTACTAATGGGTTGTGTAGATTTGAAAATTAGCACAAAATGAAGTAGTGTGAGTAAAAATGATTCCTCAATATGTCCACATGTACACATTTTCACTCCCAAGTGAATATACCCCGCTTCTAACACACAGCTTTTGCAGACTGGTACCTATGTAGACAAACATGCAATGCCCAGGGGTTCCTACATACGCAGCAGGTTTGTAGCTGCTGTCATCAGAAACTGCAGTACCTTATTGATCTACTGAAGCATCCAAGAAAGCATCCCATTTTTTCTTATGTGAACTACCACTTAAGAATGCTTTCACACTGTTCTAACTCGTTTAACACCACACTGCACTGTCATCTTCTCAACATGAAACTCCTGAAAAAACAAAACGAAACAAACCCTGAAAACAAACTAGTGATAACTCAGTGTATGGGATGTGAGACTAGCAACAGTGTGATGATCCTTGCAGTTCCATTGACTTTAATGGTCATATTTATTGAATCCCAGGCAGTGTTTGTGAACGAGGAGAGTTCAAGGGACACCTACCAAAATTATTAGGCTTCCACACTAAGAAATAAGATATTTCACAATGCAAAAAGTAAATAAAATAACAATGCGATGAAACTATGACAGGGCTAATACATACACTATGCTGTCATGAGATGTGCATGGGCACAAAATAAAAGTGAAGATAAGATAAATACTTAAAATCAAAAGGAAAAGTATTTCTAAGGATACTTGTAGGTAATTCAGATACCAAGGTAAAAAATCCTGGTTTTGGTGGTTACTTTTGCAGCTACTAGTGTCAGAAGCAAACTACATTGTGGATATTTGATACAAACAGACAAGCAGGTGGAAAATTCTGCATGCAGATTTCTCACCCGTCACAGAGTGTGCACTCCTCTTGGGCACAGATGGATTGTGGCAGCTTGTATTCTCACCTACCCTCCTGTCTCATGTACTTTGACCAGAGGAGATAGAGAATATTCAGGCACTATCATGTTCTTCAACAGAATTCATGTTGCCTTGCAGCATTGTTGTAAATCCCCATACTCTGGAGATCTCCAGGGAAGTGCTATTTATGGTGGAGATACCAGCCCATACACACTCAGCTCCTCTGCCTTTGTCGTGCAATAATCACCACTTCTCTCTGCAGAATCCCTGTAAAAGCACCCATTACCATCCAACTTTTACAGCATAGATTGAGACTTCATGTCATCCCTTCATTCTTATGTATTGTTGATGTCCCTGCTCATGGCAGGGGTTGGACTAGATGAGCTTTGAAGATCCCTTCCAACCCAAGCCATTCTGTTATTCTATGATTCTGTGTGTTCTCTCCAGAAACAGGCAATGCACCCTCAGCTTTTATTCATGAAGCTTTGGACTGATTCTTCCCACTTGCTTGTTGGGTACTACTCTGTCTCTGTAGTCTAAGCATCCCATTCAAAGGAGCATCTCTACTCATCAGCTCCATGTTGTTGGCTGGATCGTAGATCGCAGGTGAAAGTTTTGGAGAGGAAGGCGTATGAAGAACAGCTAAAGTCACTTGGTTTGTTCAGCCTGGAGGAGACTGAGGGGAGACCTCATCATGCTCTACAGCTTCTTCACAAGGAGAGGAGAAGGGGCAGGTGCTGCTCCCTTGTCTTTGGTGACCAATGACAGAACCCGAGGGAATGGCAGGAAGATGTGTCAAGAGAGGTTTAGGTTGGACATCAGGAAAAGGTTCTTCACCCAGAGGGTGCTGGACACTGGAACAGGTTCCCCAGGGAGGTGTTACAACCCCAAGCCTGACAGTGTTCAAGAACAGACTGGACAATGTCCTCAGACACACAGTGTGACCTGTGGGGTGTCCTGTGCAGCAACAGGAGTTAGACTTGATGATCCTAGTGGGTCCCTTCCAAATCAGGACATTCTATGATTCTGTGATTCTACGTGCCTGGGCCAGGTGGGAGAGTGAGTATTGCTGGGCAAAGGACTGGCTTCGTGGGAAGGCTATTCTTCACGTCCTCTCTCATTTTCAATGTCCCTTTGATTTTGGGTGAGTATTCTGACTGGTTTCGGAAGGGTGGAGTGGAAATCAGAGCTATTCCTTATCCCCAGGAGACAGCCACTGCAGGTATTAAGGCTGGTCTGGTCTTTGCCTTTAAATCCAGATGGCTCTAAATTAATTACTAAGTTGTTTGTTTGTGGATTGTGGGGTTTTTTTTTCCTCCATCTGAAAACCAAATCTACACCAACAGTACAAGGCATGCATGAAAAATTGAATTTATACAGTTGTAGGATATAATCAGCAACACAAATAGAAGCGGTGACCAGGAAAACAAACAAAAAACAAAGCAAGTGGTGACAAAGTTTTCTCTCCACAAAGAATGACAGCTGCTATTATCAGGATTACCCTTGGATGATCAGAGTTCATCGCAGCCCCTCTTTTAGGAAAGGATTACAATAGGAATCCTTCTAGCTCAGGGAAAGGGAAGCAGCAGATGAAGGATGTATTTTAGCAGACAGAAGTGACAGGTTCTTGTGATTAGATGCACTGTTAGGGTAATGTCAGCTTGTATACAAGCTTGATTTCAACTCTAGGTTGAACCAATTCCTAATGATCACACAAAGGATATCCTGTGTAGAAAAATCTGACAAGTTTTAGTAGGAAATGACTCTTCATTCTATTTTTAAACACTTGGCAAATGCACCCAAGACTTGTATTTGAACACGTCTTATATATATATTATTCTCTATAGGCAAGGTCCTTTGCTTTCCAAAACATCCCTCTTTCTTTACCTCCCCTTACTAAAAGAGAAGACTTTCTGCTCTTGAGGCCATAGGACATAATGGGAGATGCAGTCTGATTGTGAGGGCCAGAAAACATTAAGGAATTCAGACAGGAGTTACCAAATAATGGCTCCTGGGAGGAACAGGAACAGTTTGGGTGGATACAGAAGACAGTGGAAGCCAACAAAACGAAATTATTCACTATGATATAAACCAAGCTGTTTTGAGTCAGGATAGCTTGAAGACTGTAGTATCCCAGAAACAAGTAATCTCATGATGATACTCAGCTCCTCTTTTCTATTTGGCCTAAGCAGAGAAAACACAGAGATAGGAGATCAACAAAACAGCAAAGAAAATGGCAACAATTTTAGTCCATACACAAGCATCTTCCTTTGAAAAATAAAAGCTGCCTTGAAGTTTAAAGCTCAGAGTTCAAAGAGTCCAGGCCAAATTCAGATCACCAGGGATGATTAAGGATTTATTTGGAAATTGGAAACATCAGGCTGTTGACATTCTTGCTTGATCTCCCTCTGCAGTGTGTATTCAAGAAGAGCAGATGTAAGTGGGGGGAGAGATTACCTTTGGTGATATTGCACCCCAGGTAAAGCAAAAAAATGACCCCAGGAAACATAATCCTGGCCTTGTTCTGGGAATCACTACATATTTCTTGAAAAATTTACAAGAAATGAGTATTTTCTCCTCAGACTGGGAGAGACATGGTTAGTGGACAAAGCAGCACTACATCTGCCTGTAATTGCAATAGGGTTTAGGGACTGGTGTTTTTTGGGGGGATTTTTTTACTGCTGATTGTGCTGTTGTGTGTTTTGGAACACATTAACTGCAAACAGATGTGGGCTTATCAATGATCCAGAAATGCTTTCTACCCTTTCATCTCTTCTGAAAACCAAGCACTTTTGTTCCTCTTTCATGGGTAACAGACCAGTTTTCCTTTTCAGTTGGAAATCTTACAAGTAGAAGTTTATTCTGAGGTGACAGAGGAAGGTTCTGGGTCATAGACAGAGTCCTCAGGACTCCTACACTGTTAGGAAACCTGAGATTTGCTCACCCTAAACAAAACCCCCCTCTTTCTGCAGCTGCCACCCCAAATATGAATGGAAGTGGTACCTGTTGGAGAGAAATGAAGAGGGCTGAAGAAATAGAAACACTGCCACTCCAGCTGTAGGGAAGCAGTGAGACATTTCAATGAAAATTCATCCCTGCACATTTTCTGATATAAACCCAAAAGTTTGCCTGCCTTGGCTTTGAGGAGACTCTTCAGATAGTCCTGTCTCCCATTCAGCACTAATGCTGGTTTTCAAAGGGGTTGGCTTAGAAGTAGGGAGGCAAAGAGGAGTTTTTACTGAAATTTGTTTCAGAGTCTAAATGGCAGATGAACTTTTCTGAAAATCTTGCTTTGATGGTAGGTGACAAGAAGGTGAGTATTTGGCTGAGAGCTTTAGAAAAATCAAGCCTGTGGTGCTGAATAATAGAATATATAGATGGGAAAGAGCTGATCTCTTATTGATATTCCCCCTGCCCAGCACTGCAAAATTGCTCTCAGCAACACATTTTCCAGAATCCATTTCCATGTCAGACAAAGGCTCATGGTTTCAATCTGTGCGGAGAAAGATGAGACAAGAAACAGCATCCTGCTTCTTGGGCAAAATGCATCTTAATGAGCACAGTCTGAAATACTACAAGGACAGGGAGATGTTTCCTTCTCGCACTTGCTGGCAAAGACCAAGCTGGGAGATTCGTATGCTAGGCACTGCTTGGTGGTCCACCGTAGGGTGGTGGCCATGGTATATTTGACAAAGTGATGGCAAAAGTGCAGACAACAGCCACAGGACACAGAAAAGGCAAGGTTTATAAGTGTTGACATGTTCTTAATTAGGTCATCTAGTGCTGTTAAGAAAAAAACAGAAAAATCCAGCCCCGTGTTTGTGGCCAATAGTCCATTTTCCAGGTCCTGAAAGTTTCTTTCTCATTAAACTCTCCACTAATAGCTGAGACTGGGGAAAGATGTTATCTCTTGCACAAGCCACAGCCTAAGGAAATAAGATTCTTTGTTTAGGACTTGATAATCTGACCTCCTTTCAACTACAGTCCCCTGTACCCTTCATTTATTAAATTCTGTTATGAAACTTAATTGGGGCAGAAATCCCCAAGCAGATATATTGCTTTGCAATTAGTGAGACTGGCTGAAGATTGTGCTGGTAGAGGCACTGATCACTGAAATCCTAGGAGCCAGACTCACCATGCTTGGTTCCTTCTGTAGCTGTTCTGTAGTTGTTTATACTTGTGCCAGCAAAGCAGGGGATGGTGCTACATCTGGACCAGCTTCTGCTCACAGCCTCTTTGGAAAAGGGCAGAGTAATGTCAGCCCCACAAATGCAGCTGTTTTGCAGTGGTGTAAATGAGATTAGCATTTGCTCCAGGTACAAAGCACTGGAGAATCAGACTCAGAGGGCAAAGCCGGGGACGTACATCCCTTCTCTTCCTCCATATTCGCTGCTCATTACTTTGGCACACAGAGGTCAGCACTGATTTATGCCATAAGGCACAAAAACAAGAGTGTAGGAGAAAAAGCATGCACCAGGTGCTCTTGAGAGAACAGAGCTCCTTTGCAGCAGAGCAAATTATTTGCTTCATTGCAGGGTCTGAGTAATTCACCCCCTGGATCTGAAAGTACTTCTTAGTCTGATGAGGTTCAAAATGAGAACGTTCAATGTGTTCCTTCACATCTCTTAGCAGAGAGAAGACACTGACCTTACCCTTTAGCTCTCTGCAGATGCATAATTAGGTGCTGAAGTCAAAACAAGAGCCTTTGAATGAGGACTAAGGCTCAGTTTCTTTTTTGTAAAAGCAGGAGTTAAAGACAAGTTTTAAGGGCTATGGCAAATAGCCTCTTCATTCCTGAAGTCTTACTATCACATCTGAACGATGTGTCTGAAAATACTTTCTTAAGAAAACAAATGACTGGACTCAGTTCAAAAGTCAACAGAGGAAGTCCTTTCTCTGCTGTTAGCTAGAGGTTCAGCTGGACACAATGTTGCCTCTTGTGATTAAATACTGCAAAATTGCCTGTAATGTTTGGGGTGAACAGTCACATACTTGCTCTGCCATTAGCCCAGGCTGATGAGGAATGAATCTTCTACCTTCCCCAAGATGTTCAGCTGCACTAGCATGAAATTATGTTCGTGCTGCGATGCCCCATCCTCTGCAGAGACACATGAACAGCCTCAGAGTCCCATCAGCTTTATACAAGAATAGATGGTGGGGGGCAGGGGGAGCAATTTCCTCCCCCTAAGCACATATGCAGTATCATTAGGCTGTTAATAGGAACTCCAGGGCTTCAAAGTAACAGCGGATACTTTAATAAACTTATCGGTTGCCTTCAGGCTGCTGCCTACAAATCTCAGGGGGAAACGTAGTCTCCAGACTGCCTCTGAGCCCATGAAAAGTAATTAAGAAATCAAAACTATTGTCCGCAAGGTTAAGTTTGCTCTTCAGGGATCTACTACTCAGCAGAATACACTGAGAAACCTGAAAACCAAAAATATGTTGAGAACTTCTGCACTAGGGAAAGTGCAAAATTTACAAAAATCAGCATTACCCTATGTTGAGGTGTCAATCAAATATCCTCACTTAACCAGCATATTTCAGGACATGGTACACTTCTTCCTCCTAGAGCCCCACAACCCCCACAGGACAGCTGCACTCCTGCAACTCTTGCCATCGATGGACAAGCTCTGGCTTTTACTGCTGTGACATTCTGTGAAAAACACCGAGCACTTTGTTTTTGCCTTGGTAGCATGAAAACTTCCCGGCAGAAATGATAGAGCCATTGAGTGTTTTTCAATGTCATTTACAGCCTGTGCTGATTTTCATGGGCCACCTGCTGTCAGACGTGTTTGCTTGTTGCTCTCCCTGTTACTGTTCTGTCTTTACGATGTAACTGAAATGTCACCCCTTTTCGTGCAGAAGTGGTTTTCTTGCTCCCCTGTGCATCAGCTGTTTTGCTGCTGGAACAGTGAATTTCCCTCCACTGCCACCTCCCATAGGTTTCTTTCACTCGTGCAGACTTGGGGTGTCTGTATGATACTAAAATAATCCCCTTTCATAAAAAACAGATTGAAGTCATCTGGGGAAAGTAAAGTGAGAATCATAGAATCATTTTGGTTGGAAGAGATCCTCAAGATCATCGAGTCCAACCATTAACTGGAGCTTCCCAAATGGTGACCTTGGCAGTGCTGGGTTAACAGTTGGACTCAATGATCTTACAGGTCTTTTCCAGCCTAAATGATTCTATGATTCTATTCTATGATTCTATGGCTGACAGCACACAAGGGGCAGATGACTTTCTATAGACAAAATAGAAAGACACAAACGGTTCCCAGATACTGAGAAAACTGAGCATATAAGACTTGTGTTCATCACACCAGTGATCCAGTCACTTACTGTGATGACTCCAGAAATGGTAAGGACCAGAGCCTTAAAAGAAATGCTGAAAGCAATGCTGGGAGGTTAAAGGAATGGTGTACTTAAAGTGATGTCTTGGAGACAGGTAGTGTGACAAAACTTTTGCAGCACTCTGTGAAGTCCCCAGACCTGTGGAAGGCCAGATGTTCAGTAATTATAACAATGTCTTGCAGACATATGAATCAGAATAACTCCAGTGAGGGTATCATTCATTTTCTAAAGGAACAAATAATTTGAACTTCATTTTAAAGATATTGATTTGTGGTAGCCAGGGAGTTTTTGTATGTTGCTCTAGAAAAGAATGGAAATCTTATAGCATCCCGTTAAAGTAAGGAACCTGAGGAATAAAGTACTATGAGCCAGATCTCTTGGTTTTTAGCCTACTGTTCTAAGGAAAAAAGGCTGCACAGCCACACTGTGTATGTTATCTCTTTTCCTGTGTCAGCCCTAAAACAGTTTTAGCTCTTTTTACAGTGTTAACCAAATTCGACAAGCAGGGTAAAGTCTGAAAGATATTATGTCATACTGGAGATAAATTTTTCATAAAAGTACTAGGTGGAAATGATCCCCAGTGCCTCTGTGCCGTGACTGAGGGAGTCCATATCTTGTTTTATATCAGATATTTTCCATTCAGAAGAGTCAGACAATATCTGAGCTCCCTCTTTGTGTCTCTCTTCCATCTGAGCAAGATGCTCTCCAACTACATGATCACTATTGTTCTTTAAGGAAAAAGAGCTTTTATTTTCTGCTGATCTTTTTTAGCCCAGAATGGCAAAACGCTACACACACTATAATGTGAGCTAAAGGCTAATAAAAATTAAAGCGTAAGCAGGAGGAGAGTGCAGCTTTTATCTTTGGCTTGTTATTCATGCTACTGTCTTTCTCAGCACTTCTGTCCCACTTGTCTGGCAAATTAAAAACATAAGGAGATAAAATAAAAGGTTTCATTCCCAAAAGTTCCTTTTTTCATTGTAAATGGTTTTCAAGCTCTTTCTGTTCTGCTGTGGATGGGACTCCTACAGTCACGCTTTCTTCCAAGCATGAAAGGACTTCAAACATTCAAAAGCTGCGCTAAACATTTGCCACATGATGCAGAAAATCAATAATGCCATTTTGGAACATCCCCAAAGCAGAACAATCCTGCTAATGGCCAGGTCAGCATGCACAGTCCTTGCACCATGGGATTATCTCTGTTTTGCTTCTGGGTAAACTGAGGTGCAGAATAGGTCTGTGATTTTTTTGCAGAACAAACCAATACTGTTACAATAGGAAATGGATCTGTAACTGCTCTGACGGCTGATCTATCCTTTTTCAGAGCTGAGCTGCAATGCTTCCTTCCCTCATTATGTGCTGTCCTGCACACCTCTGCTTGGAGATGCCATGAAGCTTTCCTGGGAGGCACCTGCCAATGAGCCATGCAATCAAATAAACTCCCAGCCCGAAGGTGATCAATCACAGATGAGCACCCTCATAGCCACAGGTGCCAATTGCTGCAGCAGTGATAAAGAAGGAATAGACACAATTTTTACATATTAATTCTATATTTTCAACATGTACATTGGAGAGTAAATGAGCCAGGTTCTGTTCATATATTTTTCGTCTCCAGATAGGATTGCTTTTTCTATCCTGCGTTTTGGGAATGGTTCTTGGCAGATGTCATCCCCTGAAATTGTGCCAGCTGGGAAAGCACCAGCACAGAGTAAAATTCTGCCAAGGTGTACAGGATGGTGAGCCAGGGCTGTAGGCTGTGCCCTGGGACAGTTTAGGGTCTCAGACACATATAAGAGTTGAGAGAAGGGAACGGAGCTGGTGAGGGGCTGGAGCACAAGTGTGATGGGAGCGGCTGAGGGACCTGGGGGGTTCAGCTGGAGAACAGGAGCTGAGGGGAGACCTTCTGATCTCTGAACTGCCTGAAAGGAGCTTGGAGCCAGGGGAGGTCGGGCTCTGCTCTCCAGGAACAAGCACCAGGAACAGAGGAAACGGCCTCAAGTTGCGCCAGGGGAGGTTGAGGTTGGATGTGGGGAACAATTTCTTCCCCAAAGGGCTGTGGGGCATTGGAACAGGCTGCCCAGGGCAGTGCTGGAGTCACCATCCCTGGAGGGGTTGAACAGATGGAGATGAGGTTCCCAGGGACATGAGGTATTGCCAGTTTTGGGTTAATGGTTGGACTCGGTGATCTTGAGTGTCTCTTCCAAACAAAATTATTCTATGATTCTATGATAATCTGGTGCATGATCGCACTCCTAAAGCAGTTCTTTGCACAGGGCAGGAATGCATGGGCATGGACAAGCTGTGTCCTGGGGGCTGGAACACATCCTCGCTGTCTGCAGTGATGCACAACCGTCTTCAGCCTGCACTGGTGATGGACTTTCAACAAGGAGATTTTCATTAACTCCACATTTGACCCCAAAACCTCTGACATAAAAAGGTGACCAACTGAAAATCACAAAGCCAGCGTTTGCCATTTAGTATTAATGGTACCTTGGCAGGGAGCAGAACTTGTCCTGGGAATTTTATACATCTCATTTCTACCTCTAGAGGCTACTGAAGTAATGGAGAAAAAAGGCAAATCAAAAACACATAGTGTTTTTATTTTCTTGTTGTGCACAAGAGAGGGGGAATAATGCAAATCACCAGTAAACCAAATGTCTCTTCTGGGAGAAAATCTATTGCGTTTGTAAGAAGCTGTTGACAGATAACTGGGAGCATTGAAAGCGTTGTTTTGCTTGAGCTGCCCCTCTCTATTTTTAACCATCAACAATGCGGGGAAGTTGGAGGCAGATTAAATGGGAAGCACAGAAGTGACAAATGGAGTTCTAAAGCAAACAAAAGTGTGTTTAAGAGAGGGATGTGTTGTTCCCCATGCTCAGCTTTAAATGCCCTTGAATGCTTCTGTGAAGTTAAGCAAAGTGACCTTGTGTGCCTAGTTTAAGTTTGATTTTCTTTCCTGCATCCTCCACAGCAGCTAAGTTGGGCAACCATTGACACAGTATGGAACAAGCAGAAAAGCCCCCCTCAGGTATCTGCCAGCAGTAGATTACAAATAAAACAAAGTAGATTACAAATAAAACAAAGTAGACAACTATAGTGTTATGCCATACAGCCAAAAAGTAGTTAGCATCCAAATGCCAAAATTATTCTTTGCCCTGTGTTGCAGAGGAGCTCATGGGAGAAATGTGCAATGGCCGCTCACAATCTTTATGGTTCATGAAATATTCATGGTGGCTACTTCGGGCAAGCAGCCATCTCCCCCAGAGTCTGTGCATATGTGCAAAAGAAAACCAAATTTCAAGGTACCTTGCCCAAATCCTGCTATTTCCAGGGTTGCAACTCTCCTTGATGAGCACCTGCTCATGGGCAGAACCTGGCAGGAGATGGAGATCATTGCACCATGATGACACAAAGGTTTTTTGGATGCTACTATGGGACTGCTAATCTCCAAGTGCCAGAAAAGACTGGCAAATGACCATTTTTATGCCAATGTGTTACAGAGCATTTATTGATGAAATATTCTGGGGGAATATTTTTTGCTTTCTCACACAGTGGAACAGAGTGGGCAGTGCATTGCGCAAGAGATGCGGTTCTATTTCCAGCTCTGACAGTAGCACAAAATACATGACTGGAGGCAATTCACTTCACCTACTGTTAAATGAGGCAAGGAATCTTGCTTTACTTACTTTAAAAAAAAATGTTTTGCTATTTACTGACTAAAAAAAAAAAGAAAAATAGATCAACATAAAATACCCAATAGTATTACTAACGTAAGCCTCTTTAAAGCACTCTGTGGATGAATGCTCCTCAGAGGCAGCAAGAAAGAGCAAAAGAGGCAGTGACAGCTTTAAAAAACACATAAATGCCATCTCTAGCTTTTCCCCTGCTTTTCTTACTCAGACCTCTCCTAAGCTTTTGCTTTTCCCACAGAAAATTCCCAAGTTGTGACTTTGCTCACAAGCACGTATATTTATTTGAAACTAGGGACAAGAATTGCTCTGACTTTTGGAAGAGAAAACACAAGACTTTTGGGGAGGATCAAACAATAAATACATGAAGAGTGATCTCTCTCCAGTTTTCTACAAAATGAGAGATGTGCTTGAGGCAGGAGAAACACAGCTTAGCAAGAGGTAAGACCTATGGTAGGACCCATGGCTACATCTTCAGGTGATGGTAGACTCGGGCTGGGCTGAATTTTGGCAATTCTGCCTGTGTAGACTGTGATGGAGAGGGAAGGGGATGGTGGGGAAGCGGGAGAGGGAGATCAGGATGTTCTCATAGGAACTACAGGCAGGAAGGGACCTCTGGGGTCATGGAGCCTTGTCCTGGGTTTCACATCCCACCACATCCTCTAGACCCCATAGTCAACCCAGTAAGCTCCACATCATGCTCAGTTACCTTAGCCTAGGGGGATATTATAATGCAGACACCAGAAATAATGTGCTGTGATAAAGCCACTTTCCTGCAAAAGAGTAGATATGAAAAAGCTGAGGCAATTAAGCTCCTGGACTTGTTGTGTTGATTTTGGGGTTTTTTTTTCTCCTACTTTTTGTCCTTTAGAAATCCACCCAGAAGGTTCTACACTAATCAGCACCAGTAAGGAGGCTCTCACCCACCAGGAAATGCTGGACTTGAACTTGCGTGGGAACACTGGAGCCTGAAACTGTAGATCACATCATGTGTACACGTCCCAGCACGGACTTACATGAGCTCATTAGTTTCTTTCTCTAGAATGATGCAGCGCAGCTTTCAAATTGGTTTCCTGCAGGGTTTTGTTGTTGTTGTTGTTGTTGTTTTGTTTTGTTTTTTCATTCCAGAGTCTTACTCAAATGGACAATAAAGGACTGTTCTGAGTATGCTTAAATAAGATTTAATGCAACAACTTTCTGAGCCTGTGTTTAGTTCAGGTGCCATTTGGGGGAACTTTTGTTGCCTGGCCATTTTGCTCTTTTTCTGTGAAAGATTAAGCTGCTGAAAGAACAAGTTGTGGTTGCTGGTTGGATGGCTGATGGAAGGGACAAAGAGCTTTGGATACACGTTAAAGCTTTCAGAGGACCAGCTGATCAAAACTATTTCAGGGGTAATCATTATCAGCATATCTGAATAATTAGTCTCATTTTCCAGCAGATAGCAGCTACTAACTGCAGCTTGGTGCTTTGTGGAACATAGCCATTTTTCTAGCTGTTTAATGTAACCTGTCATTAACCCTTCAGGGGTCTGCTCAGAACTGTCTGCAGCCCAGATAATTGGATCAAATCTCACTGCTCTGGACTCCTCTCAAGTTGCTACATGGGTGAACCTCTCTGAAACAGATTCCAATGTGAATACCATGTTCTGATGACCAGCTGTTTTATGATGTTGAATGCATAAAAAGTTTAAAACAGCCAAGTGAACACTGTGTGCTGTGTTGGTTTGAAGTGTGCTTTTGCTAGGACAACAGCATTTTCATTGCATGATTATCCTCCAAAAATGTAGAGCACAAAGGGATTGCTCTCTCATACAATGCTTGAACTTGAAGATTTGACCTAATTCAGCCATAATTCAGCTTCATGGTCTCAGACAACTCAAGGGTGGACCACATCCCAGGGAACCAAAGTCTCTTTCTCTAGTTTAGAGTCTGGCAGTGTGTCTCAAGTTGAGTTTTACCCATGTCCCCAAAGTGACAAGGACTTGTAAAGCACACGTGAGTTCTCATGGCCTTTCCATGTTCCACACTGCTTCCATAAACACTCAGGTCGCCTGCAGCTAGGTAATTAGGAAGCTGAGACTCTTCACAGGAGAATTTGGTCACCATCATTTATGTGTTTCTTGCCATATGTTGAATGATGAAACACAGGCTTTGAGGATTAAAAAGTGGTGTACCCAGAAAGATGTGAATATTTATGAATTAAAAGTAGATTTGTGAACTGATATTTTCACCAATACATTCATCCATTCATCCAAGAAATTACCTTCCGCTCCAAAGTCAGAAGGCTCCAACATTGACTCCAGAGCTTCTCAAAGACCAGGAACAGATTTATTCAAAGCTCATCTTCAGGATTGCTAATTATAATAGTTGCTAGGCTTATTTGTAACAAGAAGACAACTCATGAACAGAGGAAAACAAGTCTTAATCATGGTACTGTCTTTCATGGGTTCTACATGGAGAACATGAGATTTCTCCTTCTGCTACATGTGTCCCCAGCTGGAAGCCCAGAAAGATCCCTGCCTCTCCCTGTCTACTCTGCAATTAGAGGACTCTCTCTTCACTATAAGAGCACATGAAAGATACTGGAACTCTTACCTGTGTTTTAACCACGTGCATGTGGACAAAATTTCTCCACACAGGTTGCTACACCTTCTGCTGAATTCATTCTGTTGTGCATCCTTTAAAGGGCTACTTGAAGAGTTGTTTGAGATGAACTTACAAGTCAACAACCCATCTCTTAGGCATGTGGCTTTTGCCACAAGCCCTTTAGGTCTTTTTAAACCTGATAGACTTTCAAAGTGTTTGAGCAGGAGTCCTGTTGTAACGCTACTACCATTATGCTGGTTGGCAGCTTGTTGTGGCTCTGCATTGCTTATGTGTGCTTTTTCTTACAGTTTTTCTATCTCAGTCTGATTAATAGATGATGCTTTTTCCATCTCAGCCTTGACATTGAGCTCTCTAAGTGGTCTGCGACCTGACAACTTTCTCAACTATCTTCAGCTTCACCTTGTATGTGTTGAGACTCTTACTAATATATATGATTTTTTTTTCCTTCAAATTGTTCCTATGTGTTTGACTATTTAATAGTTACTGGCTGTACACTGAAGTGCTCTTATAAGTCCTCTACTGTTCTTGGCTGGACTGTGACACTTCCCTCCCTCCAGCTCATCAGCCACTGTGAAACAGCACTATTTTGTATTATGTTAATAGCCATAAATGTAGGGTTCAATATCAATGACACTCCAAATTTCAGAGCTGGGCTCCCTCTCTTAGGTTATTAGTAAAAGGCACAGACAGCTTTGCAATGGATTAGACGTAGCACTCTCTTTGGAGGACAGAGTTGTGAGGGTTATCTCAAATCTGCTCAGGAAAGGATGTTCAGAAAACAAACATGGTTATCCCTTTGGACTAACCTAAGCACGATGTCACAAGATTCCTAAAATACTTCAGCTTATACCCTTATCTCGTTTGTCTTTGGGGGAACTTTACATATCTCAAAGTCAGCAAATATCTAGTTTACTTAGAATGATTACTCTTTGATATAACAAATGTCTTTTCAGTAGTGGTAGAGTCATCCACTTGATGTGGCTGAAAAATGCTGTGTTTTCAGACAAGTTTAACATTAATTGAAAAACATTGTGTGGTTACGATTCACAGTCATTTGCTTAGTTTAAATACAATCTGCTAAGTAGACATTGGTTATCATTTCTTCCCCTCCCAACACTCTAACCTCAGTTACTCTATCACCTTGACATACTTGCTAAATGGATATAAATGACAAATGCTAACAAATTCCTGTGCCTTTCACACGGGTCAAGAAAACAAGCAAACATAAGATTAATACAAGTTAATTGGATACTGTTTACAGAATAACTAAAGTCTTGAAAAACAACCTCTCTCTGGTTTTAAAAATGAATACTTGCAAATCACTGTCACCACATGAAATCATTCAGCATCTTTTCTGCTTTATAAGTTTCAGCCTAATTTTAATAATGATTGCCTTTTCAGTCTAACAATGTTCTTTAGATTTAAAGTTACCAGCTTAACATGCACATAAAAAATAAGCACATCAGCTCTAATGTCTCCCCAGTGGTCAGGTTTTACTTTGCATGACTGACTCGTTATAGATAGCTGATATTGGCATAATTACAGTTCGGCAAATTAAACTACTTGCCCATGGAGTAAAACCAGAACCACAGGAAACTTCTTTGCAAATGAGACAGATATATAAAATATTGGTGACTTGCTTCTACCTGCCACAGTATGTTCTGGAAGGCTGTTCTACCTCCAGGTCATGTAGTTTTGGTGAGGTTTAACAAGTAAGTGGTGTTGACATCCCTTCTGCTGATCTGTGCCAAAGCCACCACATCGGCACAGGAATTAATCCCTCTCTGGCAAGCAGCAGGCTGCCAGTAGAGCTCTCGGTGTGCCAGACACTGGGTAAAACCTCATCACCTTAGGTAGATCATAGAATCACAGAATCATTTAGGTTGGGAAAAAACCTTTAAGATCATTGAGTCCAACCGTTAACCCAACACTGGCACTAAAACATGTTCTTGAGAAGTTCATCTACATATCTGCTCAACTCCTCCAGGGATGGTGACTCCAGCACTGCCCTTGGCAGCCTGTTCCAATGCCTGACAACATTTTTGTGAAGAATTCTTTTCCCAGTATCCAACCTAAACCTCCCCTGGGGCAACTTGAGGCCATTTCCCCTTGACCTATCACTTTTCACTTGGGAGAAGAGACCAACGCCCTCCATGTTACAACCTCCTTTCAGGTAGCTGTAGAGAGTGAGAAGGTCTCCCCTCAGCCTCCTGTTCTCCAGATGTCCTCTGCAGTTCTATTCTACTTGGAAAAAACACGAGTTAAATTTAGTGTATAATTTCTCAGGGCAGTGGCAACAAAGTTTAGTGGAAATACAAGAAATAGCCAGAGATTTGATTCTGATCAAAAGCCTTTGCAGCAACCCGTGCCTCAGTTTACACTGTGATGTTAGTGACCCCAATTTATGACCTGAAAGGAATTTTTGAACATAACCTCATGCACTGGCACTTCATAGAAATTTCTACCATGTATGGTTTTATAGTTTCTGATGGTCACATTCATAAAACACAGCTCCAGTGCTTCAGACCTTTTGCATCCTGACCATTGCAGGTCCAATTCCTACAGCTGTAAGGGATGATTCAAATGATGTGTCTTCCTTTCCATCTCTCCCAGTTTTCAGTTACACATAATGATGTCTGCAAAGATAATTTTACATATAACTTAGAAGGGACCCAACAGCATAAGGCAGACTACACTAAAGGAAGAAGCTTGTTCTCTCCTTTTTATTCTCCATCCTTTTGTGTGGTGCAGGATCAAACAAGTTTTTGCAGCTCTTTTGAATTTTCAAGACTTTAACAGCCCACGATTGTATTTCCTGAGTGCATCATGTAACTTTTTTATAAAAAACTCTACTATAACTCCTTTTGCATGTCCAAAGACACTTTTGTTCTCACAGAAGACACCCTAAATTGTGCAAAAATGGGAGGCCAGGTATAAGAGAGAGACTCTGTGACTGCATTCCACTTTTCCTTCCCCAGCAAAGCAAGAAGTCGGTCTCATCTCCTCCTTCCTCCCATCTCTTTAAGCTATACCAATGCAACCACAGAATTAAGTTCTCCTGTGTTTGTTTTTCATACCCTCTGCCTTTCCCTGACACTCTATGCAGACTATGGGCTAAGAGGTGCTAAGATTTCTTGATGTTTTCAGAGTTCCTTCTTTTAATGCCTCATGTTCTTAAAAGCCTTATTTCCAGTATAGAAATCTAGACTGTCACCTTTTATTTTTCTCCTTGGCTTCAGCTTCTACACTACCATCCCACTTTCTATTTTCAGCAGAAACAAAGACAGTATCTTCTGCAACCAGCACTAAAAGTTGCCCCCATGGCCAGATATGAGGCAAAGCATGAAATCTTCAAGGGAAGCTGCATTTCACTTTCTTGTTTGCTCTGACTTTAATGCTGTAAAGCGTTTCAGCATGGCCCATGTCTGGAAGGCATTTTACTAAACAGAAGCATTTTGCTGCAGTAACTCAATCAGCTGGTTATTCCTGGTGCTATTGCGACTTCTATCAATGTCAGAGCAGTGTGGCTTGTATTGGGTGATTACGCAAATATAATCTATAATTACCAAATTGTAATCACAGTGCAAATACTATTAGCACCTGATTCATCGATCACTACCTTATCAACCACTCTGATTAGTACGAGCTGTGAGAAAACCCTCTGGGTACCGATGCATTGATCTACATCTAAATATAGCCATAATTTTGGCAGTCCAATATTGAAACCACCCAGTCCAAACAATTACTTTGGTAAGTACAAGAAAAAGGCAGCATGTCATCTCCTGCAGCATTAGCCAACTTAGAGATATATCACAAAGCAAATGGCCTAAGATACCTGTATTTATCACTGCTGTTATTTTGAAGGAAGCTTTCCACTTCTATCAGATACATGTGCTGCAACCGTAAGCTGGGCGACATGTCCCAGAAATGAGTTGCTCTTTGTCTTGGGAATCTTTAGCATTTCCAAAATGCGATGTGGATGCCACGGTTCTTGGCTACAGTGAATTCCAGTTGCTCTTCTGCCTTTTTTCCCCAGTTTCACAGAAAAAGTATTTTGCTTGATGCAATCTGTTGTAAATCAATCCAAAGAAAAAATATATTTGCAATGCATGCATACATAAATATATGTAGGTATGTACATAAACCTTCCTTATATGCTTTACAAGCATTTTCAACATGGTGGTGAAGAGCAGGAATAGTTTTTACTGAATTCAGGTTCTGCCAAGTTATTGTGATACTTTCTGGATTTCTGGATTAGAAGTGGTTGTTTGTACGCCATTCTTGACAAGTTCTTCCTGAACAGCTTTCACGTATTCCAGCCACAAAGTTTTTGATAACTGTGGAAAAACATGTACAACAGCAAGAAAAAAAAATGTATTTCAAGTATCTTTAAATTGTTTGTGGATTGAAAAACATTTCAGGAGACTTAGGTTACTTCTTCTCTTTAAAAATCCAGAGAGTTTTTATTAATTTACACATAGCATTCTTTTTTCCCTGCTAGACAGCTGATGTATATGATTTGTGTATCCAGGGTAAGATGGTTTATCTGAGAATTTTAGAGGGAATCAAAGGGCAAAATGTGTTCTGACGTTTAATTTCACAAGTACATTTGTTCTGCCAAATAATTAATTCTTTGAATTCTTTCAAATGGGAAATCATGCTTTCTGGCCCATAAGCAGACTTGTTATTCCTCACCACGAAGTATGAAAAATAACAGCCTTTTTTTGCAGATATCAGTCTATGTGGCACCTAGAATTTATAACGTTTACAAATGGAATGAATGCCAGGTAAGGTTTCCAAAGGCCCTGGGAATCAGATAAGCTTTTGAAAGAGTGTTGACCAAGGATCACAGAAGAATCTGTTTAAGGGACGTGTCTGGCACGCTGTCTTGAAAACTTCTTCACCAAAGTAGTGCTGTTGAACTCAGCAGTTTAACACATTTGGGTCAGCATTGGCGGGATTCACCATCCCTTGAATTTCTACGTTTTTACAGAGCTGTCTGGACATTTAAGAACAAGCCCTGGCTTATTTACGTTGTTCATGCCAATCAAAATGTTAAAGTACTTGAGACATTAACACCCTGTTATCTCTTTGTCTGTACATATTTGCAATGCATAAAAAGGGGAACTAACTCCTTCCATCTTCTCTCCCACACTTTTTCTTTTTTTGCTTAAATAATTTTACACTTGCAATTGATTATTTTCAGCATCTTCAGCTTGTAGTATTTAAATTTTGACTTTCAGGATTATCATAGGACTGAGCTACCTTAATCTGCACCCCTTCGGTCCCTCTAAGAAACACTGAAAAACCAGAGGTAGAGGTGACAAAAGCAATGTTCTGTCTTTGAAGATGTTTCAGAGTCAACTGGGCACAGTCCTCAGCAACCTGATCTAGTGAAAAGTGGTTTGAGCTTCTTTGATCTAAATGACTTCTGGACGCCCCTTCCAACTTAAAATTTGGTGCTGCAGTTCTATGAAATTACAGCTAAACTACATTTCCCATGATGGCCAGTATCAGTATACAGGCCAGACATCTTCCTTCCCAGTAGAGTGACTGGGACCCAAAGAATGTATTCGTGTGAGTGTGGCACAGTACCTAAATTTTATTATAAATCACTCTTCACCTTGAGCTATAATATTTGTGGTTTCCTTCATGGAAATGTAACACTATTCAGAATTCAGGAGACCAGCTGACGTTACTGAACTAAAGACAGCCCGTGTATCACCCATTACTATCAAAACTTCTATGCCATCTCCTTTCTGAATTAACAGTGGACCTCAACACAAGCCACAAACTTTCTGTAGACCAAATTTACCAGGATTTCTGTGCCAAAATCAGTCTTATCCATGACCCTATCATTAGACAATCTTCCCATTGCCTCTCTTGGATCCTTTTTTCATCAATATCCAAATGAAGAGTGTAATGAGAAGTAAAAAGAATCTTGAAAAAAAATCTTATAATAGGTAAAAATTATATTAATTTCGACTAAATTTACAGGTACATGATTCCATGCACTTCAGGAGCATTATGACTTATTAGAATGCTTTAAGTGAGAAAAAGAGTTGCTGTGAACTTGATTGATTTTTACTTACATATCACCTGGTGTATTCCCATCTCTTCAGGGCAGTTTCCTTTTCTACAGCAATGTGAATTCCTGAAAAATGTTCCTTGTGTGCCTGCAGTGGCCCCAATTCTCTTCTGCTGGCTGCTGCCACTCATCCACTCTTCCATATCACACAGCTGATTATTTCTTCTGAGGGCTAGAATTTTACATTTGGCCTTATTGAATTGGACTTTATTTTTCCAGACAAATTTTCTGATCTGTCGAGTCAATTTTGGATTTCAGTCTTGTCCTCTTGCTTGTTGACATGGATTGCAAGTGCCATCAGTCTGCAGAATCTCAAAGTCATTAATAAAAAAATGTTGACTGGTACCAGTACTACTCAGACTTATGCTTTTGTTTCTTAAGCCATCATTTTGGTCTAAAAATTGTCAAAGAATTGAGAATGCTTTGCTGTTTTCCAGTCAAATTCCAGTACGATGAATAGAAGCATTCTCTAATACTTGTTTCCCAAAGTTGCTTAGGAGACTATGTAGTGAAACAACATCCATACGTTTAGTCACAATATTTGACATGTATGGTTTCTTTCCTATCCTCCAAGCTTATTGCTTTGTCAAAAAAATTTATAAGAAGTTGTCATCTTTTCCTAAGACTTATCCATACGATCTCAGTCTGACCCAAGATTTCTTCTACCTTCATGTTCTCAGTCCGCTCCTACCCGTTCTATCAAAAGTCCTAATAGCTCTTTTTCTTTTTAGTTGCCTTTTTGTTTTTTTTCAGTTGTTCATCAAAAATTTATACTTATTAGTGTCCAGAGTTTTCTGGGTTCTTTATATACCCTGCTGTCCTCTACTTTCCGGACACATCGGGGTCAAGGAATTCCTTTCTCACATCCCCCATTTGCTACCAATGGGTATCACCGTGACTAATTCTGTTGATTTTCCAGAAATGGATTCAAAGCTGTAAAGTGAATCTTTCACACTGAGAGCTGGAAGATGCTTATGGCACACAACCAAGATATAATCCATGTTTAACGAAGGAGTGAATTGTTGCTACACAAGAGACTTTGGTATAAGTGTATCAGTTCTGGCATCTCTCAGAAGCACTAAAACCAAATCAAAACTCAAATAAAGCCAACTGGTGCACACAGCAGGGGACCACTGATTGAGTGTTGAGGTCGTTCTCATCCTAGATTGACAGGAAACCCAAAGACTGTTCCCACTGTGGTCATCAACTCTGATTGCAGTTCTGAGATACAGAGTTTTGCTTAGACTGTGGCCAAGCTCCACCGAGATGAGCTTTTTCCCAGTTTATTGCCTGGATTCTTTATATTCCTTGTGGGGTTTTTTTGTCCGCTTCATTAGTGCTTGAATCTCTGCCATGTATTTCCTCTAGAAGCTGATTCTAGAGTATTTTAATATCCTCTAGGAAATATATTATAATGCTTCAATTAGAAGCTTTCTCACACTTAGCTTATTTTAATTTAGGGATCTGCATTCAACTGACAGAGGAACAATAAAAGGAAAATTGCTTGGATTCTGCTATTTTGATAGTTTTAGAAGGTGAACATTACCAATTGCATGGCTTATCTCTTTTATTTCTTCTTCTATCCTGCATGGTCATCTATATAATGTAATTTGGCATTGTGTCTGAGCACCTCTGGTAGTGCATTAAGCTATGTAACTGATGCCCATTATTTACTTGGTCTTTGCTGTTCTTTCCCCTTCTGCCATATGCATGGAGTCTTCTCCTGATTTTTAGTACTTATTTACTAAATACACCATTCGTATGAGACATATTGCTATGTACTGATACTTAAAAAGTCAGGATCAAGGAAAAGAAAGACTGTCCTTAGCTCAATAGCCTCACTAGCAGGTTTTTTGCTATGAACAAGAGGAACTTTATCCAGTTCAAGGAAAGTTTATTGTATCAGAAGAGTGAAATCACTACCCAGAATTTTCATTTGATGGATATTGATATCTCCTGCATGTTTCAGAACTAATCCTTCTTCATCTCAGAATCCAATCACTTATTACCTTTTTGTATGGTGTTATTAACAATAAACATAAAGCTCCTTTTGAAGTTTCCAGTTTACTTTCTGTTAGGCAAATTGTTGCTGCCTGTGAATTTTGTTAAAATCTTGCAGCTTTATGAGTGTGTTAGGTGAGCCATGCTCATCTCTTTTCCTTGATCTGAATGCATCTAGTGGAAAAAAGTAGTTTGAGTGGGGTGTCTACGGTGATTTGTGGTTGTGATTACCAAGAGTTCAAGGCAAGAATACAATGCAAATGTATGGAATAAATCAGCAAATATTGAGCTGGTCAGCTTGTTCAACATCATTTGGATGTATGTCCCAGAAAGCTGAATATGTATTGCCCCCACACAGGACTTTCTTGGCATGCCCTGCTTTGGCTACACATCTCAATTAAATGACCATCACTGTGATTTGCTACTGTGGAGCTGACCTAGTTTCTGGAGAGAAGCTCCAATTAAGCAAATGTCTCAGCTGTGTAGTTTCTCTTAATAGGAACATGTTGCTTTGAGTACATTGTTTTGAAGGATATTACATTGATTTGAGAAAGTCAACGCTGCAAAGAATCTACTCAAGCTGTCCCCCACAGATACTTAGGAATTAAGTATATCATATGAGAAGGAAACAACACATTTTCTAATCTTTGCCAACCACATGGAGATTCATCTCTCTTACATTTCATGTCCTGAGATGATGACTGCGATAAGAATTGACTTCAATCCCACAGACCTTGTTTTTCCTCTCAAATTGGCTTAAGCTCATCTCCTAATCAGGTAGTTGAACCATTTATGTCTCTTGGCTGAATTCCAGTTCGGGTTCATCTCTTATGAAATTGTTCCAGTTCATTAACCACTCTGATGATCCTGAACCAGTCATTATGGGAAAATACAACACTTACAACCAGAAAAGGGAAAACGACCAAGGCAGATTTCAGATAAGACCTTTAGACCTTTTGTCTTAGTCTTGTGACAGATCTTGAAGGACACTTCAGCAGAGTGTCCCAGATCGCCCCACATCCTTCAGTTTGTCACATAGAGCTGAGCACCCACTGAACCTATCACAGGGTCATGAGAGATGCCAGTATGATGGCAGGTCCACCTCTCTTCCTGCTGGTGCTGGCACCCACAGTCTCAGAGCATGGAGCCCAGGACTGCTCTTCAGCATAGATCGGGGGATGAATGGGGCAACACAGGTTGGTGAGACACATCAACCCAAACAGGGCACTGCTGAGGGTAACGACACAGTTCTCCACTGTGACAGAGAGACATCGAGGGTGTGCTTTTGGTTGGAAAGGATTCTCTGTTGGTCACATTCCTGGATCTAGCTTTAAAATTGCCAAAGTAGCTCATTTTCTCTGTCAGCCTTGTACAGAGTCAGGGAGAGTCAGAATATCTCACAAAAACATAACACTTCCCTTGCACATCCCCCCTGTCTACCATTACTTCTAGCTCAGATTTCCTGAATCTGATGCAATTTTCTCATTTTCTCATTTACTTCTTCAAATACTCATGCAAACTCTCCCAGAAACATAAATAACCACCTCCTCTTGCTTTTGTTTTGTTTGGTTTTGTTTTTTAATCTGACATGTACCAGTTTCATACAATGGTCCCTAGTTCTTACTTCGGGAGAGAACAGGAATTGTTGATTCTTCTCCACACCTTCATTCCCCTGGACTTTTGAACCTCACCTTTAAGAATCTCTTTCCCAGACTGAAGCATCCTTACCTACTTAATCAGACTATGTAGAAAAATTGTTGCTAACAGCTACTTGGATTTGTTCCCTTCCTCAGTCGTTCTCCTGTATCTCTTTGGAGATAAGGGTACGAAACTTACATATGGTATCCAAGATGTGGGAAAATCCAAATATTAATGATTTATGTATGTCATAATGTTGTGTATTCTTTCCCACTGATAACTTTTGTGGTGTTTTTTGTTTTACTCTATTGAGCTGTGGACTGTTTTATAGAAATTCTAGGTATTTATGGAACTATCTATCTTAACCCCAAGAGTTCACTGCATTTTTAGGTGTCCAGAAGAAAATTAGATAATTTCTCTACTCCCTGCAGCAGACATCTGAAGACATTGATTCAGCTGAAAGTATCGCACTATTCTCACCACATTCAGCTTCAGATCTTCCAGCATGCTGTAAAAACTTTCAAAATTAGTTTTGCCTTCAAGAAGCCAAGGAGGTTTTCTTAATTTGAATCCAGTTAGTTACTTGGAAATATTCAAAGAACAGTTACATGGGCGATGAACACAAAGGGTTGGGGTTTTTTTGCACTAAATTCTGCCATCAGCTCCCTTTGTTATCAGTCTCATATGTTTTAAGTTTTACTTCATCAATATAATGAAAAGAAGATGAAGTCTGTTGGAAACTCAGGACACCAGAAGTCTGATCTGAGTGTTACCAGAGTCCTGTTGCTTTATCTGCGGCAAGTTGTTGTATCTCTTGTTTCCTCCAATTATTTGTTGATTCTGTTTTCAAGGGAAATCCTTGGGGAAGAGGTTGGCATATCTTCTCATTCAGTAACCTCACTCCTCTTTCCCCACTATGAACACAGAAAGTGGTCTTGCTGGGAGAAGAGAAAGATCTCGAGTCTTTGAAAGCAGCAACATGCCTGAGAAAGAGCATAACAGCAGAGCAGATAGGTACTAATACACCTATGGACTGTCTAGAGTATATAGGTGTATTAACCTTCCTCCAACCAGAGGCAGAGGTGCTACCTCTGTGTTTGATACCCTTAACAGCCTTTTTTCCTTCCTCTAGCTCATTTCTTACAAACTCTGGCTACATTTTGCTTTAACAGCTAATCTGCAGCCAAGATGATATCTATCCTCAGATACTCATGATTTGGCAGTTGTGCCACAGTCGTCACTTTCAAGATGTAGCAGTTGTGCAGGGAAATCCAGGATTTCTCACTAGTATGGTATTTCAGAAATTCAGAAGTGCTCAGGGGTGAGTCACTGTTGTACAAAGGGATTTTCATATATTGTGCTGAAAATACAGGAATGGATGCTGAGAGCTCTCCTAGGCAATTCAACAAGCTATGAGCATCCATGCTAATTTTGCTCATGTTCCCTCTCCCCTGACCCTCACTGCCATGCTAAGGTACACCCATTACATGGAATTATTATTCAGCTGAGTACAAACCAACAGAGTGCCCAGGTGATCACAAAGGCCACTAGCATCCTGATTGTACCAGCACTAGTGTGGCCAGCAGGGCAGTGACAGTCCCTGTGCTGGGCACTGGGGAGGACAAACCTTGAATCCTGGGGGCAGTTTTGGGCCCCTCACATCAAGAAAGACCTTGAGGTGCTGGAGCGAGTTGAGAGAAGGGAATGGAGGTGGTGAGGGGCTGGAGCACAAGTGTGATGGAGCGGCTGAGGGACCTGGGGGGTTCAGCTGGAGAACAGGAGCTGAGGGGAGACCTTCTGATCTCTGAACTGCCTGAAAGGAGCTTGGAGCCCGGGGGGGTCGGGCTCTGCTCCCCAGGAACAAGCACCAGGAACAGAGGAAACTGCCTCAAGTTGTGCCAGGGGAGGTTGAGGTTGGATGTGGGGAACAATTTCTTCCCCAAAGGGCTGTGGGGCATTGGAACAGGCTGCCCAGGGCAGTGCTGGAGTCACCATCCCTGGAGGGGTTGGACAGACAGAGATGAGGTTCTCAGGACATGGTTTAGAGGCGGACTTGGCAAAGCTCAGTTTACAGTTGGACTCAATGATCTTAAAGGTCTTTTCCAATCTAAATGATTCTATGATTCTATTTGGATTTAGGAGGCACCCCTGGATGGTGAAGACCTGAGTTCTGGTCTTTGTTGGCTCTAGCAATTGGCTGGTTTATTCATCATAAACAAATGTAACCTAAGGCAAACATTTGCTTCTCACACTTTCTTTAACAAATACGGCTTTAAGCATAGGGGACAAAAAGAAACTGTAAACCGCTTCTCAACTTTTAATAACTTCTGTATTCAGTTTTCATGTTTTATTTTCCCTTGTCCTGGAAGGAAAGCAGAGCAGTAGAACGCATTAATCTCTAACCACAGCAATTTCCTGAATGCCAGAGAACTGCTGTCAAAACCAAGGATTCACTCACTGTTGAAACATCTGTATTAGATTACTGTAGTTTACTTTTTGCTCCTGCATCATAGCCCGCAATCAGCCGCTGCTCCAAACCAGAAGCTGGAAACAGCTGCAGACTCCAAAACCATTCCAGGCTTCCCATATCTAACAGTGTTGCAATCTAACTTCTGCAGCAGGACATCTTTTTTTGGATTTTATGGATGCTACTTTACCCAAACACTGTACAGTGAACAGAAAATGCTGTTTCCTTCCTGGAATAGAACTGGAAAATATCTGTGTTGGGTTCCTACCATGTTTTATTGTGGCCTTACTAATTTCTCTCTGCCTCACTTTCTAGACTGTGGTTTATAAGCTGTACCATTTTCTCCCACTGACTGTCGAGTTGCTCGTAACACACATTTTTCTGGAAATGTATGTTGCTTCTTTTCCTTTCTCTATATTTATATTCTAGTCCCTACTAAAAATGATGACGGTAGTTTTAATAATGACTGATCTGCCTTGACCCAATTTAGCTCTTTAGCTAGCTGACGCAAGAAGATTATTCATTGTCTTCTCCAAAGTAATTTCCCTGAGTCTTTGAGAGTCATGTCTTCTGTCTGATTGACTCATTAGATTTCAAGATCCCTAATAGCCAAGTTCAGAAAGATTGATTTGGATAGTACCTTCTGGGAGTTTGCTCCTGACTTGCATGTCAGACCTGATTTCTCTTGAGATGTATTAATAGTAACTTTTACAGACTGTGCAGATTCATCACCAGAAGAAAGCAGGACCCTACCAATTGCCCTGAGATATTTGTTTGACACCTGGTGTGTCACTGGACGGTGTTTCATGGTGATCCAGGAAATCTAACAGTGGAGACAGAAAATTTGGCTCCTTTCCCTGAAGGATCTTGGTTAATACCTTTGTTTCTTTGTCTTTAACTAGGGGATAATATGTAAAATATTTGTGAAATGTATCTCTAACCCCTTCCTTCCAATTGGGATGTGTAATTTGAAAGACACACTCAGTAAATGAGGCTAGCCCTTCACCAGTGGGAACAGAATCTGATCCCACATTTGGGGTTGGGATCTCCCACCCCCTCCCTAAGAGATCAGGAAATAAGGTTTATACTACAGTTACCAGGCAGTTTCTTGAAAAGTTTCAGCTTCACAAATGCATTGGTAAAACATTCACCCAACAGTGTCATCCTAAGCACCTTGGAGCAGCACAGAGGAAGAGGAGCTGCCTACCTCCCCTTGCCTACAGCAGCCAGGTGCCACAGCCACCAGTAAGCTGCTGAACTTCCATGGACTTTGGGAATCCAAACTCCATGGAAGTTCATTTTCAAAAATAAGGCTTGCAACAAGATACAAAGTCATGAGTGAAGAAATCTGGCAACTGCAGTTCCATATCATTTCCCATCTGAAGAGCCATCCTTACAGTGGACAACCGGGAAGTCTGATTCAAGGCATCTCATGCCTTGGATGCCTTGGAAGGGCATCATACATTCTACACCTTTAGATGGGCATTAACCTAGTAAACACATCTGCATATTTTCACTCGCTCCCAAAGCAGCTGTTCTTTCAAGTTTTGGAGTCCCAGGCTTACGTTCATCTCTCACTGCCCATTCTCCTCCTGGGCTTTGCTTGCTCTTAATTACAGAAAGCCCTGTCCTGGGAGGCCAAGTTCATTGACTGCAATGACAAAGCAACTCAGAATCACTTGGGAACAACTAATAAGAAACTGATGCTGCCATCCAAATAGCCCACCTCTTGCAGTAAGGTTGTTCCTTTAGCCAAACCTGTGTTAATGGGGCTACCTGGACCTAATTAACCTCCAAACTAGAGGGCAATGTTTTCTCACTTTTACGAGCCAAGATGAAGCTGATGTTCCTTTCTGGCCTCTAAGTCAGGATGCAGTCATGCAGTCACTTTAGAGGCAGAGGGAAGAGAACAAGCCTATCCTACATGTGTCAAGCTAAAAGAGAACATCTGGCTAATGTTTTTACATGCCCATTGCTAAATTCATTAACACTTTTATGCCTGTTGCTAAATTCATTACCACTTTTAACTCTGTAGGTTGCATCAGGTTGCAATACTTGGAACAACAGCTAAAAATATTATAGTCCTTTTAACAACTTTGGATATTTATAAATGTGCAACCTCTTTATCGGAAACAATATTCCCAGGCTAGGGCACTGTCAGGTTAACATCACTCATGGAGACACTTTTTGTTGGTTTAATGGAGGGATTTGCAGAAACCAAGCTGAACCATGTGAGGGTTGAAGCGAAAGGACCCAGAAATGCACTTCTGACCTTTCATGGGAAGGTCAGGGAGGGCTGAGCTGATCAACAAGATGTTGAAACAGGGGTAAGGAGATGTCCCCCTACTGCTTCCAGTGCTGTCAGCTGGGCAACACCTTGGTATATTGTGCCAGACTTCTCCGAAGGTGTAAACCAGGATGGAGCCATTATTTCTATGGAGGGAAGGTGTCAGAATTCATTCCCAGAGGACTGGTAAATGCCCTTATTTGTACTGCGAGAGACTACAGGAACAAGTCTCCATCAGGCATTTGCACTTGCTGTTGGCATTAAAAGCAAGAAAAAGAATGATGCATTGAATTTTTTATCCCCAAACCTCCTTTGCTTTGAAAACATTTCATGGAGACAAGACGCCCATGTGCTTTTATCTAAATACAATCTCAACTTCCACTGCTTAAAACCTGGCATCTGTAATATGCACGACATTCAACTGGAAAGGAAACGGAAAATAACACCAACAGCAAATAGGAGACAAACAAATCTGGTGTCTGAAGATGCTAATGCAAGAGAGATTTTCTTCCAGGTGATGTTTTCACAGTGAGCTGTACTTACACCTTGTGTCCACATCCCACAGACAACCAGCTTCAAGCATATATTATATTTTACTGACTCCTACCTCAAGGTGGACATTAGGTGAGGAAGCCAGTCAGGGGGTGAACTTGCTTAATGCCACAGAAATAAATTTGCCTGACATTTATTCCTCATCCTCTAATTTTTTTGGTTGTTTATAAAAAATATATATATAAAAAAATCTCACGCACATTGGAACCAGACCTTTTTAATCTGTCACAAGGTAACTGCTAAAGTAACACTGCTTATTTCTAGCTGAAAGCAAAGCTGAGGTACAGCACACAGTTTGCAGAGATTAATTTTAGTCTGAGCCTATGCCACTCACTTCATATTTCTATTTATTAATATTTACTTGTACTAAATTAGAGGGTGGAAGCCTGAGAACTCCCTCTGTTCACCTAAGAAAGCAAACAAGCTACTGGGAGAAATGGGAATATAACTTGAATTTATAGAAACAGTGTAGATTTAAATATAAATAAATCTGTATTTATAGGTATATGCATATGTATACTTACATATATATGTATTTGTATTTATAAATCATACAAAGTGAATTACCAAAAGGTTTTAGGCTGTTGGGCTTTACTGGAACCGAGATCATGACCTTGCTTTCAAAGCACACCCCTGATCTGGACTAACACACATCGGTCAACTCACCCTTTTGCCTCACCTCTGCCAACAGAGCAGCCCCATGGCCACCCAGTGCCACCCTCTGCCCCGTGTGTTTTTGTCCTTGTGGCCACATTACTTCCACCCTCTTCTTTCCCTCCTGTCCCCTTTTTCCACTTCTTTGGCCTGGTGTCCAAGATGACACATGGACATAGAATAGAATCTTAGAACAATTTTGATTGGAAAAGACCTTTAAGTTCAAGTCCAACCATTAACCCAACACTGTCACTAAACCATGTCCCTAAGAACCTCATCTATGCATCTTTTAAACCCCTCCAGGGATGGTGACTCCACCACGTCCCTGGGCAGGCTGTTCCAATGGCCGAAGGCCCTTTCCATGAAGAAACAGTCTATGGCAGAAAGGTCTATAGCAGGACCAAGCTCGGTGGTGCCTTCACATGCATGCACCATCCTGGACACCATGTGGTCTCCAAACCCAAAGGCCCTCATGCCTTACAAATGTCCCCTGCTCCTGATTGCCAAAGGGAAGCCCTCAAGCCAAACATGCAGGATCCTCTTTTCTAACCCTCCCCTCCTCCTTGTGCTCTTGACATCTCCATTTCTCTACCCAGCACCTATGTCCCCTGTTTATTTAAACTGCAGCTGTTGAGACAATGACTTTCTGAAGTTCTTTTGTTATCTTACGGTTGCCAGGATGGAACGTCATGACAACTTTTCTTTGTGGATCAAGTCCTATCATGGTTTGTCATCCTTTTCCAAAAGCTGTTTCTCAGGACTTTCCTTTATGAGCCAAAGAGTCAACCTTGAAAGGCAGGCTTTCACAAATCAAAGGTTCTTTGGTTCAGGTCTATAACCAGGCCTGCCATTTGAGGCACTAATGGTAAATAAATGCTGACGTTTGGAGGAAGTGAAATTCCTCAAAGAAACAAAACAGCCAACAAAAATATTTTTCTGTGATAATGGAGAAGCCCTTCATTGCAGTTTTGACCTTTTGTAGCATTTTTATTTAAATATTTGTTCATGCTGTGATTTATCTTTTATGCTCTTATTTATTTTATCCTATACATCAGTGACTGCTCTTTTTACATCATTGTCAGCAATTTTTCTGTTAATTGTTAATTCTGTTAGTAATTTATGAAGTAATTTGCTTTATGTTTTGCTCATTCTTCCCCAGAAAAAAAAAAAAAAAAAAGTGTTCTGAAACATGGATCTAAAATGTTCTTTTTGGTATTGAAGTATTTTATTATATGCCCCTTAACGGAGCAAAAGACAAAAAAATAATAAAATAACATCTCTGAGGAATGCTTCATTTTGAACACATCAACATTTCCCCTGAAATAACAAACATGTCCAACCAGCCCTATAAACCACAATTACCTGCTTGTTCTGTCTACCCATACCAGCAGCCTCAGCTGCCCAGATGTCAGGATGGCACTCAGAGCTGTTTCCCTTGCACACTAGAAGAAAAATAAAGATCTGGCCTCTTTCTTTGGCTCCTGCCCACTGCATTGGGCTCTGTCTGAGACCTGGGGTAGAGATTTGCTCCTCCTGAAATGCCTGTAGCCCACGCACGTCAATGGGCACTGATTGCTTTGACACCTCGTTTTATGCCACCTCTTCTTTTGAGTTCCACGTGGCTCCTCTTAGCTTCTGCCTTTTTCCCCCACTTGCTGGGTCAGCTATAGCACCCAGGAAGCCAAAATAATTTCTACTTCTGAGAGTATTCACAGCCAGGCTCTGTTAAAGCATCTTCATTGCAGTAGGACAGTCAGAAATAAGGAGTCACTGTGCTTGGTATACATTCATCACAAATGTCACGTACATCAAAAAAGAAAATACCCATAAAAAAAAAGTTAAAATAACATCATCGCAACAAGGACAAATTTATGCACACTCCATCCCTTAATCACAATTAAAAGAAAAATTCCCCACAATTGTAATGTTTTCTGGTAATATCCAGTTCGTGTTTTGCCTGTTACCTCTCCCGGTTACCGTCTTTATCTGGAATTTCTCAAGAGCCCCATGCTGGGCACTGCAAAGGACAGCAGCACAGCTTTGAATCCTCTCTTGCAATCACTTCTGGCCCACTTTTAATATGTTTGAAGACCTGGGGTCAGCTGGACACAGGAGCCAGCAGAGCAGGAACACGCAGCCAGGACCAATCACAGCTTCCCAAAGGACTGTTGAATCACCTGCCCATGGTAAGGCAAGCCCATATTTATAATCACTTAAATATTATGATTGCAGAACTATTCTGCATTGAATGTGAGCAGGACCCATCTCTCCCAGCTCTGCACCCAGGAGATGCTGCAGGCAGCTGCATCGCAAAGGTGAACTCAGGGCACGAACCCAGGGTCTGCCTTGTGCAAACCTGGAGTACATGCAAATACTGATCAAAATCACTTAAGCCGTGGTCTTTTGCACTGAAAAATTGCCTTTGCTTTTCAAGACTCAAGTATAACATGCAAATGCAGTGTGACAAACACTGTTCATCAAGTGTATGTCTCTTTTTATTTAAAAAACCCAGTTCACACCACTACATGGCACTACCCAAGTCTTAGGATGAACTCTGCCCCAAAAGGGTAAAAAAGAGGGAGGAAAGAGATGTAACACATCAAAAAGGGAAGGAGCTGTATCTCCTTCCAGCTCAAGCCTGACAGATTGGCAACATCCCAGGAGCTCAAAGATCTCCATGTGTGTTTACTTCGACTTCTTCCATGCTGACCTATCCGAACACTTTTATTTGGGTTTAAGTGCGTTAGTAATAAACCTGTTCCTCATTACTTTAAATTATCTGTAATAGCCCTGGTTTAGACTGAAACAAGGAGACAGATGGAAAGCAATGAGATAACTAGATCTTAATGAGTTGATGTTTGCTAGCCGACCCACGGTGATGGCATGGGACATGTTCTCCCCCTACCTGGTTCAGGAGGGGAAAGGCATCAGTGCAACCCTAAAGGTTTTATTCATGGTTGGGGCAGGTCCATCAGAGTAGCACACAAGGTGGCAGCCCCAGCCTTACCGCCAAAAATGCGCACCTTCATCTCAGCATCCCTGCATCCACTTGAACCCTGCGGTCCACACCAGCTCCAGCCTTCAACTGAATAACGTTTCCTATCATGTCCTTTAGGAGAAGCCTTTCTTTTCTGATCAAAAAGGTGGTTAAAATCCCACTGTACATGAGAAGCTCGGTCCGGCCTTCACTTTGGAGGAAGGCACATGATTTCTTTATCTCTGTATGTCACTGGATAGATTAGATGAGATATATTTATCTAGTCAGCAATCTGTGTCGCTGCAAAGGCACAGCTGCAAAATTCCGTGGGCTGAGATCATCCCAAACTGAGTTTAGCATCCCAGTAAGAAACGATGCTTCATTTTGGTGGCTGACATGTTTTCATCAAAACAAGGAAAATTATTAATTTGACCTCAAGTGTTGAGTGTTTGGGTCTTTTGGTTTTAATTAGCATTTTAAAAAATTAAAGGACTTGCTTAGTGGGTTTTTTTTAAGCAAAACCACCCTTTTGAACGCTTTCTTTGTACAGCATTTGTTCCTGCTTGCTTGTGTTTTCCAGCTGCTCTGCTTCGCTTGTTCCCAGCAGAGTCAAAAACCCTAGGAAGGAGGGCAAAATCTGAAGAAAGAGAAAAGTGCATAAGCAGAATAAGGAAGATCAAAAATGTGTCATTTCCTGTAATCACTGTCAAGGAAAATAAGGGAATAAATATCTTATTATATTTTTTTGTCCACTCTCATATCCAGTGAACTGAGAGATCTCCCGTGCTCTGAGAGACAAGCAGTTAAATCACCTCACTTGGACTGCCCTTTAGAGTCATCTTTTTAAGAAAGAAAAGTTGAAAAAATCATTAATAAACACACTCCAAGGAAATATTTCCTGTGTACAGTAGAAAGGAGCCGAGGGAGAGCCCCTGTTTGACACTGGGGTCAATCCCCATCGCAATGTATGGAGGCAGGAGAGTAGGGTCACTGGGAGGAAACCACTGTAAACAGGATCTGCTTTTATCAGTGGGAAACAAAAACAACCCTGTTTAAATTAGCCAGAAATATGTGCCTATATGTTTTAATCGCAAGCTGCCATTTCCAAGTCTTGCATCAGGGTTAAGGCACAGACACGGACCTGCTGACCACAGGCTGTCCCTGAATGCAAGACACTGGTTGTCCCTTCTGATTTGGGGATGGAACTAGTGAGGGACAGCAGCCTAAGCAGGATTCCTGGGATGGAGCTGAAAGGAGGAGGAGCAGGGTTAGCATGGGAAGGATGTTTGCTGGAAGCCCTGGGTGCAGCACAAGAAAGGAGACCTGAGAGCTTTACAGAGCACAGAATCATAGTTTAGGTTAGAAGGGACCTTCAGAGCTCCCCTAGTGCCCCCCCTGCCATGAGCAGGAACATCTTCACCAGCTCAGGTTGCTCAGAGCCCCGTCCAGCCTGGCCTGGGATGTTTCCAGGGATGGTTCATTCACCACCTCTCTGGCCAACCTGGGCCAGGCTCTCACCACCCTCAGGGACAACAATTTCTTCCTCATGTCCAGCCTGAATCTCCCTCCTTTAGTTTAAAACCCTCACCCCTTGTCCCATTGCAACAGGCCCTGCTCAAAAGTCTGTCCCCATCATTCTTCTCGGCACCTTTGATGCACTGAAAGGCCACGATAAGGTCTCCCTGCAGCCTTCTCTTCTCCAGGCTGAGATGGGATATGGGCACTGGGAAGGGGAACACCCACCAGCCTTGAAGAGCATCCCTCCTGCTGCGATGTGGTGACTTGGGGGAACCCGCCAGCCTTGCAGGGCAATTTTCTGGCCGGATGCAGGGCCTGGAAGGAACCTGCCGGCCTTGCAGAGCATCCCTCCTGGTGGGATGCGGGGCCCGGTGTTCAGTGGGGAGGTACAGCCCCCCCACCAGCGCAGCGACAGGACCCCCCCGGCGCGGGGGGGGCGCTGAACGGGACCTCCGGTCAAACCCTGAGCTCTGCTGCCTCCTGGCGGCGGCGGGAGGCGCGGCTGCGGGACGGCTGCACCCCCGGGGTACTCGCCACCCCCTCGGGGTGTCTCCACCCCACTGCTGCGTGCCCACCCCACCTGCACGACCCTGGGGTGCCTTCTCCCAGGGACTGGGTGCCTACCCCCCAAGTGCGTGCCTGCCCCCTCCGTCTGCTCCTGAGCCCACCAGCGGTGCCTGCCCCCCGTCAGGGGGTCTCTTCCGCCCAGATGCGAGCTTGTGTCCCCCTCCCATATTGTCTCGCCTCCCCACGCTGGGTCTGAAAGCGCACGGCGCTGCTGCCGCCTTCACCCTGCCCTGGGCTCGCCTCGTCCCGCAGAGCAGCGCTGCCGCCGCCTACTCCTCCTCCTCCTCCTCCTCCTCCTCCGGCCGGCACCTGACGCGCGGGGCTCCCGACATCCCCCCCCGGCCCGTCCCTCCCGTCCCTCCCTCCCCTCGCCTCTCCCGGAGCTCTCCCGTGCAAGCGGGAAGACGAGCGGAACCGCCGAGCGCTGCCGGCGCTGCCCAGCGCAGCCCCCCGGAGCATGCGAGGGCAGCGGGGGGGCACCGACCTCGCTGCCCCCCCGGGGCTGAGCGGCGGCGAGAGCCGGTGGTGGGGAGGGGGGCAGAACGACCGGACAGTGTGAAGAGGGCTGGGAGGGGGGACGAGGAGCAGCGCATCCTCCATCCCGGCTGGGGGGACTGAGCCGTTCCCCAGGGCGGTGGTGCTGGGGAAAACGAGGTGCTGAGCGAGTTTTGGAGGGGGCTGCGGGGATCATGCCGAGGGGGCTGTGCCTCGGCATCGCTTTCTCCTCGCCCTCCATGGAGCCCGGACCTTTTCTACAATGACTTTCCCTGAGCTGAGCAATGGCAGCTTGAGTGGGAACCGGACGGGACAGGGAAGCCAGAGCGGTGCCAATCGGTCCTGGGGACTGCAAGGTGAGGAGACCCCCGAGGGCAATGGCACCACGCTGACTTTCGCCTTGGACGTGCAGGCGGTGGGCGTCGGGGTCTTCCTGGCCATCTTCATCCTCTCAGCCATCGTGGGGAACATCCTCGTCATCCTCTCGGTGGCTTGCAACCGGCACCTGCAGACAGTCACCAACTACTTCATCGTCAACCTGGCCATTGCTGACCTGCTGCTCAGCACCACTGTGCTGCCCTTCTCAGCCACTTTGGAGGTGCTGGGCTTCTGGGTGTTTGGGCGCATCTTCTGCAACATCTGGGCAGCTGTGGATGTGCTGTGCTGCTCTGCCTCCATTATGAGCCTCTGTATCATCTCTGTGGACAGGTATATCGGTGTCAAGTACTCCATCAAGTACCCCACAATCATGACTGAGAGGAAGGCGGGGGTCATCCTCGTGGTGGTCTGGCTCTCGTCCATGGTCATCTCCATTGGGCCACTGCTGGGATGGAAGGAACCACCACCGCCGGATGAGAGCATCTGTAGCATCACAGAGGAGCCAGGCTATGCCCTGTTCTCCTCCCTCTTCTCCTTCTACTTGCCCCTCATGGTCATCCTGGTGATGTACTTCAGGATCTACGTGGTGGCCAGACGGACCACCCAGAGCTTGGAGGCAGGGGTCAAGAAGGAGAGGAATAAATCCATGGAAGTGGTACTACGTATCCACTGCCGCAGCGTGCTGGAGGACCCACTCTCCAGCACCCGGAGCAAGGGACACAACTTCAGAAGCTCCCTCTCCGTGAGGCTCCTCAAGTTCTCCCGTGAGAAAAAAGCAGCCAAGACTCTCGCCATCGTTGTGGGTGTTTTCATCCTCTGCTGGTTCCCCTTCTTCTTCGTCCTACCTTTTGGTAAGTGACCTTGTACTCCATCCCAGCCCCACTGAGCCCCTGGGGAACTGCTCTTTGGGACAAACTTCCAAGGCACAACTCATGCATGGAGGTGAGGGACAGGTAACTGACAGGTGAATAAACAAGCAATGAATTAATTCAATTAATTAACACTTATTCAGTATTTATTAACCAGAGTCATATAATCAAAGTAAATAGCAAATGAATAAAATAGCAGCATAATAATTGGTTTAATTAATTCTTTCTGCGTTCAGTGCTTTAATTAATGAAGTTCAGACTGAGGAGGAAGCAGCTCTGTTTCAAACAGGCTGCAATTACGGCACAGTGGTCCCCCAAAAGCTTTGCTGGCCCTGCTTTCAGCCTCCCTTCCTCCCAGTTTGGGTGAGGCTACCCAGATCTGCCTCTGTGTGCCCAGGGCTTCCACTCCTGCTGTGAACCAGTGATGACACTGGAGATGAGTGAGGTTTGATCCCTCCAAGGTTAGTGTCAGGGTCTGAAGCACAAGTCCCACCAACTTTCTGGGATGCCAATGTTGTGCAGGGACCTGGGGCAGGAGCAGGTCTTACCTCCAAGGCTGATGGTCCTGGGTGACTGATCCACCTCCCACAGGAGTATTGCCCTCAACTCCTGGCCTTGCTGTGATGCTCATGTCACCAGCTCCTCATTTGGGGGTGTCTGATGGGTTGTGCTCTAAAGTTTTGGCAAGTTGTCTGCCTGAGTGAAGAGGATGCAGCTCCCTGCATGCAGAGGAGGCTGAGCGGGCACAGAGCCCACCAGGCAGGGGGGCACATGATGTCCAAGGCAACGTCCCCCTCTGGCACCAATGCTACCCATGACCCATAAAGTGCAGGAAAGCCAGAGCTCTTTGTCTCCACCTCATCTAACAACAGGCACCCAGTTCAGGGGACCAGATTAACCTTCTGGAGTAGTGTAGCTAAACCCAGGGGAAAAAATAAAACAAAATAAAATAGGATGACTTCTGAATATCGATGATGGCCTTTGCACAGAGCTCAGCAAAGCAGAGAAGTCTCTCATTCCAACTGCTGGGTAGGACCCATGTGTCCCAGAACCCAACAGGCATTTGTCTCCGAGTAACACTGCAGCCAGAGAAATGTTATAGCTAGTTCCACGCTTTTTCTCAAGATTTTTCAAATCCTCTTGCTGGAGGCTGCCTCTCCAGTCAAGGGACACAGAGCATGGTGACCACAGGAGGCATTGTGACCCTCTAAGGTTCTGATCTCCCTCCAGCACTGTGGCTGTCCCCTTGGGGACAGCTGAGCCCAAGGCTGTTGGACACTATTGAGGACACTCGGTCCCCACGTGACCTCCAGTGGGATAGTTCACCAGGACTAGTGGTGCCTCGGGATCTGAGGTGTCCCCAGAGTGGTGGATCAGGGTTGTGGGTGCCTCGTCCCACCATGTTGCTCTCTTGTACCTCCCTGCTTCAGTTTCTCTCCCTGAGTGAGGGTGATATTTGCTGAGTTTATCTCACTTCTCTGTAGGTGAAATTGCTGCTGTGAAGAGTTTTCACCCTAAGTGAGCATGAGGGTTCATGGTATACCTCAGGCAGGGAGGAGAAAGGCTGCAGTAAACTTGTCTCACTGCAACACCCAAGATGAATTATCCCATCTATTCGTGCCTCAGTTTCCCTTTCATTGATCGGGTGCATTAGTGGATTTTTATAGCCTGCAAATAAACAGTTTGGGAATCGTGGGGCTCAGGGAGATTCTAGTACTTGATGGCTGAGATCTATGGGCAGCCCCGTTTTGCCATTTGCCTCCTTGGCCGATCAGAAGGGCAGGAACCAGCTCCAAACATTTACACCCTACAGCTAATGAACTGGGAATAGGCATCCTGTTCCTCTGAGTTATTCCCTGTACTTGGAAATAGAGAACAAACATCAGGCAAATACTTTTCAGTAGAAAAAAAAAGTTTTATTTTGTTTTACCATATCTGTCCACCCTCAAAACTCTTGAAGCAGCTTCTCACTGATGTAAATCACTACCATCGCACTGAAGGCAAAGGAGACACTGATTTACACCCGCTAAAAATCAAAACTTCATTCTTTAATTACCCCCTGTGAACCCATTTGCTTCCTCCAAGCACACAACTTGCCAAGTTCTTTATAAACACAGTTTTGGTCTTTACTTCCTGCTGTATTATGCATATAATCTAAACACAGCTAAAGTTCATTTAATTTATGACAGCAAAATATGCTGCCTTTGATTTCACCCCCCTTTTATTAATTGCAATTTCCTATTCAAATCTAAGAATCATTCAATGCTATCTAGAAGGAGAACAGAAACTTGTGCAAGGTCTAATCTCTGATTTCACAGCTCAGGAGGCAGATCTGAAACTCAGAGAAATCAACAAAGTTCACTTTAAATGCACAAGCTGAAACATGCTGGAGGCAATTCCCTTGAAAAGAAGATTGTAATTGGTTAAGTAGAATGGCTGCTTTATTTGCTTGTTAGACAAACTTACATGAAAGAATTTGAGGCCAACTAGAAACGATATTGATACATATTTTAAATGAATTGAAGTACTGGTGAGAAACAAAAATCACTTTCAATTGAAGTGAAAAATATTGTTTCAATTTAAGAAAAAAGGTGAATGGAAGTTTATTAAAAAACGAGTATTTAAATACATTTCAACATGAACTGTCATATTAAAATGAAATTAATAAGCCATATATTTTCTTCTGAAATTTTTGAAATGTTTTGACTTTTATTTGACATGAATTTGCAAGAAGTTGTCATTGAGTGACTTACAGTGTCGACTGAAGGTTTTCTCATTATATTTTTAAGACATGAGTATATTTTTTTTCAGCTAAAAAAAAAGTCTTCCTTCTCTACTTAGCACAGATTTAGCAATAAGAAACTTCTGTGTCGTCTCTGTCACCATTGTCTATGTGAGTCTGCACACATCTTTGCATCTTTCTGCAGAATAGTTTCCATGTTAGTTAAAAAGGAGTAATATTTATCCCATCAGTGTTGGACAGCTGAAACAACCAACAATTTTAAGTAACAGGATCTATGTATGTGCCAAACATTGTCAGACATTTCTCCATGCTTGAATAATCTACAAAGGTTCTGCTTCAAATTATCTCAAACTCCCCAATACTCTATTTACACAGTCTATTTATCAGCTAAGTAATTTAGCTCACCCTTGGGTTTGTGATACATGTCCCTAAGCACAGGATGCCATCACCACGAGTTTTAACACAATTAACAGTTTCCATGGCTAACAAGGCTCTTTAGGCAGCTGTTTTTTTGACAAGAGATGAAACCATAATTACCCACACAAGTCTCGTGTGGGTTGAATATTTTGCTGGGTGTGTAGTAGAGCTCTACTCAGCTACTTTGTCTGGGGATCCTGGGTGGTAGTTGTGTGTTTTATGCCAGGGTCCTTCTTCCTTCAGCAAAGACCTGTCAAGAGAACGTAACTGGAGGTTCCTCAGAGATGTGGGCCAATTTGTAGCGTAGGATTCATCTCACTTGGTTGTCCTCAGGCATCTTGTGCCTTCACCTCAGCTAGGCACAGTATCATGGAGATGTTAGTTGGAAAGGACTTCTCTTGTATATCCTGAAATTTTCTGAGTCATGATGGAAGTGGCAGAATTGGCATGGAGAAAGGAATGGGCAACTGCTTCGGAATAATTTGCTATGGCCCAGAGGATCAGATCAAACTGGAACAAGAGCAATTGAAATGAACTGTTCCATCTGCCACACATCCCCCATTGATCCTGGTCCACAGGAACCATACATTCATTAAAAATGCCAGCAAAGACACACACAGCATCAAAAGCTGCTATTTCCTAGTCTCCAGTTTGATTTATTGGGCATCATCCAGGCAAGAGTCAAGATTCTTCTTGTCTGCTTTGCACCACAGGATGTTTCCATCAGATGGGTTCATGCCAATTTAGCATATTTCATTAAATCATAGGGGACAGACGGGTCTTCCAGCCTACTTCCCTTTCTCAGGGACAGACCACTTGACCCCAAACCATTCCTGACCTGGCTTTAAAGACTATTCTTAAAGCATTACAGCAAGGGCGAATCCCTTGCTTTATCAGGCAAATCATATTGTTGCTTAAGCAGCCCTCAAATGTGATTTCTGCTTTTATTTTTCCTAGGGCATGGCAGGAGGCATGCATGTGGTGGGCATGGGACAGGGACACACGGGGGGTGTACAGCCCGCTGGGATGACACTGGAGGGACAGTCCAGGCACAGGGGACCTGGCTGGGAGTCATCTGTGTCAATTGTGTCTATCTAGAGATAATCATAGAACCATAGAACGGTTTGGGTTGGAATGGACCTTTCACGCTCCCCCAGTGCCATCCCTGCCATGAGCAGGGACATCTTCACCAGCTCAGGTTGCTCAGAGCCCCGTCCAGCCTGGCCTGGGATGTCTCCAGGGATGGTTCATCCACCACCTCTCTGGCCAACCTGGGCCAGGCTCTCACCACCCTCAGGGACAACAATTTCTTCCCCATGTCCAGCCTGAAATAATACTGTGGAAAAACAACCTGTGAGATGGGTTTCCCTCCAGGGAGAACACTTTGATATCCTGCAGAAGGGCACAAAAGAGAATTATAAGTAGGCACATGGATAACGAGCCTACAAGTAAATCATTTAGCTAAATCATTTTACAGTGTTGATACACTCCTTGTGTCCTCCTGCAGAAACCACTAGAGTGCAGAACAACAGGGAAAGAGTGAACGTGTGTTTAGAAATATCCAGAAAAAAAAAATATATTATTTGGAACCCCAAATGAGTGCATTTGGTTCCCTTCCTACCCATTCCCCTCTGAAGAAGGCCAGAGACAGATGGAGAGGTTTTAGTACAGTTTTTGCTGGTGCAAGAGATGAAACATTCTGGGCCTCAAATAATGACTTGGGCACCCAAGCCTGAGCATATGCTTTGCCTCTGCCTGGCCAAAGTGATTCATTGAAGGGACTGGGAATAGGACCCAGATCTCCCATGACCTATGTATGGTATTATTCTGCTTCCAGTACACCCACCACACCCCCAAATGAAACTACTTAAAGCCAAATGTCTGGTTTTATACCACAGTGTCATGACACATCTGGAGGCAGTTGCTATAATGGACGTACCATAAACAGGAAAATAATCCATCTTGAAAAATTTAAACCTACTGTGAATCAGTGGACAAAATGTTACAAAATCTCTCAACAGGAGTTTTGGAACCAATACTAAAATACACTATATAATATTAGACACATCTATGTTAAGCTGGATCTGATGGTTTTATTACAATTGCACACACAAAACTTTGTCCTGGATATTCTGGGAAGGAGCTTGTAATTAGCTTGATCTATATTCATTAATTCACGTGTGGATAAATATTTGCTCATTAATTCTGATAATCTGGTTAATGAGATGTAACAAAGATAGAGCAGAAGGGTGAGGATGCTCTTTGGTATGATCATGCAAGGTGGGCATTTAATCTCTTGTGACCAGCTTGTTTTTAAAGGGTTTTGCCACAACAAGCAGCGTGGACTGGGTGCTAGCAACTCCCTTAGTGTGTATATACAGCACTTGTGCTCAAGGCTCTTCAGAAAATGAATATATTTCCTTGGGAAAGCAACATGAATTGTTTTCCAATTGATCAATCAGAACTTCTACTGTGCTGTATTCTAGGTAGCCCTGGTAGTTCCTATTAAAATCATGGGACTCTTGTGGAATAAAATCCTGGTTTCTGGTGCCGAACATTATCTGTTAGGTTAAGTTTTCCATTCTACGTCTTTGTAACAGGGTGAATCTGTTTTGACAAGTGTCAGACAAAATGAGATAGTCATATCTGACAAAGATGACAGGAAAAAAACCACAACTTTCACTTCCTACAGGAAGTTTTATGTTGACAGCCCTGACTTTAAAAAGTTCTGGCAGTACCATACGTTAGAGCAGAAACTGGACATTTTATTCCATCCAGTTTGGGGGGTGATTTATGTCAGGACAGGGCAGGAATTAGACAAAGCTGGCCCAATATGGCCAACTTCTGTGAAAAAAAAAATGCATGTTCCTGAGGTGTTGGCAAGGATGGGCAGTTTAGAAAAACTGGAGTTTGCTGAGGAACGACTTTTAAGATCAATGACCTGATGGTGTCTGATGGGCTCCTCTGCAGTCCCTTGTACTGCTCATTTCTACACTGTTCCCATCTGCTCCAATGTCAAGACAGTCCCTAGCATTAGATGTCTAGAGTATACCATCTTCAGCCAATTGCTCTTCAGTTTTCTATATAACCAACAATAAAAAATAGGTGTTTTGAGACTGCAGTTCATCTCATCCTGACATTGCTATCAAAATGGGTCATCTGAATCACACTCCAAAAGCACCGGTGGCTCCTCAGTGCCTCTGAGGGAGGCTGAAGATCCCAAGCTCCAAGGTCCATAATACACATCTAAACCAGCTGAGATGAATCTCACTGTAAAATCAAACATGAGACCAGTTTTGCCAAAGTCTTACATACTTCCAGCTGGAGCTGGAGCTGATAGACATTCTGCTTTATGCATGTGAATTGTCCATAACACCAAGGGCTCAGGAATCCACACTCAAAAATATAGACATATCTTGGCATTGCTGTGTACATGGGACGGTAAAGTATTTCTAAAGCATCTTTTTCTCCTTGGAGAGCTGTGAAAAGCAACATGTAGATATTTTCAAAAAGTTTGGCCATAACTGAACTAAGTGCCTTCAGATATCATAGAATACCAGCTTGGAAGGCACCAGAAGGACCATCTGGTCCAACCGTCCTTGGCAAGCAAATAGCTCTGTCATCAGAGTGGAGGTGAGCAGGAGGAGTTTGTGAAGTGTGGAGCCACATACTGACCAGTGAGGAGCTCAGCCAGGCTATTATTTGATTGAGCACCCATCTTACCTTGTCACTGGTGTGGCACAGACACTGCGGAGACAATAGAGCATGATATTGAAATTAAATTCTTTAAATGTTAGAAACTAAAGTTTTCCATATGTAATTTTTCAGTTTGATCTTGTCAATCTTTTGAGTCCTTAACTTTGAATTTCCTTAGTGCTTATTTATCAGTTTTATTATTTAGAGTACAGTATAACTTGTCTGCAAGCTATTGCTTTGTGTGTTCAGTAAAAAACAGTGTTCAACTGAGTGGTAAACAAGACAATTTTTAACACATAACCCAATTGCAAAGCAAATAATATTATAATATCTTAAAACATTTGCTCCCTGTATAAGAAAAAACGTCTTTACAACAGCCAAAGCCCAGAATCAGCAGCTGCAAAGGCTGTGGTTTACACACTATATTTTCAGTAGTCACTTTTGTATGGACACTGTTGGGATTTTGAGTGATGCCTGTAGCAACGTTCACTTTTTAACATAAACTCCTAAATTCAGGTGGCTGATAAGGACAGGAGCTGAGAAATGAGAGTTTTTATTTGAAATTTCTCTTTCCTCATAAATTCAATTCAGGAATATACAGTTCTACCTCTGGACATTTCTATATGGTGCATGGCACCATTGGGTATATATTTTGCCTGTCTCTTACCCTTATTGCCCTTTACATGGTGATCCTCCTAACCGGTTTATTTTTTCCTGGTAAACCTCACTGTCTCCCACTTATCTAAGATAGAAGTGTTATCCCATCTTGCACCATGGGTTATACCATCCTCCAGACAAGTAGCAAAGGGAAAGCAACTGAACTGCAACTCTTGGAAGAATGACATTGTCATTTACAATAGAAAATATTTCAGGGTTTGTTTGTTTGGTGTTTGGGCAAAACAAGGCTGTAAAGAGCTTCTGGCATGAAAGGTACTTAGTGAAAAATCCAGTTTTCCAATTAATTGATGTTTAGACTTTTTTTGCCAACCTAAGTGGTTCCATCTCCTTATTCCTTTTACATAAAAAATTTTGAAGTCCTCCTAATGTACCTAACCTTGAGGGTACAAAGCAGGTTTTTTCGCCTGTCTTTCCTGCAAGATAACTTGACTCTTCTTGTGTTGAGGGGATTTCTTGGAGGTTGTGAATCAGCTTTGTTCTGAGCAGACCTTTTCCCAGGAAAGCCTAGTACTAACTACACTTTGCAAATGTGGTTTTCTGCTCTGTGTTGTGAACTAATTACCTCCTTTCCTTGTCATGTCAAAATGAGCCAAGGCTAAGTGTGGTCTCGTAACCCTGAGATTGTCATTCGCTTTCTCTTGGATTGTTATCAAGGCAGATCAGTTGCATGCGTCAACCCAAAATAGCTCTTCTGAAGACAGCCAGTGTTTTATTATTCTGTGCATTGGCTGTTAAATGGTGGTGTGGGCATTGGTGACTTTTCCTGCTGGGCCAGGCCCTAGATGAGCGTGGCTGCTGTAAAGTTCAAGGTGTTGTTTTTCTTTCTTCACAGCAGATGTTACATCAGGATTGTCACTATGGCTATATCCACTAGAGAAATACACCCATTCCAGGAAGCAAACCCTGCACTTTCTCCAAAAAAGTAGTGCAGCATGACTCACATTCACATTACTGAGGGCTAGCCCTCCCTGGAGGAGACTTGCACATCCACAGGGACACAGGGTCTTCTCCAGATTTCACAAGGTATCTCAGTGTGTCTAAGACTTAATATTTTGGGCCATTTTTAAAGCAAGATATACCAGTTTTTGGCAACCTGTCAAAGAAGGATTTAGGTAATCCAAGTGCCTTATCATTCAGGAGGATCTCTATAAATGAGGCCCATTCAATCCTCTGTCCCATCAGGTTAACACGTAGCACCTGTTGGGTGGTAACTCACTGTGGGCAAGGTCTTCTCTGTGGAGTACATGAGAGCACTCATCTCTTCCTCATAAGGAACTCCTGAGTGTGGCCATGAGGTTGGAGACAGCCAACCATCTGTAGCTATGATGGAACTTCTCATCCATTGTGACTTGTTTCTATGCAACATCTGTGACAGGAGGCAAGGAAAAGGATTTGGAGATCTAGAAGGCACAGCAGGAGATGAGGAGGAAGAGCAGGAGGCTTGGAATGTGGTGAGTCCAGCAAGGTGCTGGGAAGGCTGGGATGGGAGCCCTTCTTGTCTCTGGCAGCCCTGAGGTGATGGAGCTGTGAGGTTTGTTGAGATGACCCAACAACAGGCGATTTGCTGAGTGCCACACCAGAACTGTGCCCTCCTTCACCTAATATTGAAATTCAGAACAGTGTTTTGAAGGGCCAAACATGTCTCCTTGTACTTGGCACTGGTGAGGCTGCACTTCAAATCCTGAGGTCAGTTTTGGGCACCTCATGCCAAGAAAGACCTTGAGGTGCTGGAGCGAGTTGAGAGAAGGGAAGGGAGCTGGGGAAGGAGCTGGAGCACAAGTGTGATGGGAGTGACTGAGGGACCTGGGGGGTTCAGCTGGAGAACAGGAGCTGAGGGGAGACCTTCTGATCTCTGAACTGCCTGAAAGGAGCTTGGAGCCAGGGGGGTCGGGCTCTGCTCCCCAGGAACAAGCGCCAGGAGCAGAGGAAATGGCCTCAGGTTGCACCAGGGGAGGTTGAGGTTGGATGTGGGGAACAATTTCTTCCCCAAAGGGCTGTGGGGCATTGGAACAGGCTGCCCAGGGCAGTGCTGGAGTCACCATCCCTGGAGGGTTGGACAGACGGACATGAGGTTCTCAGGGACACGGGGCAGTGCCAGGGGTGGGTTAATGGGTGGAGTCAATGATCTTGAGGGTCTCTTCCAACCAAAATGATCCTATGGTTATGTGTTTTATGGTCTTGTTTTTTTTACCCACCTGCTCTTAATTTGGTTGTGGCTGAAAGGTTTCTGGGATTTGAGAATGAGGATAATTCATGAGGAGTAGCTTCAGTATTAAAGTTCAGCAGCTGGCTGCTTTCACAGGAGAGCTGCTTTCTGATTTGGCAGTTAATTGCCATTCTTGTTAGCTGTAAATATTTCCTTTAGAATATCATTAGGAACACTGAGTGATGAGATCTTCCTTCTGAGGGCTTTGCCTTTACAAGCACTTTCCATCCAGCAATCTCTCAGCCCTTTGCACCTGCACCTGAGCACACAATCCCAAATGTCTTCATCCTCCTCCTTCCTCCAAAGCAAATTCCAGCCACTGCAACACAAAAGTGAAGTCTCTGGTGGGTATTTGTTGCATCGACTATCTGCTGTCTGGGCTGGTGAGGAAACCTGCCAGAGTGGCAGAGGTGGCATTCACATAGAATCATAAAATCACAGAACAGTTCGGGTTGGAAGGGACCTTCAAAGCTCATCTAGTCCAACCCCCCTGCAATGAGCATCTTCCCACACAATGTGTGCTGGGGACAGACTTATCCCAGAGATGCCACCCCCATAGTTCAAGGGTCTAAAGAGGAAAAAGGGGAACACATGCAAATGTCATTGGGAAGGGAGACAACCCATCTGTTTCAACACTAATCATCATTTTTGCTGAAGGAAACTGAGGCACCGTTACATACCTGTGGTCACTTGGCTAATCTTCATTATTGCTAACACATCAGCTGTGCCTGTCCTGCTTTCTCTCTTTTGGTGCTGTATAAAGCTTTCACATAGAAACAGAAAACTGCACTTCTCCCAGCACCACAATTTATGGGTGTGATTAGCCCAAGGGTGGATTTACTGGAGTGGCTGGAGCAGGACATGGCTTTTTAGTTACTTCTAATGAATAGCTTTTCTCTAAGAGGGCTCCTTAGCTAATGCATTTGGAGCAGAGCCAGAGAACCACCAGATCTGGTGGCACAAAACCAACTGCCAGCTTGCTAAAAGAGGGCATTTCCTCCTCCCTGGAACTATCCAACCTGAGGCAATTCACAATTCAGTCATTAAGGCTCACAAAATGCAACTTTTATTTTTACCCCCTCCAGTAACATAAAATGTAAAATGATAAGATAAAAATTGCAAGGGATTTCTGCTGGAAGAAATCCCTGACCTAGACAAGCCCAAGCTGCTTTCCCATTGCTCACCACGGATGGATACACTGAATTAAATAACTCCTGACTGCATTCCACTGCAAGACTGTTGCAATGTGAGGTTGCAAGTGCTGAAAAGCCTAAGACAAGAACCAGGCTGCGAATCCTCCAAAACATCATAGAATCGTTTTCAGTTGGGAGAGACCCTCAGGATCATCGAGTCCAACCATAACCTAACCTAACCCTAGCACTACACTATGTTGCTAAGAACCTCTTCTAAATGTTTTTTAAACCCTTTCAGGGATGGTGACTCCACCACTGCCCTGGGCAGCCTGTTCCAACATCTGACAACCCTTTCTGTGAAATTTTTTTTCCTAATATCCGATCTGAACCTCCCCTGGCGCAACTTGAGTCCACTTCCTCTAGTCCTATCACTTGCTACTTGGGAGAAGAGATCAACACCCTCAATGCTACAGCCTCTGTTCAGATAGTTGTAGACAGCAATAAGATGTCCATGATGGGAGGGAGGGGGGAGGAAACACATATGTATATATATAAGGAAGCTCTGCAAGAGATCTCCCATGCAAGGATCAATCAGGCTAGACATGAGGAAGAAATTGTTGTCCCTGAGGGTGGTGAGAGCCTGGCCCAGGTTGGGCAGAGGGGTGGTGGATGAACCATCCCTGGAGACATCCCAGGCCAGGCTGGACGGGGCTCTGAGCAACCTGAGCTGGTGAAGATGTCCCTACTCACGGCAGGGGTGGCACTGGGGGAGCTTTGAAGGTCTCTTCCAATTCAGACTATTCTATGAGTCTATGATTTCCTCAGACCAGCCTCACAGATCACTGAGGAACAGCCTGTGGGTAACAATAGGGATTGTGGAGGGCACTGGCCCAAAAATCCAGGGACTCAGAGCCTCTTCTGAGCCCCTATGTCACCAGATGAAGCTGGCAATGGTGTTATTTCTTGCCCCAGGTGAAAACCCCTTCACCTCAGTCCCAGGCAAGGGAGGTGAAATGTGTCTTACCACCCCCAACATGTTTTCAGAAATGCAATTTGGAAGGGCATGGGGGACACATACATGGACAATAAACAGCGGAGACACCATCAGCTGCTCACTGACCTAGTTTGAGCACAGAGAGCAGAGAAAGTGGGTTCAAAGCAGCTGCCAGTTCTTGAACCTCTGCCTTTAAAGCCAAGTTCTCTCGGAGACACTTGTCAAACTGCACCAGAAAAGTTTTGCAGCCATGGGCTATTTCTGTTCCCAGGGTCCCTGCCATAGGAATTATCTGGAAAGCTGTGAGGATGTGTTGTGAAGTTGAGCTGGCAGCCAGCCACGGGCTTGTCTGCTTCCCTCAGTATTGCAATCAGGCTTGGGATTTGGGTAAAAAAACACAACAAAACAAACTTCACGTTACAGGGTTTGCTCTCCTTGCTCAGAGACAAACATGCAGAGACAGAGAATGAAGAAGAAAAGTTCAGTTTTCCAAATATTACATTGCTCTCTTTACTCTGCCTCGCAAAAGCAGAGTTATTTGGGATTAATCACACTGTGCTTCATTTCCAGTGCCACCACACGGTTACAGCACTCCAGGCCTCTCTGCAGACTGATCTGAGATCCTTAACAATGCACAAGCCCATTTGTCATGTGCTTCAGCCCCTTTTGTGTCAGGTGCTGTACAAGCAGTAATATTATTTCTAGCCCAGAGGAACTCAAAGTAGTGGATCCAGATGGAGGTGGGAGACAGGAGAGCACCTGGTGGTGCAGGCAGACTGCAGTTTTGCCAGTATTCTGGCAAAGGAGTAGGAAATAGTGGTGTAGGTATCGGCAGATAGTTTCTGCTATCCTAGGAAAGCAACCAAGAGAAAGGGACCAATTCCCATTTCATCTGATCACCTCCTTGGCCCACCACGCTCCATTCCTGGGTCCCCTTCCCTGGGTTCTGCCATACTGGTGCTTCCCCTCTCATCCATAGAATCACAGAATCATTTAGGTTGGAGAAGACCTCTAAGATTATCTGGTCCAACTGTTAACATAACACTGCCAAGGCCACCACTAAACCATGTCCCTAAGCATCACATATACTTGTCTTAAAAAAAAAAAATCATTATCATTTAATTAATTATCATATTATTATATTAATTTATTGTATTATTAAAGCACAGTGATTTAATTTCATTTCTTTGTGGTACAAAATTTACATCTGTGATTCACATTTATTGTGTAGGGAATATGATTTCACTAAAACCAGTAGCTGGGATTTGATCTACAAGCTTGTTCACTAAAAACACCATGACCTTAAAAGATTAACAACTAATTAACAATTAACTCTTGTCAGGATACACAAGAGAATAAACTCAGACGTGGTACCAGTGTTCATTATAACTATATAAACTGGGATCTATCCATTCCTCTGATTAACAAGGTACATCATTCTGGTTTGCGGTAGACAAAGAGATCAGAGGTAGGACCAGACTCACAGGTGAAGACTTCTACATATAGTTGTCCATGGGCAGGTGTCTGCATGTGAGCTTGATGTTTCAGCTCCCATTATTGTCCATGTCTAGAGAGCTAGAGTGCTAACCAAATTTGGATTGTGACTGACTTCCCTCAAATATGCCCAGTGCTGTCCAAGATCCCCTAAGGTAAATGAAGCAACCATGCTGGGTTTTTGGTTGCAAGACAGTACCTAGAGAAGCCCAGTGCTCTTCCAGAGACCAGGAGGGACATCCCAGGGCGTTTATCTCCAGTGGTACAAGACATGTAGGCAAGCTAAGTATCTACTTTAGGATGATTTGGATTGTGCCCTGGATTGATTTCCTAACAAATTAAAAAGAAAACCAGACACCCTCATGGAAAATACTTCTGGTATCCTGCTGACACAAAGGTTACATGAAGGTTTCCCTGTCCCATAAAGTGGAGTGTAGGTTGTGCCTTGAAGCTCGGTATTTTGGTAGGTCAGTACCTTTCCCTCAGATGCACCCTTCCGTAGGTTACTTCTGAAGCTGTGTCCTGAAAATAAAAATAAAGGGGTCACTGCTTCTTTTTCAGATGGCCTATTTGGAAGTCAATCTGGCTCCTTTTACATCACTGTCAAGCATTAAAAAACACACTTAATGCTTCAATGCAGGAATAGTAGGAAATACATAGGAAAGTTTTGGAAGGAAGGGCTTAATCTTTGCTGACTGGCAGAAATAGAGAAGAAAACTCATCTAAGAGAGTTTACTGGTCTGACCTGACTGTTTGTTCTGTAGGCTCCTTTACTTGGTATGATTATCGTAGATCCATCAACTCATTTTGGTTGGAAGAGACTCTCAAGATCATTGAGTTAAACCTAACCCAACTCTGGCACTAAACCATGTCCCTGGGTACCTCATCTACACAACTTATAAGCACCTCCAGGTGTCCACTTCCCTGGACCCATCTGGCCAAACAGATGAAAAACATGAAGCTACCTGCCAGTGGTGGGTTTGGTCTCTCCAGGTTGCCCAGGGAGATGGTGGATGCCCCATCACTGGAGACATCCCAGGCCAGGCTGGACAGAGCTCTGAGCAACCTGAGCTGGTGAAGATGTCCCTGCTCATGGCAGGGGTGGCACTGGTTGAACTTTGAAGGTCCCTTCTAATCCAAACCATTCTGTGATTTAGGACATGCATTAAGGCTGTTAGAGAGGGTGCTGGTGCACACGAAGCTTGTCCCATCACAGCTTTAAGTCTTTGCCCATCTGTTAAAGCTGATATGTGTGAACCAGCTCAGAAATAAACAACATGACACATGTGATGCACAGACTTTTCCTGGGCTTCATTAGCATCCCTTGAGGACCCCAGCGGGAGCTGTGGCTGCTGCTTTCCTATAGGATGGATCCATGAACTTTTCCTAAAGGTCAGGGGAACCAGGACGTGGGTGGTTTCATTTTCCTGCTGCAATGACAGGGCAAGGGAAAGTATTTACATTCAAAACAGAACTTCTCCTGTGTCTGAGGCTGTTTGAGTCAAAAGCAGCGAGGGTAGGGGGCTGAGTGGAGATTGTTTACATTGAATGTGACCATCAGCCTGTCAGGATTTATTCCCACGTTCAGCTGGAAAAGTTCTGTTCCTTCTCTCCGGGTACTCTCGCTGCACACCCATCAGCATGCACTTAGAGAAACCACAGGTGATTAAATTAGCAGCCTAATGTATGGAACAAAAATAATTTGCTCTAAAAACAGGCATTTATCGCTCATAGTAGAACTGGGTGACTCACAGTAGAATTCAGACAAACCATTGGAGAGCAATGTAACCAGAAATGTGATCACATCTGCCATCCCACCAAGTGCATTAGCAATCTCTCAAATGCCTTTTTCCTTCATCACTCTTCATCTTCTTCTCCCTGTTCCCCCACCTATTTGTACCCCTCTGTGGCTCTGATGTACAAACAGCACAGGCAGCTCTCACCATCTTGAGAAAGGCATGGCTGCCACTGCAGATCACCATGTTGCATGATCCCATTCAGAATCACTTGAGCTTCATGCGTGTCCTAGTCCTTGACTGTCTGCTGCCTGTGCCTTTGGGGAGGCCATTCTGGATCTTATTGCATCCAGCTCTTAGAAACTTTGGTCATAGTGGGAACATACCCTTGCCTCGCTTGTAATCATTTAGTTTTGTATCCATATCATCTTCTTCCTTATACAGTTATATTCTCTCTTTGACTTTCACCCTTCTGGAAGATGGGTGGTCAGTTGTCTTCTTCCCCCATAGCCTCTTTTTGCTGCATTGAACAAGCGAAAATTCATCCCACCTGATTAATTCCTTTTGCCTTTATCATCCATATTCCTCCACTGGTCCATCTGGATTTACTCCCCTTTAGGAGAAGATCACTGATGGTTTGGATGCTTTGGGAGGACAAGCTTGTACTTTGCACTCAAACTCTTGAAGATGCACAAGACAAGTGGATATCCAGGCAAGCAGCCTTGTAATCCTGATGTCCCTGTTAGCAATGGCAGTGGCAGGTAACACCTCCCACCTAGAGAAGAGACAGACAAGGCAACCACTTGCACAGTGTTGGTGGATGTCCTCTGTGATTGCCACCAGGCAACCCATGCAGCTTGGTGCTCTAGCTATTAAGTCGGCACTGGGTTTGCACTTTTCAGAGTCATTCCACAGAGATCTCCAAGGAAGAGTGTCTAAAGAAATTAATGGATGTTACTTGCCATGTCCAGGTGCATGCCCAGGATTGTGCCAGAGGGTTTATTTCATAAACCCATCTTTCTCGCTGCTGTTTTGCTCCGTAGAGGACTTTCCAAAGGACCCTCCCTCCAAACTCAGCGGGAAAAGCTCCTCAGGTCATTGGAGGGGATGCACCTTGAAGGCATGACGTCTCCATCGGCCAGTGCTGAAATGTGGATTAAGAAATGCTGCTCCACTGCCAGATATGAGTCACCCTGCCTCTCGAACACTTACTGACGGTCACCATGGCGACTGGGTCAAGCACCTAAGAAAAATGATCTGGGAAAATACATTTTTCTTTCTCCCTATTTCTTTCTTGTCACTTTCAAGTGCTTGCCTCTCACCCTTCTCCTTCTCCAGCCTGCAAGAGACCTGCATTTCAAGGATAAAGCAGCTCTCAGGGAACCAGGGAGACCCTATTTTATTCCAAACTGCAACCATGAAGGTGGCAATTCTACCACACACATTTGAAAAAGGTGTCACAGTCCATGAGAAATCACTGTTTGTGAAGAGAGAGACAGATGGAGTGGGTCAGCCATTGGTGGCATGAAGACCTGGTTCCACCACTCTTTTCTCATAAAATACTCCATCACCACTGGAGTAACCACAGCTGACACTCTGATATCTGCACAGATCCTTGTACCCAGGGCCTGTCTCCTTCCTTCACAAGGTTGAATCCTTCCTCATTTAGTGGCTGTTGGTCTCCATCCCACTCTGAATACATGTTTTAACCAATTCTGCTGGTTACTCAGAAAAGTTTCAGCATTAGCAAGGATTCTCTTGATTTCATCCTCTCCTGGGTTATCATTATTGCATGTTGCTCCACTGCATTGGAACACAAGTCTTATGAGGAGTGGCTGAGGGACCTGGGAGTTCATCCTGGAGAACAGGAGCTGAGGGAAGACCTTCTGATCTCTGAACTGCCTGAAAGGAGCTTGGAGCCAGGGGGGTCGGGCTCTGCTCCCCAGGAACAAGCGCCAGGAGCAGAGGAAACGGCCTCAAGTTGCACCAGGGGAGGTTGAGGTTGGATGTGGGGAACAATTTCTTCCCCAAAGGGCTGTGGGGCATTGGAACAGGCTGCCCAGGGCAGTGCTGGGGTCACCATCCCTGGAGGGTTGGACAGACAGAGATGAGGTTCTCATGGACATGGGGCAGTGCCAGGGGTGGGTTAACAGTCAGACTCAATGATCCTGAGGGTGTCTTCCAGCCAATGATTCTATGATTCTATGTTCTGAGTTGGAAGGGACCCATAAGGATTACTGAGTTCAACTCCTGTCCCTGCACGGGACAACTCCGCAGGTCACACCATGTGTCTGAGAGCATTGTCCAGTCTGTTCTTGAACACTGTCAGGCTTGGGGCTGTGACACCTCCCTGGGGAGCCTGTTCCAGTGCTCCACCTACACAAATCAGAAGCACCATTTCAGGTTTGACAGATAAACTGAAGTCTGGGTCCTGCAGATTTTGGCAGAAACCATCAAGGCTGACATCAGTGCTAACCAGTATCTGTGTTTCTGTTACCCCAAATAGAGGTAAGGAGCAAAACACATCCCACTCGACAGATGTTTCCATTAAATTTGGGAATGCCTGCAAAACCATGCAGAAAAGGCCCACAAATGAAAATCAAACTGAACTGTTTGTTGCCCTTAGCAAAAGGAAGGAAAAGAAACAAACAAAAAAACATGCACACACAGAGTGCAAGAATGGGATCATTTGGGAGCAATTCATTATTTGTTATTCCTTCTAATTAAATCTAGTCATACTGCAGTTACATCCAGGACTGTGTGTGTAGGAGCTGGGACTCCCATAGCAACGTGGCAATTCCTCACTCACTTTATTGTCTTGGTTTTGTGAGCTTAGCTGTGCAAATTGTTGACCTCTGGCCACCATTAGTTTGTGGGACTATCACAAGGGGTCTACAGCAGATGCACAGAAGAACATCAAGCATTAAAATGTGTGTTTTCAGTGAAAAGTTGGATAACGAGGTTGTTGAATCACCCAAGGGAGATCCAGAAGGGTGACAATGGTCCTTTATCAGGACATTTAGGGTCTAGTGAAGGAAGAGATAAAGTCGTTGGGTCAACAAAAGAAAATTAAACCCTGTTTTGCAAATTGACCCATAGCGCTCTATTTCTTTTTATGTTTTGATTAGACTTGGCTTAGTTTGTAAACTCAAATGTAAATCAATTCTAATACAAAGTACTTTGGCATATCTGTTCCTCCATACTCCAAAAAAAAGTTTTGCTTAGAAAAGTTTCAATATTGTTTTTCAAATACTCTCTACCACATCTGCTTTGACCAAAATAACTTGACAAGTTTGCCCTGCATGAAAATCTGTCTTTGTCTCCTCCAATCTCTATACTTTTTAGTGAATGAAAGCAGCAACCAATATATTTTTCCCTCATACCATCAGATGTCTTTTCTTCTGGCAGGCTGCATGAGAGTAGTGTCAGGAGAGATATCCTGGTACAGCCTGGAAAGCTCTTGGGAATCTGTGTATAAAATGATTAAGACGGTTGGATAATAAGGCAGACACATATTAATGCTATGAACAGCCATGACATTTCTTGTTTGCACCCATTTTTCAGTTACCCTTTGCAGAACAAGTCCCAGATCGAAATGCATGTTTTTGCTCTGTATATCCCAAAAAGCCATTATAGGGGACAAAGTGACCTCTTTCAAAGGAAAGTCTTGAAAAGGATGTCACCCAGCCCTCAAATCACCCTTAAGCTGTCCAAAATCCAGGCAAGAGGGGTCAGTTCAACATTGTTGGCCTGAAAACTGTCAGTGCACTTGATCGTGGGAGCAGCACCAAGGGCCAGACACCAGATCAGGCTCAGATATGGAGCCAAATTCTTCCTAGTGTTACCTCAAAATTTTCTTGGGGACTCTGAACACAGAAAATATCACCCATACTTCCTCGTATTGTCCACAGCTGGGACACCTGGGCCACAGGAGGTGAGGAATAAGGGCAGATTTGTAACTATGGAGGTTACCAGCTGAAGTACCAAGGGAGCCCTGACAGTCTGCAGAGCCAGCTCATAAATTGGACTGTTTCCTCTCTCTCAAAAGGAGCGCCCAGGGACTTCTCTATGCCAGGATGTCAAAGAGGAGATTAAAACCATGTATCTCATACAGCTAATTTATACCAGGGCTCTTTGTTCCTCAGGGAGGTGTCTGAGGGAACCAAGCCAAGGGAGGTCAAAAGGAATGAGCAAAGGAGCATGAATGTCCCAGAGCGTGAGGAGGGCAGAGACCACCTTCACGCCAGGGTCTCCTTGGGGGAGCAATCTCCCAACCAGTCCAAGACCCCACCTCTTCCCCAAAGACAGAGTCCGTTAATGAAATCTAGATTGATTCATCACCCAGCATCCAGGGGAATGTCTCATGTCACCCAACTTCTTCCTCTTCTTATTTAAACAGCCTAGTGCAAGGGCAGGAGAAGATGTCAGTACAGACAAGGGGATGAAGGGATTGAGCAGTGCTGCAGAGAAGGACTTGAGGGTGCTGGGGGATGAAGAACTGGACATGAGCCGACAATGTGTGCTTGTAGTCCAGAAAGCCAACCACATCCTGGGCTGCATTCCCAGCAGCGTGGGCAGTAGGTAGAGGGAGGGGATTCTGCCCCTCCGCCCCGCTCTGCAGAGACCCCCCTGCAGTGCTGGTCCAGCTCTGTGTCCTCAGCACAGGACACACATGGACCTGCTGGAGAGGGGCCAGAGGAGCCACAGGAATGATCTGAGGCTGGAAAGCTCTGCTGGGAGGACAGGCTGAGAGAGTTGGGGTGTTCAGCTGGAGAAGAGAAGCTTCGGGGAGACTTTATCGTGGCCTTTCTGGATTTAAAAGGGGCCGATAAGAAAGATGGAGACAGACTTTTCAGCAGGGCCTGTTGTGATAGGACAAGGGGTGATGGTTTTAAACTAAAAGAGGGTAGGTTGATAGTGGACCTAAAGACAAAATATTTTATGATGAGGGTGGTGAGGCACTGGAACAAGCTGCCCAGAGAAGCTGTGGGTGCCCCATCGCTGGAAGTGTTCAAGGCCAGGTTGGATGAGGCTTTGAACAACATGGTCTAGTGGAAGGTGTCCCTGCTTATGGCAGGAGTTGGACTAGATGACGTTTCAGGTCCCTTCCAACTCAAACCATTCTGTGATCCTGTGATTCTATGTCAACTCAGTGACCAGGAGTCATCTGGAGACTGTGGCTGCAGGGCAGCCATGTTCCCTTCCCTGTCTCCTCCACAGGGTCGCTATAGGATATTCTGCAACTCAGCAGAACATTTCTGTTTTTTGACTTGGCAGCAAAGCAAAAGTTACCTTATCAGAGAGCTGAAATCGGAAATCCCCCCCAGGACAATCTGAAAGTCAGTGTCCATTTGTCACAGCATGTTTTGATCTTCTCCAATAACTGGAAGGACTTTCTTCAAAGAGAAAGTGAAATCATCTGAGTGGAAGCTTTTTGTCTTCCCTTGTCATCAGTGATCAAAAGAATAGGAGACCTCCATTTCTCAAAGCTTACATCACTTCTGTACTTCCAAATTATGCCAAATCCAGCATGGCTGGGGATGAAAATGTTGGCTTTTACAACAGTCAAGTGTGCAAGGCCGGAATGTCTGATGGCATCCATGCTGCTGCAAAACACAAGCAATATGGTGCAGACCTGTATATTTACATTTGCAAACCTGAATATTATTATTCTAGATACAAAATTGGCAGTTAAACTGCTTACAGGTGACTGATTGGCATCTTTTACATCAAAGTGGGAAAATTATGTGGTACATGAGTGAGGAAGAAGGAGATAGAAACAAGAAAAGAAACCACTAGGCAGAGGATAAAATGGGGATGGAGATAAGATCTGTCTCTACAACATCTCCCTTCCTCCTTTAGCCATGCCAGAAGTCCCTGTGCTCTCCAGTGTCAGTCCAGAGTCAGAAGCAAATCCAAATCAATCTCATTTGACCTCCTTGTTGCAATATTTGGGGCATGGTTTCAGCCTCATGAACATCTGCAAAGCACTTGTCATTTCTCCTGGGTGCAAAGCGAAACATTTAAGCAGATGCTGAACTCAGGAGATTCCCAAGTAGCAGGTCTGGACACTGGCCAGTGAAGAAGGATTTCATTGGAAAAAGCCAACTAGAAAACCAAGTGGAAACATCCCAGGTTTAACAACCTCTACTTCAAGCACTACTCATAGCTCCAGGGCAGCTCATTCATGCCAAGTTTCCATGGCTCTCTTACCATGCAATGAGCAGAGCGAAAACCTTGGCAGCTCTGTGCTAACCCAGGGTTGACTCCTCCATCCAACACAAGTAATCTGGAAGCCTTGAGCCTCCTGGCTCTAGAAAGCATTTTCTCATGCTTCAAGGCTTCATGCTACAAGTATGTTAATTTGGAGTACTTTAAGACACTTCGGATTCCCAGATTCAAGGATCTGTTGCCTGATCCTCTGTGTTACTCAGGCCAAGGAAAGCCCAGAGAATGTAGCTGGCCAAGGACTTTCCATCTTCTGTACCCTGATGCTGGGGAGGCTTGAGAAGGAGGAGAAAAGGGAGACATCCTCACGGTGCAGATCTGTCTAGTGGTGATTGACTGTTGGCATGGCTGTCCCCATGGATTAACAAGTGTTTCCACCTTAGCTGGTAGTTGTCAGGTTTCCAGAGATACACCCCTGTTAGACAACAGTGTGCATGGGAGGTTCTCAGAATTTGTTTTTTTTTAATTTATGGTTCATTGGAAATTTTCATCATTTTTTTATTGCATTCTGGGGTTTTTTTTGAAATAAAATAAATATCAAACACTGGAATTTCCCACAAACTAGGCATCTGGATTTCCAGACAGCTCTGTTCCCAAGTACAGATTGACACACTATGCAAAAACTGAATCTTAACAATCCCATCTTGTCGTATTAAAATCATGGGGATTTGTGCCACAGGCTTTGTAGAAAAATAATTTGTTCAGGCTGGAAATTGTCTTAAGAGACGATCTGGTCCACCACTTGACCTCACGTCAGAGAAATTGCATCTGGCCTGTGTTATGAGTATGTAGCAGAGTCTTTACATTACATTACCAGTTGCCCTCATGCTATGAAACTGGTTCCAGTGTGCAAGTCTGATTTTGTAATTTAATGTATTTTAAGCAGTATCCACATCTCTGCAAGCCTGTTTTGTGTGGGTTAACATGGAGGAAAAAGCCCTACCATCCAACAGCAGTGTAAGTTATACTCTGTGACATAAATTGACCCTAAATCCAACTCCTGATTAACAGCTTCAGCCTTTGCAATACTTGCTGCTTCTTTCCTGATAGCTCCATTAGCTCAGTCTCTTGAAACTGGTTTTCTTAACCCTAGGACTCCCCTACACACAACATATATATATCTGCACCCGTTCCCTAAAGTTGAGCTGATTGTCTTATGGTGTGAGTTGGCTGAGAGGATGGTTTACCAGAAGGTGTTTCCAAGCAGCAGAACTTTCAAAGAAGTGCAGATTATCTCATTTGGAGCTTAAATGCGTGAAAACATGGTATCTGATATTTAGAAGTAATTATCTCTAAAACAGATTAAAGCTTGACTTAATAATATTTATATATATATACAACTAGTGAATATCATGAACTTGTTAAAAATATATCATCCTTCATGTGTTGCTCAGCCATGGCATCCTCCGCTGTGCCTTGGAAGAGATGGGCATCAATGCCATGCTCTTTGTTGTTTCTCCCTTCCAGCTCAAAGTATTTTATGATTCTATGAAATGTGTTTGCTTGGACTCAAGATCAGCCTAGGCTTAACTCCACGCCTAGCAGGGAGCTCTTTCTTTTCTGCTCAGACATGGACTTAATGGTACTAGTAATAGTGGTGTATAGTTGTTTTGTAGCTACTTCAAAGGGGTATTAAAGAGGTTACCAGACCAGGGCAAGCACAGCTGAGCTAATCTGAGTTTTCAAGCCTGGAGGACAGCAGGAAAAAACAAAATACACTTTTAAAGGCTCAGCCCTCAAAATTAGACACTGGACAGCCACATGATTGTGTGAAGTTTTGGGAACAAATAAGCCCTACTTTAGTGTAAAATCAACAGTGGAGTGGAGTGACTTGGGTCTTCCAAGTATAATAGGAAGATGCAAAAATACTTAGGGGTGCTAGGGAAGGCATCACCTCCAGATATTCAAGGTTGAAGGCAGAAGTGTCAAGCCTCAAATACTCTCTGTGTTTTGGGCCACATCTACGGGAACAACAGCTCAAACACATTTTTCTTCATGCCTACATCCCAACACAAACACACACACACACTCCAGGGTTTTAAGTAAGGGTTTGGTTCAGTTAGAAAAGAATTTTATCTTTTTTTTCTGAACAGCAATGGAGTTGCCTGACTGCAAACAGTGATTACTGCCCCATTTCCCACTATCTCGGGTCATGCACTCTGCAAACCAGATGCATATACTGAAAAGACCAGGGTATCCAAGTGATGCTATGTGGCCTGATGCATAATTAGGGATAGCATCCATCGGCATACACAACATTGGAAGAGCTGGGATCAGGGGATTTATCCACTTTCTTCTAGAGACAAATGCCAGGAGGTCACTCTGCATCTCACCAGGCTTAGCCCAGCAGAGATCTCAACATCCAAGGTACACTTGGAATAAACTGTATTTATTAAGGCACTCATCAGCAGTGATTGCTTGGCAGGCAGTAGAGACACAAAGCCAGGCCAGGCTCTGAAAAGCCTGCAGAGCTGCAGCTGGATCCTCAGCACAACAGTCTGCTCCTCACAAAAAAGGGGCACAGAGGTAAGAAAAAGAGATTTGAGGAGTGTTGAGACGTGGGTATGATTTTTATAGCCTCATGTATCCCACTTTCCAGCCATCTGGGACAAGTCCAGCACTGCAGCTTCAGCTGGAGATGCAACAACGAGGAAAATGTGTTTGTTGGCCCACAGTGCTTTTCAAAATGTCACTGAAAAAAAGCTACCCTTTTCTCTCCTAGCTTTCTGCTGACATTCTTCCCAGGGGTATGAGAGTCTCACGTCCCAGACCATGCCCTTCCACTTTCACATTCAGGCTTTCAACCTGTCTCTTCTGCACCCCAAAAAGCATCATGGGCAATCTATTAGATAATTCTTGTTTTAAATTTTTTTTAGGTTTTTTTTTCCTTTTTTTTTTTTTGGTTGTGGTTGTTGTTTTATATTTTTTTTTATTTTAAATTCTCTTAATGTTCATTTAATTTCAAAAAGTGGACCAGCTCTAGCTGCCCAGTCTGACCCAGGAGAGTTGTTGGGTTCTGAAAGGACCATCTCCCAAGGATTTTCCTCAGCATCTTGCAGTGAGTGGTCCAGGTGACATTCACTGAGAAGAGCAGCCCCATCTCCTCTGGGCCAGCAGGGGGGAAAGGGACCTCTCCAAGGGACAGTAGCAAGGTGGTGATTACTGAAGTCTCAGATCTCACACTTGCAGGGAGGAGAAAATAATATCCGAGATGATGCTTCTGTGCTACAGTCATGGAATTTGAGATCTTTTTATGGCAAAGCCCATACCTCCTACCTGGAGTCAAAGGGCTCAGCTAAAGTGAAAAAAGCCACAGTAACAACCTTTTTTTTGCATGGATTTACATGGGGAGGCAGGCAAGGGACAGATGCATTCACCCTGAGAGACATCTGAGGACAGCTTCCTTGCTTTCTCTCTGACCTACCTTCATGTGGCTAAGACATTCTCACTGAGAGAAAACTAGTATATTCCTTGAAAAAAAAATATGAAAGCAGCTGTGGTGTCATCCCACCACTTGCTTTTGTCCCCGTGGCTTACCTGGGAGATCAGGCTGGTTTCTGGCATGGTTAAGTCCATTTCTGTGGCTCTCAGAAGACGTCTACCTCGCTCCTTAAGGGTGGCAGGGCCATAGCAAAGGAAAAAGACACAGGCAGCCAGCACTGAACAGCATATAAGGTGATCTCCTTGACACTTTAGGGAGAGCAATCGGGCAGAGGAAATGGAGAAAGAAGGCAATCACCTACCCACCACCAAGAGGAGCAGCGATGCAGGATGGTGAGAGCACCAGGACACAAACCTCCCCAGTCCTGGCACTGACGCTGTGCAAGGACTCCAGTGCCACCAAGTAACTGGCAGAGTTTGCCAAGTGCTTGCGGGCAGGGCTGCCCTGGGTTTGGTTTTCCTCATTTGGGCATGGCCAAGAACAAGCGTGTGTCCCTTGGCACCAGTCCCTGTGACAGTGAGATGCAACCACAGAAAGGAAAGCATGGAGGACAGTCACTGCCCGAGGCTGTTTGTTTGCCCTGACAGGAAACAGGGGATATTTTGATGGAGGCTTTAGCACAGTCTCTAGAGTGAAAGCATTAAGTGTAGGAAGGGAAAGGGAAGAGGGTTTTTTTAATAAGCCATTTTGGTTGGTTGAGATTTTTTTTCTTCTCTTGAACTTGTTTATACATTTTCTGCAGGACTAGTCAGGATAAAGCGATATTATTAGGAAAGCTTTTTTTTTATGGAGTTTTACATCAACACATCTGCTCTTCCAGCTCCTTTGGGGGCCCTCAGAACCACTCCTAGGTGGGTTGTGGGTTCCATAAATACAAGGCAGGGCAGGTAGTCAGGCACCAAACAGCACACACGAGGACACTGCAGGCTGCTCCCACCACCTGCCTTGAGTCCTCAACACTGCAAAGCTGTATTACCGTGCCAAGCATTGATTTTTTCAGCAGTGACAAAAAATGCATCTTTAATGCTACTGGGACCTGAACAACTGTTCAAAGTAGGCTCAGGGCTCTACCCGTGGGATCCACAGGTCCATGCAGACTTTGCCATTAGTTCCAGCAAGAGGTAGCAGCTCACGTTGAGAGGAAGAACTCAGAAAGTGCTCTGCGATGCTTATTTCCCCCCAGCTTTGTTTGCTCTAGGTAATTCCTAGCACACCGGATTATATTAGCTCTAAACCTAAGCATGTGGAGAGGCTAACTGGTTTCAAATACCAACGTTGTAGGGTATTGTAATTAATTAAAGGTTGATATGATCCTCAACAAGCAAAACCTTCATTATACTTAATAAAACCCCTTGACACACATGCTTGACTCATTGTCAGTTCCTCTAATTAAGAGCCAATGCATAGAAATATAGACATTGCAGCATACGTGTGTCAAACACGAGGAAAGATCATCCAGCTGGGAACAAAGGTCCACTGCTATTCCCAATTATAGCAGTTTCTTGAACAGATCAGCTGTTTCTCAAACAGTTCTTGTACTTATCATGTCTGCAGATCCTCTGTGACATGAAGACTTTTACAACTCTTCTATATTCAGGACCTACCATATTTTGGAATATAATTTGCTAATCATAGTCATAGTTTGCACAGCTAGAAGGGATTACTCTGACTGTCTACTGTGATTTACAGACAACTGCAACCCTAAGTGCTTCGTTCAATAATTTCTCCAACTCCCTCATTACTCAAAAACAGGTTTTTTTTCCTTTGAAAGACACTCAGCATTAACTCATGACTGTAAATAATGGAGAACCCATGTCTCTAGTTGTGTTTTTTCCAGTTGCTTTATATCCTTGCTATTAAAAATGACTGCTTTCTTTCCAGGGTAAATTTATTTAGCTATAACTCCAAGCCATTAAATTTTTCTACCATTCTTGACTAGATTAAAGATATGTCCGCTATCAGAAACAGTTTCCCCTGTGTTTCACTGCAATGCATGAGCAAGTCACTCTGATTTCTCTTGGATAATGCCAATAGATCAGGATCCTTTAATCTCATGGTCTAAGTCAAGTTTTCCAGACCATTGCATTGTCTTATAGAGCTCCTCAGAACATTTTCTATCTCCTTGGCTTCTTTTCTGCACTGTGGGCACAGAAATGGAACATGATTTTCCATATGAGCCACCTCCATTTTTCATTCTTCCTTGGTCTGGTTCATCAGTTACAGCTCTTTTTATGATCTGAGCTTGTGTTATTATTACTAAGGCTCTGTGAAATGCTACTACTACATGGCTCACACATGCCTTTTCACCAACAACCTTGTCAGTCTTTCTGTGAGAGAGGTAGCTGTAAGAGCAAGTCATCAACTGTTACTAGAAGGAAAGACATCCCTGCAGGTATTTAAAAGATGTATAGATGTGGCACCTATTCATGGTGGACTTGGCAGTGTTAAGTCGACAGTTGGAGTTTATGATCTTAAGGGTCTTTTACAACCTAAATGATTCTACGATTTTATTATATTTCTCTAGAGAATAATTTCATCAAAATGTTCCCACGTGTGACTATTCAGGGTGGGCATGAATACTGATCCAGAACTGACGGTATTGCTAATGTATGCAATACTGGGATTGATACTGGGAACCCTCATGTCCAGAAGATATATTCATGCTTAATATACATGAGTTTAATGAGAGTTCAATGTGTAGCTGCCTTTAAAATCTGTGCCATAACATTCATGTTAGGGATCATTAGATGGCTTAGCTTAACCCAGTATTACAAGATGTTTAGGTGCAAGCAAGTTGATAGTCTTGAAGTAATCATATCACTGGTGTTGTCTGAGACAGATGGTTTCACTTGCCAGGAAAACTGCTCCTTTTAACATGTTGAATATCTGGAGGCCATTTGTAGGGGATTTGCATTGTACGGAAGCTGGTTTCTGTCTCACAGCAAATGTAGACTCTCTTTACTCAGCCATAGTTTCATTACACAAGACTGAACATCTCTGTTTGCAGACCAAGACATCCTGGGGACCCACTGGGAGCCCCCATTGTACCCCCAGAGTCCTCACCTTTAGACAACACTGCTGGTGGAAGTGTACATGCAAAGCAAGTTATACATGGCATGTATTTTGTTCTCTTGACATGAGGAACCATCAAAGTCTCCTAAGAGGGAAGTGGCAAGTCAGAAACTATTTGATGACAATGGAAGAGGAGATAAAAAGTACCTGGGATAGCACAAGTCTTAACAAGGGCTATTAACAAAAGCAACACTTTCCTAAGAAGGGGTGGAAAGTCCACTTAGGGTCACCTCCCTGGAACAAGAAGTGAATATGCAAAATTAGCATATTCAAAAGTTAATGAGGAGTCAAGGCCACATCAAGACAGGGAGTGCACCCCAGATCCCATGGCTGTTACTTCTGAGCAGTGACTGAAGAGCACAGGAGGCAAAAAGGCTTGTTTATCTAATGAAAAGGCGAGAGACAGGCAGGCAGATATCTCCTGGGATGTACTCAAACTGCCATGAAAATTGAATGCAAATTTCCATCCTTTCCCTTCAGAATCAGAGATTAAAAAATAAATAGAGATAGGGCAGAGCTGGAGCAGGAAGCGTGTCAGTGGAGAATGAGCCTCATCACTGTAATGAGGCACTTTGAGACACTTTTCTCAGCACAGATCCCATTGCCCTGTGCAGGCATTTAAACCAGGCAATACAGCAAGTTTCTGGCATTCTGAAATGTGTCCTCAAAAATCCATGTGTCTGTAAACCTTAAACAAGCCACTGTGATATGATGACTGGCCTGCTGCTGCATTCCTTGGTCCTTCCCAGCCTGACTTCATGCCTGTCCCAGGTCAGCTCCTGTGGTTAAGACAACCAGGAAAATGTTTTTTGCCTTTTCTGTCATTTTACTTTTCTATTAAGCCATGAGGTTCAGGTGGATTGGTCAGGTAATTAAAAGTACCAACAGTCTGGATTTTCTGGGCTTGTCACTCCTTCTCACTGACAGGCCCTGACACCATTGTACATGTTTCTATCATGTCACTGGCTCTGCTGGAGACTGCTCTGGTCCAGATATTGCAAGATATCTCCTCCCCTGACATGGTGCAAACTGTGCAGTCTCTCCCATCCATACTGCCAGACATATTTGGGGACAGACTTTTTGAAAGACTGTGCTATGGTAGAACAAGGGGTGATGGTTTTGAACTAAAGGAGGGAGATTCAGGTGGACATGAGGAAGAAATTGTTGTCCCTGAGGGTGGTGAGAGCCTGGCCCAGGTTGGCCAGAGAGGTGGTAGATGAACCATCCCTGGAGACATCCCAGGCCAGGCTGGACGGGGCTCTGAGCAACCTGAGCTGGTGAAGATGTCCCTGCTCATGGCAGGGGTGGCACTGGGGGAGCTTTGAAGGTTTCCAACCCAAACCCTTCTGTGATACTATGGTTCTAATTCTGGATCACAAATCCTGGGGTACAAACCTCGCGAGTGCTGCAGGAATCCCCTGCTCAGGATTGGGTAGCAAACTTCACATTTAGGGGCTGGTTTTCCACCACTCTGTGTGCGCACAGCACTTAGAACAAAGTGTGGTCCCCCCATCATTTCAACATTAGCAAATAAAAGACAACAGGGTCTATTTGTTGGCCATGTGCTTGGCATTGCCCCCATTAAACCCTCCCGAACAGGCATCTGCATGCAGGTACACTCATTGGCTCTGCTACCCACTGCACCATGTCCACACCAAAGTAACACCAGGGTCCGTGCTAACAGCCTGGCTGCCCCACAGTGTAAATCCAGTCCCTTATCCTGTCCCTGTTCGCTGTACCCGTAGAGATACAGCTTAAGTGCATCACTGTCGAATAACCAGATAAGAGATGTACAGCTAGTCACATCAGACAGATGTCATGACCCTTCCTGTGGAGATGGGGAAAAGGACTGAGCAGGAGGGATCTTTTGCAGGCAATCGATGTGGCATTGAACAGAAGACTTTATCTCTTTGAGGTAAAGGCTTCAGGAACTGTCGGGAGTGATGAGGATGTTCTTATCTCACCATTCCAGTTATATTTTTGGAGCCTTGCTACACTGAAGCATTGTTTTCTGAGAAGGGGTTAAAAGTCTCTTTTTGAAGTGCAATGTTTTTAGAGCTTGATATCAGCTGAAAGTTGGCTTTCAGGGCTGGGGAGAGACAGAGCAATTCTTTCCTATCTACTCTGAATAATTCCAGGTTGGGAAAAAAGAAGGAAATATTATTTTTAAGTTTCCCTTTTTGCTGGGGAAAAAAAAAGAAAGAAAGAAAGAGTAGGTGAGTGATGAGAAACTCTGCAGATTTTTCCATGCAAGCTAACACAAGAAGGGCTGTGCTTTGGAGCCGAGTGCGGAAACACGACAGGCGTTGGAGGATTTTCCCCTTCAAGCCTGAAAAGAAACAAGAAGTTGGCTGGCTGGTCTTGAATAGCCCCTCCTGATCCTGCACGCTGGTCCCGGTTTTTCATCAGAGCTGAAAATATCAACCTCCCCCAGCGTTTCTTCCCCACCCTTTCCTCCTCAACGTCATGGTGCCCGGGCCCTGTGGTCCAGTGCTCTGGAGGATGCTGTTCAGCATCCTTCACAGCTGGAGATGCCAGGAGGGGGGCACAGGCTACTGGTGCCAGGCTCCATGACCGATGACGTGCTGTCTGCCCAGCTCTGATATAAACAGAATGTCCTTGGGACCTGGCACGGTGGAAACGCGCTGAGGAAGCTCCCACACCTCCCTTGATAGCGTGTTTTCCAAATGCTGGCGTCCCGCCACTAGTAAGTTCTCCATACTCGAGGCCACCAACGTTGCCAACAATCAGCTAAAGTAAACCTTCCACTGTAGCATCCTTCTAGATCAATGGTCTTATCTCTGTTTAGGTCCTCATGATACCTACCCACCCAAGGTGAGTTCTGCTCACTCCGCACTGTAAACTAAAGTCAGACATTTTGCCCTGGGGAGACTTTTTTCCTGGGTTGGGCCCAATGAAAAATTGCTTTTTCCTTTGCGCAGCTTAGATCTGGCCTCACTGTACATAAAATGCCATGTGTTCCCAGCAGGATTCAGCCCTTCCAAGGCCTACCCTGCAGCCAAATCTGATCTACATATTTACAAGCTTGTAAACAGGACAGGGTGGGTGAGTTCACATTCTTAGAAAACCAAGTGCAGAGAAAAGAACTTCTGAGTTGGAAAAACAAAGCGTAGTCTTGGGTCCGACCCAGCAAACACAGTGGGTTTTCCAAAGCTTGGATGACTTGCTTGAGAATCTTTCCCCTCCACTCCTTTTCTGCAGGATTTCCCAAGCTTGTTCTTTAGTTGGAAAAAATAGACGTTCTCAATGTTTCTGACCAGAGCAGAGGAGACAGCCTGATAGAAAGAAACATTTTATCATGGCGAGGACTTGAAGCCAGGCTTCTGTTTGCAGTAGACACAGAGGAACAGCACTTAATTGCAAAGGGAGCTTTAAGGAAGGTATTAATTGGAGTTACACAGAAAAAGCTGTCTGGAGTGCTTATCACAAAGTGACTTTCTGTCTGCCAATAAATGCAAGAACCAATAGTCTAGAACAGTGGTTCCCAAACTGTGGTCTCCAGATCTTGATGGTCCATGAAGGCTTAATAAACAGTTCATGGAAAACCAGTTTATAAGGGAGCCAGTCAGTCTGCTAAAAGGCATTATGAGGATTAACTGGTTTAGGTTCAGAGAAGCTGGAGAACAGCTGGTCTAAATCCCTGTACCATGTCCATTTGCTAGAAGCAGAGAGCTCTTTGTTGCAAGGGGTGAAGAAACATTTTTGCAATTTCCTTGCAAAAATCCCAAAAAAGTTTTGATGACATTCCATGAAATATGTGTCAAAGGAGTTATCACAGGGCTAAGTCACAGTAGTGCCTCCACTAACTTGCCCATCTTGTTGAGAAGTTTGTCATTGCTCCTCTCATTAAAATACCCAGAGTTTTCTCTAGTACATTGTTATGGTGAAGCCTCAGTGACCTCCCAGAGTCCTTTCTGACATCTCTTTTCCTTGGTTATTGGGGTTTATTCTTAGTTCAGTATGTATTTAATTAAGTTCTCTGCCCTCTGTATACAGTATTTTCGTCTCTCTAAATAACAATGCTAATGATCATGAGCATCTTGTTGATATTTTAGAGTAGTTCATGAAAGAAACATTGTCTTAACAATTAAGGTCATGCAATATTTCCTAATATCCATTAGACGTTATGTCAGTGTGAGGTCTGTTGGGAACCTCTCCAATATTTGTCCCTTTCACAGTCTACAACCTCCACCCAACTGAGAGCATCAATTCTTCCCTCTGTTTATCACAAGTTTTGAATGTTAAACCCTGTAAGATGGTTTCAAGGTATATCAGGATAGTGTCTCAGCTGGTTCATCAGTCATTGAGATGCCTGAGCAAAAGACTGAAGCACAGACCACTAGATTGCCAATGGAAGATGGTCGGGACCTCAAAGAAGTAAACATTTCCTCGTAAACCATTCATCTCTTTTTACAGGGGTCTTTGGACAAACAGAAGCGTGAAGGCTCTATTCTTAACCAATCCCATGTTGAATTTTGCCTCCATTCCTGAGAAATCCCATGCGAGAATTTACGTTCCTGACTAATCCTACAGCTCGTCATGAAGGGAGCAGAAACCCACAGCAGATATTGATCATAGTGATGCCCTGTGTTACTGGACACCTTCTGATTATATCTCCTAAAAAGGGATCACTTGAGGCAATTCTTCATGTCACAGAGAGAGGAAAGACTTTTGGATTGTGGCATAGGTGACCTACTGCATTTCCAAACCTCTTTGCACAAGACTCCAAAGCAAGGAGTTAACGGTAGCCAACCTCTCTTGCTTCTCTGTGCACAAAAGCACCAGATTTAAGGTCTTTGTGGTCGCGACACTGACTTGGCACAGCACAGGTTTGATTGGAAAATGGATAGGTCAAAACCCAGGGTAGTTGGTCACCAGTTTTATGAGATCCATTTCACTGAGCTGGACTTGGTGCCTGATCAAAAGCCAGACATCCAGGGCTCAATTCATTAGCCTAAACATCAGTCTCTAGTGTGACCTGAACCACCCCAGGGTCCCTGAGGCACCTGCACAGATCAGGCTTACGCGGGGCAATTTGCAGAGGACTCAAACCCTTTTTAAATATTAGCAGTAGACCGAGGTAGATTGGGATGTCTAAATTGGTAGTGTCCTCCTATGTTTAACCAACTGAGTCACACCAGTGAGACATCAGTGCAAGCATCAGGAAGCAAAGGATATAATCTCCTACTGCGAAGGTTTATGGTCCACTGAGAGAGAGCATTATGCAAGCCATTAGCTAAGGACAAAGTTATTGATGGAAGAGAATTTACACGGCTTGCCATCATACGGTTTGAGTCACGGGATTTGAATAAGCAGCATCTTTGCTTATTATTATTTGCAACATATGCCTATAGTTGGATTTTTGCCTGTGAGATGTTCTACCTAAGGCTTACTCCCGCTGCAGATGGCACCCAGTCACCTTGTCTGTAAATGCTTCCCTTTACCAAGGGCTGGTCATACTGGCTGTGTCACCCAGAAGTGTCCTGGAGATGCCATCATGCAGAGAACAGATGCCCAGGTGCAGATGCAGCAAGACATGAATGCTCAGGACGCTCCCACGTTTGCGGAATGGAGAGCCCCGGGAGTGCTTCTCTCTGAATGACACGCTGTTTTTTGCATTGCCCCGGAGGGAACCTAGCAACCCCGCACAGCCGCTTGTTCATTCACATCCTCAGCCAGATGGAAATTTTCTTTTCAAAGGCTGCCCCAAGCGTGTTTCCTCTGTTTAACCATCCAGGCAAGAATCTCACTGTGGTCTCTGCTGAGCTCATTCTAACATCAGCACACAGATTCCAGTCTTCTTCCTGCTCAGACAGCAAGACAAGAGCTCTTGACACGTGACTCAGTTGCCCTGACTTTTTCCTTCTCTCTGGGGACATCTTTTTTTTTCTTCATTTGCATCTGGCAAATAAGAACCTTCCTGATATTTCCCTTCGGATTTGCCAGATTGGCCAATCTTCCAGACTTCTTTTTTTTTCCTAATTTTATTTACATCTTTTTGCTGAGTCTCATGATTTTAAGTTTTGCTTTAAGGTCCCCTTTGGGGCTGAAGTCAGACAATTAGCTGTGAATAGTTAAGAAAGTTGTATACACATATATCTTTCACGAGCATAAGAAACACTGCAAAAAATATTACATTTTAAGGGAGACTGTACTAGAAGAGAGATTAAAAAAGCTTTCAACTTTGTCTTCTTTTTAATCTTGTGGCCCATTTTCAAAGTCTGTCTTCCTGCTGACCCTGCCATGTTCAACATTGTCTGTGTCCCTGAATCTGCTACCCAGCCCTTCTTGGAGGATAAACCAAGGAGCTGAAAAGGCTTCTTCTGAAAAGGTGTTGAGGTTGTGTTTAGGGACAGCTTGGTTTCAGGGCATGGAGAGGACAATATCTAACATCAAGCTTGGGGTTACCCTCTGTACAGTCCGTTTTCAACACTGAACCATCCACACTCTTCAACACAGAGCAAGAAAAGCACTCATGATGATGAGCTCACCAGGTGGCCCAGGATTGATGTCCTCAGAACCCAGGTCCTGGTTTCATCACAGGCATGAGAAAGTTGCTGGGCCAGCATTGCCTCCCACAACATGCAAAGGAGATAGTTGGTCCTGATCTTCATTCTCTCATGAAAGGATTGCCTTAACCACTTTGAAAGCTTTCTTATAAAGTGAACTTGGCTTGCAGTGTCGAGGTGTGATTTCAAAATCTCTCTTCCTTTCTTCTGACTCTTCCTTCCTGAGTAGGGTCTACAGAGCTCCCCTTAAAATCAAGAAGCAGGGAAAAACCTCAGTTGTCATCCTGCTGGCATGTATACTTCAAAAGGATGGTTTTGTCATCATGCCACAGAGCTACAGATCTGGAAAACAAGAGAATCCCTTCTTGGCCCTTCTACAGACCCAGAGCTCTATGCATCTTTAGATCAACCTCTGTGCAGTGGTAGGTCACAATCCCTAGGGATAAATCGATTTTGCTTTTGTTATCTTGGGCAATATTTTCATCTTTATGGATCTATAATGAAAGATACAAAGCAGTTTATGCAATGCAGCTTTGTGCATGGTGTTACTGTGGTACATCCAGGATCTTGGAAGGAAAATGCAATAAATGTAATGAATTTCGGAGGAGGGTTTGTGCTGCTGCTTTCAGCTATGTGTCCTCAAATGAAGGGTCAGTGCCCTCCCAAATAACTTGGCACATTGAACTTTCTTTGGGTCCCATCACACACATTCCCAGTAGTATCCAGCAAATCACAAGTTCAGCTAGAACTTGCTCACGAGCCAAGCTAACTACTAGGGGTCACCTATACTGCTAATACACACACATATATATATATATATATTTATTTTTTTTTTTTTAATTATTATATTTTTTAGCCAGATTATGGTTGCAAGCCCCCAAAGCAAGGGCTGTAGAGCAGACTAGAGCACACTAAGTACTTTATGATACCTGGCCGAAAGCCCTCTCAGGCCCCATACAGTGCCCCAGAGGTCCTACAACATAATTACTCTCTGGTGGGAGTTGTGAATCTCTGGAAGAGCAGAGGGTGTTGTGTGGGAGCCCACCAGAGTGGATCTTCAGTCTGAAACAGATGTATGCCCTGTGATGTGGCGTGAGGGCATATGGAGGTAATTAAGGGTGCAGAGCCTGCAGGGACAATATTGGAGGACTGCATAGTCAAAGTCAAGTCCTTATGGCCTTTTGGGAACAGCCTCTGGAGTGAACTGTTCCCTGAACCAAATTTATCTGGAGAGGTCTAGCTGGACCACGTTAAGCAAATTAGCACTGTGCACAACCCAAAACTTGAAATTGCTTGTTAGCTTTCTGTTAGGTAACAATGTAGGTGTACCCATGGGGCTCTTCATTGTGTCATCCTTCACCACTGTGGAAGGCTCACTGGTGAAATTCTTCCAGTGATGGAAGTCCTGTCCTGCACAGGAGAGAAATTGATGTATGGGAAGTTTGGGCAACACCTCCCAAGAGAGGAGAAGACCACCAGATACTGATGACATTAAGGGTGAAATCCAACACGAGTAACCTTGGATGTCTATGATGTGGACACCCATGACGCAAGAGTCTGGGTCCATATCTAAGAACTAGTGTGATCCATCTGCCAAGTACAGCCTTATACTTTAGGACAAGAGGGATCACTCCCTCCTGTGCACAGAGTCTACTGACTAAACCATTGACTGTAAGAGAAGCCTAGGACCTGCTCAGATACCCAAATTCAGTTAGATGACTCATAACAGATACCCAAAATTTTGGGGAAATTTGATAACTTGGAAACATCCTCATGGCAGTGATTCCAATCAGTGGTCCAGATCATGGGGTTGCTTTGAGAAAAGCACCAATATGAGATTTGAAGGGAATGGAAGGCAATTTCAGCCAAAGTCCTGCGATTTAGAGGAAATATATAGAGATATCACAAGGACCATACTGCCTAGAGATTAGGAGACAGGTTTGGCCACTGTGAATTAGACAAATTATCAGGACAAGGGCCTGCTGCATTATCCTTCTCTAGCTGACAGGCAAACCACACTCAGTGCTTAAATTTGAGATCCAGCCTGGGAGCATTCATGTTTTTCAGAGCTCTGAGACCCTCAAGCTGATCTCTCTTACCTTTGAAACCTCCACACTACCCCCAACCTACACCATACTTCCCTGAGCCCCACCACACCACAGGCTGCCCTCTCTTCCTATGAGGACACCACGTGTCAGGTATGCACACCGCACCTTAGGCTTTGGCATGGTCAAAGGGTCTCCAAGAGGCTTTCTCCAGCCATCAACTTGGGACAAGGTTTGCCTAGAAGGCCAGAAATGGGTAGGGGAGTGATGGCTTCTCCTGCTTTTCTTCTCAGCCAGATCAGGGTGCAGAAGTTGGAGCAAGCAGGCATGCCTACGCGCAGAGAGACACGCAGGCAGGTCATCGGGGCTTTCACTGGCGTGACAGAAGCTGTCGCTTATCTGTGACATTGTTTATGGGGTCAACTGGAAGGCTCACAGGCCTGAGGAATTCCACTTGATATCCTCATGCTATCGTCCCCCTGGGAAAATGCTAGAGTCACTGTGAACATATTGTCCTCCTCCCTAAGCCAAGCAGCTCTTGGATCTGTCCTAAGAGGGCAGTGAACTCCTCCATCACTTTAAGACATGCCACCAGCTGCAAGGAGGTGTTAACCCTCTAGGGCCCCTGAAATGCCTACAGATGCCCAGCAGAAGTGGTAAATAGCAGATGGAGAAGGTTGAGAAAGACTCGTCAGAAGCTGAGGCTCCCAGTGTCACACAGAAGCAAAAATCCTTGCTGATATGTAGCCCATTCTCCAAGAGCTTGGCAGCCACATCAGGGAGGTTTTCTATCATGGGAGCCCAAGAAGGAGCTGGAAAGGAAGAATGCAAGCTGGGTAATGAGTAGAAAGTAGCAGCTCATTATTTTTTTAGTCCAGATTTAATTAATTTACTTTGTGAGAGCCAGTAGGAAAAAAAAAATAAAGGTGACTCACTGTTTCTTTGACCATGAGAAGCCACAGTGAGATTCAGCAGTTATAGTACATCCTATGTCAGAGTTTCTTCTAAACCAGCAGGCAGTTTTCAGCCTGGAGAAGAGAAGGCTCCAGGAAGACCTTATTGTGGTCTTTCCATATTTAAAAGGGGCCAATAAGAAAGATGGGAACAGACTTTTCAGCAGGGCCTGTTGTGAATGGACAAGGGGTGATGGCTTTAAATTAAAAAAGGGGACATTCAGGTGGACATGAGGAAGAAAATGTTGGCCCTGAGGGTGGGGAGAGCCTGGCCCAGGTTGGCCAGAGAGGTGGTGGATGAACCATCCCTGGAGACATCCCAAGCCAAGCTGGACGGGGCTCTGAGCAACCTGAGCTGGTGAAGATGTCCCTGCTCATGGCAGGGGTGGCACTGGGGGAGCTGGGAAGGTGCCTTCCAACTCAATGATCCAACCCAAGCCTATGATTCTATCATTCTCTTGACTTTCTGCTCTGACACCTCCCGAGGGACTCCTAAGAACCCTCCTGACCAATGAGGTCACATTCAGGAGAAGCTCTTGTGATGGGGTCCATGTCGCCACCATGGACCTAATCCTTTATCTGGATTTCTGGAGCTTTCTAACTCAGGAACAGAGTGGTTTGCACCTTGGTAGAATTCTTCTATTATTCCATGAGTTTGGCCAATCATTTTTTAGCATACACAACCTCCTGCTGCAGGGACATCCACAGCTGAGCAACATGCTGTGAGGTGAACCATCTCCTCATCTTTGTTTTTAACCTACCGCCCACCATTCTTCATCTCCAGTAATGCCCCTTGTTGTGGAAAAGACAGTGAATAATAGCTCAATATTTAGCTTCCCCATGGCATTCCACCAACACCCTCAAAGTCCAATTCTTCATACACTATTTTGGTCCAGGATCATTCTTCTTACAAAGCTCACACCAAGCAACTGTGAGGTCCCTTGTCAGTGTGAACAACCCTGCTGGTCCTCACATTTCCCATTCATGGTGGGATGGCATTGGTTCACGACTTTGGCACTTTGTTTTTCCCACCTGCTACTACATCTACAGCACTTTTGTGCTGTTGACTATTCAGGTCATGCTGTAAAGCAGGGACCTTTTAAAACAAAGATGCCCTTGCCAACTGCAGCAGAAAGCAAGCCTGCTCACAGATTCTGGCTGTATACTGGGAGCGGGGGCCAGAATTTAGGTTGGACTGTGTCCATTTTCATTTTTGCATTTGTCTTTTTTCTTGTTTTGCTTTATTTTTTTTGAGCCCTGAGCGCTGGGACCAGCAGCTCTCCAAACAATCCAGTGATATCACCTTCGAGTGAGTCATGGGGAGGGCAGGGTGGAGAAGTGCAGACAAGGAAAGATCATGAGATTGTGCTCAAACCATCTAAAACAAAATGGGATATGTGTTTGGATAAGTAAAGGGAAGACTGCATCCACTAGCAGCCCAACACAGCATGTCACAGTGTTTGTACTTGGCTGGTTTTTCCCCAGATATGAGCAGGGTGATATTACCTAGGAAAAAATATTGTCACACAGTATACAAATGCATATGCATGTGCTGCTTACACAAACACACACACACACATTCCATAAGAACAACAAATAAATTACTCTTTTGCTTTTACTTCAGAGCACATATCTTATTGGCTTAATGTTGCAACACCAAAAAAAATGAAATTCAATCTTCAGATCATGTTTAGACTGAGTCCAGTCACTCTGCATGATGGGGACAGCTTTTCCTGATGTCACCTGCAGCTTTCTTAATTTCTTAATGATCCTGAAGATAACTCTGTATGGTTAAAACAGGACTTGCAGTCCTTGATCTGACCCAGCTCTATCACTAGGATGTAGACTCTGCAAGATGTGGAATGACCTTTTATAAAATGCTGAAAGGAATTAAGCCCCAAAAGGAATTCCAAGGCCTCCAGCAGTATTATTATAAAATCTTTATTTATGAGGACAAGACGTTGTCCTCAGCAGGATCTCTATAAGCCAACATAGATCCTTCTCAACAAGAGAGTAGGAAATATGAAGGATGAGTCTCTGCATTCAACCCTACCTGGGAGTATCCTACACTGAGATACAACCAGGATCCATGGACAAGCCAAATCTCCTTTGTCTTCTCCCTGTGAGGGCTCTGAGGTCCCAGATGCTCCAGCACAATAGGAGGTTCTTGGATCCCAGGACACACACAGTGTTGCTGCTCACCACACTAAGACCACCCTGTGGGTGAATGTCCCCAAGGTGGATGTCAGCACCTCCTCCTTTGGAAACTACAGCAAGCTTTGCCATGCTGTGTTGAGCTGGATGTCCAAGAGAGGTGTCCAGCAGGCTGATTTTGAGTGAATAGGAACAGCGCTGCTTTGAAACGCGACCAGGTTTCACAAACTTGTATTGTGACACAAGTACTGCAACATTTGGCCTTCCTGTTCTTTCCTTGATATTGCCCTGTTCTGGCTTTGGTGCTTTTGGGGGAAAACCATTAAAAAGGGCTCTTCTACTGAGATGTCAGGCTAAAGTGCTGGTGCATAATTATCTGTTGTTTTACCTGATGTTTTACTCCCGTTTTCTATTTCTGGACATTGAACACATCTGAGTATGTTTCCTGAGCTCTTCAAGGGTCCATTACTCCGTAATGTCTTCCACACATCCTAACAACATCTATACTGCTATATAGAATAGAATAGAATAGAATAGAATAGAATAGAATAGAATAGAATAGAATAGAATAGAATAGAATAGAATAGAATAGAATAGAATAGAATAGAATAGAATAGAATAGAATAGAATAGAATAGAATCGAATCACAGAAGAGTTTGGGTTAGAAGGGACCTTCAGAGCTCCCCTAGTGCCACCCCTGCCATGAGCAGGGACATCTTCACCAGCTCAGGTTGCTCAGAGCCCCGTCCAGCCTGGCCTGGGATGTCTCCAGGGATGGTTCATCCACCACCTCTCTGCCCAACCTGGGCCAGGCTCTCACCACCCTCAGGGCCAACAATTCCTTCCTCATGTCCAGCCTCAATCTCCCTCTTTTAGTTTAAAACCATCACCCCTTGTCCTATCACAATAGGCCCTGCTGAAAAGTCTGTCCCCATCTTTCTCATTGGCCTCTTTTAAGTACTGAAAGGACTATAGTAACAGTGTAGTAACTGTATAACAACTATATAGTAACTGTTACAAAGCCTAGTACAAAAAACCTCCCTCTCTCAAAATGTTGCATTTTCATGCATATGAAAGCAAGAGCTAATTTCTCCATTCTTTACTCATTCCCTAAATAAAGCCCCACAGCTCTTCCTTATGTGCAGCCTCACAGTGCTTATCAAGAATCTGATGCTCCAGCGTGTACAAAGTTACCAGCCAAGGACCTGTTCCGGGGACTCCCTGCCTAGTTCTGTTCACCCCAGTGTGATCAAATGAGGAAACTATGGGTGTACTCAGGACACGTCTCTTCCAAGGGGCACTCTTATTTGCATGGTAATGAGCCCCTTGTCTTCGGATGTACACAAGGTTCTAGCGGGTGAAACACAGCCAAAGTTGAAATTCAGAGGATTCATAGCTTTTTTTTCTCTTTTCAATTTGTATTTTTTATCTGGATGAAAAGGGTAAAGCATGTAGTACAGAAACTGTGTAGTGCAATGAACTGCTAAATGCTGGATATAAGTTATTATTTTAACAGCCATCAGGCTGTTTAAGCAAGCACCAGTCTCTTAAGTAGCGTGGCTCAAGCAGTAATTATGAGTCTCATTTCTAAAGAGACCCTTCTTTTATTTGCTTTGCTACCATAGCTTTTTGTTTTCTTTTCCTCTCAAAGTTAAAAAAATGCTACATAAAGCTCTTCTGAGAACCCAGTGCGCACTGCAAACAGGGTTCACAGCAACACTGTGAAAGAGTTTATGGTAATTGGCCTCTTTCTTCAGAGGGGAAACTGAGGCAGGACATCTCTCCCTGACAAAGGAATGAGCAAGATTACATGCTTAATGAAGTCTTTCACCTTACATGGCCCCAACCACTCACACTAAGCTATGGCAGGGTCAAGCTGGGACAATGAAATGTCTTTGGGCTGAGAGCCAGGGATCACCTTGCAGAGAGGACAGGGCTGTGGGTAGAGGCTGGTCCACGGGCAGGATGGAGAGAGGGGGAGCCTGGGCAGGAACACAGACCCACCCCCTACTGCCAAAACCTGATACTGAGGAGAGAAATTGATGCTGGGCTTGGAAAGCCACTGCTGGTCCACACTGCACAAAGCTTCAGATGGTGCATGTAAGTCCAGGGTGGTGGGTTGGAGGCAGTGTGAGAAGGAGGAAGGCTCAAAGGCATCATCATATGGAGAACAGAGGAGATGTTACATGCAATGCAAAGAGGGATGGCTCCCAGCACCACTGAGATGTTTAGAACCTCCTGGCTAAACACTTGGGGGTGGTATTTCTGCTGTGGTTAGAAATGTATGTGGTGGTTCAAGCAGCCTATAAGCAACCTACAAAGTTCACCGCTGTCCCAGAAAGAATCACAGAATCATAGGATTATAGAATGGTTTGGGCTGACAGGGACTTTAAAGATCATCTAATTCCAACCCCCCATGCGACGGGCAGGGACACCTTCCACTAGACCAGGTTGCTCAAAGCCTCATCCAACCTGGCCTTGACCACTTCCAGGGATGAGACATCCACAGCTTCTCTGGGCATCCTGTCCAGCGCCTCACCCTTTTAATCAAAAACAACTAAGGAGGAGTCATTGCTTCTACAAAACCCAACTCCCGTGTTATTGCTCTGTTCAAAACCACAGGCTATGACACCAGCAAGCTGCTCATTGAACTGCAAACACCACTCGTTTCCATGAAAGGCCCAGGTCTTTCCAGCACGGAGACCTTACTGTCCCCATTCAATGCCTCCTTCAGCACATATTGACAGCCAATGTGTACTCCAGCCCTAGGACAGGGGTTGGCCTTCAGCAGATATTTAAGTTGCATGGCTGCATCTCTGTTTTCCCTGCCTAACCATCAGAAAATGCTGAGATCTGTCTTTTTTCCCACATGCCAGTGATGGAGTAGCCCACATACCTAATGCTGAGTCTGGCTGTAATTTCTGCACATTTTAGGGATGAGTGTAAGAAACTTTGCTGGAAACAGTGTTCTGGGTTTCCTGGCTGATGCTTTTTTTCTCCAGCAAACAGCTTGTGGAGCTTTTATGTATTGTCAGTCCAAAATTTCTGTCTCCTGGCACCTGTTTTACTGTTTTGACACCAGGCTTTTGAGCACAGGGAAAATAATAATGATATCCAGAGCTAATGTTATTTACTAAAATACAAATTAGCACTCAGTCACATGGTGGCACGATTTGTCATCCAGAGCTAAAATTAAAAGAAATTAAGGCTGAGTCAGAGAGTTGTTTCGGATCTGAGTGGGGAAAGAGAAGTGATAGGGCCATGTGGGTGCAACACTGACATCTTCTGGCTGCAAAAAAAAAATCTCCAGCTTTTTCACCAAGAAAAACACTGGGAATCTCCAGCACAAAAGCATAAATAGGGTTGGGGTGGACAAAAGAGCTTTTTCAAGTAGCAGATACAAGCTTGGGGTGGTGGATATTATCTGAGCCCACTTTAAGAGTCCACATTAGCATCACCACAAAATTTGAACAGCGGGTGTGTAACACTGATGATACAAAACACATGAGCGTAGGAGGTAAAGGGGTGTTGCTCTTCCGTCAGTGCAGGTGACAGGGTTGTATCCATCCTTTTACGTCTCAGTGGTGAACTGTGCAGTGCCACACGTAGGAAGAGGCAGGCACCAAGAACCGATCCCTGCAGAACATCCAAGCAACAGTTTTCTCCATCTGATCTGGAATGGGACAGAGCCTGGCTGCCTTGGTTGATAAATCAGGGAGGCATGGGGACCACTGAACCTATTCCCCAAAATGATGCCCTCAACCTCACTACAGGATCTCAGGAAGCAGCCAGGTCCCCAGGTGTGGAAAATAGCTCTTGTGTGCAAGTCTCCTGCATCAATTCAGAGCAGGATAGTTGAACCCACAGTGAGCAAAACGAGTTTTGCCATGTGGCTGTTGGATCATGCAGCAGGATTTTCCCCTCTGAAGTGCATTCTGGACTCCAAGGGTGTAGCTGGATGGTGGTCTGGAGACACGTGAGAAAAATCCTCCAGCCCCCAACCCCTCATGTTCATGTAGCAGCAACAAAAATTAACAGCCTCCCTCCAAGCTGTAAGGGCTTGACTTGATGGTTCACAGCTGTATTTGAGGGTGCTGGTAGCCCTTTTGCAGTGGAGTATGAGGTTCCTGCCAACGACATGGTATTATCCATCATTATCACTTTAGGGTTGATGACTTGCAGTCCTGCAGTGGCCAGATCTTCACTCTGGTGGCAGTGACATTGCTAGCCAAGGACCTGATAGCAGAATCACACCTTTCTGCAGGTATCACCTCTTCCAGACTGAGCCGACTACCACCCTTGCTACCCTGTGCTGCCATACCCTTACCCTTCCTCTAACCATGTTTCTTTTGATCTCTTCCAAGGTTCTTTTTTCCCATCTCTGAAGCCCTCTGAAATGGTCTTCAAGGTCATCTTCTGGCTGGGATACTTCAACAGCTGCGTGAACCCCATCATCTACCCATGCTCCAGCAAAGAGTTCAAGCGAGCTTTCATCAGGCTGCTCAAGTGCCAATGCCACCGGAGAAGACGGCCCATCTGGCGTGTCTATGACCACCACTGGCGAGGGGCCTCCGTGAACAGCTCAATGCAAGACTCTGAGACAGACCTGAGGCCCAGGATTAACACCCTGAACAGCTCATTCATATTTAACTCCTCATTGCAGGAGAGGGCCAGTAAGAGGCGAACACTCAGCTTCAAGGGCTGGAAAATGCTCACTCCTTTCCAGAAACCAGCATCCACTCAGCTGAAGGAGAAGATGAACAGCCTTTCTAATAAAATCCGGGGTGGTTCCAGTAAAGGGGGGGCTACAGCCACCTACAAAACAGAGGTGGAGTCTGTTTCTATCGGGATCCCTCATGACTTCGTGGAAACCATTGACTATCAAACCCATGACTTAACAGACTGCTGCGGGCTGCGAGAAACAGATATTTGAAGCCATTGGGACAGCTGTCGGTGGTTTCTTTAGAGGTATCATCTAGCAGAAACATGAAGGGATACCATCTGTGGGTCTGTCAGGCAGACTGGAAGCAGCAATCAGGTATAAAATGCAGTTGCCCAAAGGTTATACAAGCATCCTCCATGCAGAGGTCAGCCCCTTCTCCAGGATTATGGGTTCCTCAAAAAAGAGCCAATGGTGTATCCCATTTCAATGAGCTGCAGCAAGAGGGGAAGGTGTGGGGTGGATATGTGGATGTGGCCCAGTGAAAAGAGTTGTTTCCTCCAGTGGATGGTTATCTTTGACTTTGGAAGAATCCGTGCAGTTAAGGGAAACCAGCATGTCTCCTTTGCCTTAAAAACACCACTGCAAAATCTAATGGAAAGATCAAACCCAGAAAGATGCCAACCCTGCCTTAGTCCATGTGATCATGTTTCCATCCAGAGGCAGCACCCAGAAAGGATGTTGCTGAGCAGTAACTGGCAGCTTATCCTTCAGATAATGGGTTGGGAGCTTGTAGGTCCACAGGGCTGGGCGGGACCTCCAGCCGAGGCCTTTGCTCCTTTGCTTTGGAGGGTGAGCAGACTGCGGTATTCCCAAGCAGGGTGGCGGGATCCTGGCTCTCAGCCACCATGTCTGCAGTGACCACAGCTTTTCCCCTTCCATGTAATCCAGTTTCAGGCCAGACAAGCAGTCCAGGTGTATACGCTGATGCCAATGGGTGTGCAGGTCTCTCTTCTTTAATTCCAACCTGTGACGCATTTCTCATTTCACTTTCCAGTGAAACACTTGCAACTCGCCTTGCTCTAGTGTGCAACCCTCTACAACAGAGAAAGCAGCTCCTTTTGGTGTCAGTTATCCCCAGCCTTTTCTGTCCCCTTCTTGCTCTTGTTGTCTCTCTCAAACAACATGGAATAAAGATGAATCCTAGGGGCTGTGCTCAGGTCCGCAGTCAGCCTTCGCTGTGGCTCAGGAAAGGTGACCCATTTCTACTACCCATAGAGTCAAAGCTAAAACTAATGTGAGGTTCAGTTGGAACCCCTTCGTGCAGATGGATCTGCTCCCCAGTCAGGGTCATGCTCATAGCTCTTCTCCCAGGTGGCTTTCCACACACCTGATACATCAAAACCTTTGGTAGCTATGAACAACTGTCCTTGGTTATGTCTGCTAACATAGTAAAGCAATGTCGATAAGGAGGTTTTTTTGCCCTTCTCACCACCCCAGAATGTGAGCTCCCCTCAGGAGGGCACGGTGGCCACCTCTGGGGACTGCAGGGAGGTTGGCCATGTTTTTCAGACACTGGTTTATCAAATTTCAGAGAGAGAATGAGACACAGAGCAATATCATTAGATCAGTCACTGGGCAGATCCAGGACACATGTAGACGATAGAGGCAAAGTCTGGATCTGAGATGCAGTATCTCAAGCCAGGTGAGTGAAGAACAGGAACATGAAATCGAAGGGTGGAGACATGACACTGAATATGTGTTGAATGGAAACTCATCCACACCAGCACTGTCCCTCAGACCCATTAGGAGCCATTCACTAAAGTACCTCCAGCACATCCAACTAGTCCTCTAAAGGAGGGCTATCAAAGGAGACTAAAGGCTCCTAGGCATAGCAAAGAAAATGTCACCTTTCTTTCTGCTGTTCATCTGCTTAAAAGGAAATCAGAACAGAGAAGCTGTACTTCTTTTATTTTTTACTTTTTTTGTACAGTGCATACTGAGACACAATTTCTAGAGTTGGCCCGTCTCAACACCCTTAACACCCTTCCGCCCTTTACTCAATGCAAGACCCTGAACTGGATGAATTACTGCACTAAGACCTCCAGATTTTGTCCAAATATTTTACTCCCAGCGATGAACCCCACCAAGGCACATGGGGAGCATTGCGCTGGCATTGAACCCAGACTCATTACTGTCTGCAAAATCAGCTAGACATTGCCAGCCTTAGAAGTTCAGCCCTACCAAAGCAAGGGTCCAATACCCCATGGGAATCTCTGTGGGGAAATGCACCTTTTTTTTCCCCATTTCTTGGCCTTGAAGGGAAGTCAGACCCTACAGTGATGATGGGGTGACACAGAAAGTCATTTTAAGGACTGCAGCTGCCACTTGTTTCCTGGGTGGTTTTGGGATCGCGATGGGAAAGCACACTGATGGCACTGGGGACATAGCAGAGAAGGCATCAGGGAGAAGGCAGTCACTGAAGAACCAAGGTGTCCAGAAGGTCAAGGTGAAAGTATTACTACTCCTGCATCCCGCCCATCTCTCAGGATGCGTGTACACACATGCCACTGGCTAAGGGAGTAAATGCACACAGTTGTGCATTTTTGGCCCCTGTTATGGTGATGTTGTTTTGCAGGTCTAACACATGCAAGTGTATAATTCAAGTGATTAAGGGACACAGTTTGGGATGAGCTTGTACACTTATAATCAGAAGTGAAAGTCTAGTCCAGGGGGGAGAGGGACATTTGCCATTAAATGTTCATTGGTGCTCAGGAGCAGATTTATCTCATAACTCTCCACAGCAAGAGGCCCATAACACATGGTAACGTGTGCATCCATGACCATGCAGATACAAATATACATTTTACTACATTTAGCTATATAAATGTCATTTCCAAAATGGCAGACATTCTCCTATAAATGGAGACTTTGCAGGGGCTTTTAGCAATTACTGGCAAGCAGTTTATTTCCATGAATGAGTAGACATTATTGCTTACACTTTTCCCTGATCACAGAATCATAGAATGGTTTGGATTAGAAGGGACCTTGAAAAGCATCTAGTTCCAACTCTCTGCCATGGGCAGGGACACCTTCCACCAGACCAGGTTTCTCAAAGCCCTGTCCAACCTGGCCTTGAACACTTCCAGGGATGGGGCATCCAGAAATTCTTCAGGCAACATGTTCCTGTGCCCAACCACCCTCATGATGAAGAATTTCTTCCTTGTACCTTAACTAATCTATACATCTTTCTTTTATTCCAATTTTGAAATATTTACAGCCTCCAGCCCCTTCAAAGAATCCAGAAGGGTAAAAAAGGTTAGTCTGCAGGTTTACTGCCTCTCTATCCCAATTCTTTACAGACCTGTGGGGGAGAAAATGAGGATAAAGTCTGTTTAAGCACACATATGCATACAGAGAAATTCCCGAATTCTGGCTCATTTACTTTCCTCTGTTGCAGCTGCACCTGTGATTCATCAGGCCCTGAGAAATACCCTAGAAGGGGCTGGAGGGAAGGAAGTCTTGAGCTCTGCTGTGCTGCATTCAGGCAAATTATTTGCTTCTCACCTGAGGGAGGGCCCCTCTTTCATTTAGCATCTTGCATCAGAAGAGGCAATGCCAGGCCTGGTCTCTGAAGATCCACGTGTAGAGCATCATTTAGAGTGGACAGGGATGCCTTTGCTGGCAGGAGAGGAAGGATAATGTTGTGTGAAATATAACTTGAGTGTCTAAAACTTTGCATTTCTCTTTGATGCCCTTAATCTCCAAGCTCTCCCAAGTCTGGAAAAATGGGCTCAAGACCTTCAAGAGGTAAATTTGGTCTGATGCAAATGACTTCTCTGGACCCACAATGGTGTGACCAGCTAAGGATATGGTCCCCTTTCTCCAAATTTGCCAATCAGGCCATTCCCCAGAGCACACATACTTTGGTTAAGCAGCATCTCTCACTTCTTTGCACTGACTTCGTTATACTATTGCACCATCAGACTTTGCTGCTTCCACAAACCCAGTGCAGGATGGTGAACAGCAGCTTTGACATCAGTCTACTCTCACAAGTCCTATTTAAGGGAGAAGGAAGGTCCCTGTCAGCCTGAGCTGGACTGCAGTTGGGTTGCATTACTATTGTTTACAGTGTGTATATAAGTGTACATTTTCTTTAGCAGACATTGAAATTTTTTATGTATAGATGTTTATTTTTCATCCCCAGATGTATTTATTAGCCGGAGTATTTCTGTTTTGTGATTCGAGTTCTGTCGGATTGGTGTAAGCTCTATGAAACAGAATGCACATATTTTTGTTTGTTTGTACCAAATACATGCACAAACCTGTCTAAAACATCGCTATAAATTGTTCTGTGTGATTTTAAAACAGGGGGTGTAAGGGATGTGGGAGGGAGGAAAAAAACTGCAAATTACCCCGCTGTTGTTTTTTTTCCAAATACTTTTTCATAATTTCACAAGGATAATTGCTCCCACATGCAAGAATTTATGACAAAAAACAATCTGAAGACAACTCTCTCAGCTTTGTGCCGTGCAAGGACAACAGGGTTGCATCAGCCATGTCTTCTTCAAGATGCCCCCTGGAGCAAGAGGAATCTGAATGCAGCCATGATCCATGGGAGTGGAGGAGGGCAGAGGAGGGAGAGATGTTGTGTAGTTGGTGGTTAGGAACAACAGCCGTGTGCCCTTGTGGCCGGGAAGGCCAATGGTACCTGGGGTGGATTAGAAGGGGGTGGTCAGTAGGTCAGAGAGGTTCTCCTGCCCCTCTGCTCTGCCCTGGGGAGACCACACCTGGAATATTGTGTCCAGTTGTGGCCCCTCAGTTCCAGCAGGACAGGGAACTGCTGGAGAGAGTCCAGCGCAGCCACCAAGATGCTGAAGGGAGTGGAGCATCTCCCGTGTGAGGAAAGGCTGAGGGAGCTGGGGCTCTGGAGCTGGACAAGAGGAGACTGAGAGGGGACTCGTTCATGTTTACAGATATATAAAGGGGGAGTGTCAGGAGGATGGAGCCAGGCTCTTCTCAGTGACAGCCAATGATAGGACAATGGGTAATGGGTACAAACTGGAACACAAAAGGTTCCACTTAAATTTGAGAAGAAACTTCTTCATGGTGAAGATGGCAGAGCCTGGCCCAGGCTGCCCAGGAAGGTTGTGGAGTCTCCTTCTCTGCAGACATTCCAACCCGCCTGGACACCTTCCTGTGTAACCTCATCTGGGTGTTCCTGCTCCATGGGGGGATTGCACTGGATGAGCTTTCCAGGTCCCTTCCAACCCCTGACATTCTGGGTTCTGTGATTCTATGATCAGAGTAGGGATTTTTAATGAAAACTGAAATTTCAGCTTATCGAAGATTTCTCTGGAAAATTCTCATTTTTCTTCTAACGCTAAAATTCCAGTGACACCCACAAACCACTACCTGTAGTGAAGTGGAAATAACATTTCTTATGCTTTCCGCTAACTTCAGGTATTCTTCTTCACAAAATACAGCATGATGGCACCTCTAGATAGTGGCTACTGGTGTCTCAGGGCTGGGTGCCATGGAAAGGACTCTGAGCTGGAGACCCCAAAGAGGAAAACGGAAAAAAAATGACAAAATATCTGCCCTACCTCTAGGATGATAAAGCAACATCACGTAGCAAAGTCTGAAATGTGGTGATGGGACAAAGAGGGTTCTGAAATCATCCAACAAGTATTCCAGAAATATTTTTTTCCAGAAGAACAGGGTTTCTTCCCACCAAGATGATTCTAAGATTCTATGATTTCTTTACAGTGCAAATGACCAAACACAGCCTAAGACCCTCTGTCCTTCAGGGATGGCTTCAGGCCAAGACAAAGTGATCAGCTACCAAATGCAACTCAACAGCTCCGGGGGAGAACTGTCATGACTCCATGACTTCACTGTGCATCTTGCTGATGCTCATGTGTGGTTGAGTCCTACTGACGATGAGGAAGGAGGATGGTTGCTGTGTCCCATGGTGAATCTACAGCAAAGGATGCTCTTAACTGAGAGTGCTCATATATTATTTTCAAAGGGACTTGTTGCCCTTCTGTGTGACTGTCAAGCCAGGGTGCCGCCCTGGTCGGGTGCCAGGAGGAAAGTATTAGGTGCTTTGACTTTCTCCAAGGGTGTGATAAGAAAAACCCTTGCCATGGCCACAAGGACTGAATGAGCCTTTGGAGCCATAAGGCAATGCTGGGCATGTTGCTTTTGTCATCCTTCCTTGCCCCAAGTTTAACCCACTGAGAACCTTGTGTGGCCTGAGCTATGCAGACAGTGTCAGGGTCCAGGGCTACACAGTCTTGGTATCTGTCAGAGCTGGGGGTGATGTCGGTCTGGCTCAGCAATCTTATCTCACAGCAGATACATCTACTAATGCAGCCTCACAGGGATCATAGAATCATGGAATGTTCTGAGTTAGAAGGGACCCACAAGGATCATCGAGTTCAATTCATGTCCCTGCACAGGACAACCCCAAAATTCACACCACATGTCTGAGGAGATTATATGTGACCTGTACAACTTCCAGTGCTGTTTTGGTATCCAAAGAAGACAGCCCAGAGACACAGCAAAAAGCCAACCACTCCTTAAGAAAGCTGTTGGTAGCACCTGTATAAATTTGATTATTCTGTTTCTGCATCCCTATTTTGGGGGATGTTTGGAAATTCCTAGGCAGCTTCTGCTTTCTCATCTCATCATGTCACATCGTGTCATGTCATGTTATCTCACTTCATCTCAGTCTCTCTTTGCTTTCTCCAGTTTCTTTCTCTGGACCTGGCTGACCTCACAGTCGACAAGCCATCTCTCCATATGAAGCCAGTGCTTTCTTTTCTCTATCCTGCTCAGCTGTTTTGCCTATTTAAGTCCTACAGCTCCATTGCCCTGACCCCATCTAGGAAGCATTCACCCCAGGGTTGCCACACTGCTGGTCAAACCCAGGTGGTCCTGTCCCAACACCCTCCCATGGGGTTTTCCGCAAACCCCGAGAGCGACACATGCAAGATGGGAACTTCACCTGGAAAACCTGCCAGGGACAGAACAGAACTTGCAAGAATTTAACCAAAATGCAGCTGAGGCTTTGTGAAGGATCAGATGTTCAGATATGTGAGACATAAATATGTGATAGACACCTGAGACAGGAAAGGCAAAGGGAAAATCAAAAGTGGATATAATATGAAAGCATTGGATCAATACTTGACAGCAGTCACAGAAAAAAAAACTGCATTATAGGGAATTTTGGAAAAGAGATGGACAATAACCTTGAAAATGTCTTTGCATCTCTGAATAAATCTATGATGTACCTGCAATTTGACTGCTGTCTCCTTTTCTGATTAGCTCAGCTCAGAAAAGATAGAATAGGCTTAGAAAGGGCTCCAAAGAGGCTGACAAAGATGACCGAAGATACGGGATATTTTTCATCCAAAGAAAAATTAAATCAAAGGGCCCTTTCCTGGAAAATAGAGAAGACCAACAAAGAACATAATGGAGGTGTATAAAATACAGAGTGTCAGGGAGAAGACGAATAGTGGATGATTGTTCGCTGCTTCTCATAATAGAAGAACTAAATGATATCAAACCAAATTATGAAAATGAACAAAGCAATGTCATTCTTCACGTGGCACATACATAAATGTTGGAGCTCATCACCGTGAGATATTGCATCTGCCAAAAGTCTATAGGTTAGAATAGCAATTAGGTGACTTCATGACAAAAAGGTCCATCAAGGACTGTTGGAAACATTTATATAATCTCTGAGCTAAGTCCCTGAGGCAAAGATTGTTGTCAGCTGGGAGAATATTTCAAAGGATATTTCACTATAGGCTTTTTCCCTTTATCCCTCCCAAAGTTTCCATCAACAGAGAGCTCAGCTAGAAGGACCCAGGCTCCAAACTGGTCCAGCCATTTTTATGTCCCCTTCATCAAGATGCTGGGTAGCCCATCAGTGCCACAGTTATATCGTTCATTCCTCTGTCGGTGGACTAAAAATGAGAAAATATATGGAAAGCTCAAGGTTAGTCACCAATGCACATTAGATCAACAAGGTCACACCATTTTGCCTTTGCTGTGTGCCAGTTCCCAGAAGGAAGTTTCCATCACTGAGCACCACTCAGAAATTGAAAACCATGTCCTGAATAGGCTGACTTTTAAGATCTTTCCACAAAGGACAGGTTTGCAGCTGGAGTGGGGAGTTGCCTGGAGATTTCCCAAGAAACTTCAGCCATCTTGTGGAAAGGTTTAAATTTCTTTTCCACTTTCAGGCCTCCCAATGTCCCTCCATGGAAACACACATCATGCATAGTGTCATTAAGGCCCCTGACAAGCAGGCTGGCTTTTCCTAGGTACCTTCAGTGGGATTCAGCTCACACATTAAGACATCTCCACTCCAATCGGGTGTCCATATAGGAGCCAGATGTTTAAATCAGGTGTCCATGTATGACCCAGATGTTTAAACTCCATTGTGGAGATCTAGAAAGTATTGTTGCCTCAGTATAGGTGGTTTATGCCATTTGAGGCATCCTAGGCTATCCGAGATATCTGTACATGTCCAGGAAACAGGACATAAAGCCTGTTGTGCAAAACTGACTCAGGAACATGGCAGAGGACCTGATTGGTAAAGTAGGAGAAGAAGTAAAAGTTGGGTATAGAACAAGCAGAAATTGAAGTTCTGGTGCTCACTTTTTCCCAGGGAACAGAGTAATTACTGTGATTTAACAGTAAAGATCTAAAATCAGATCAACACTTGATTCGCAGGATGGACCCCACCACCCAATCCCTATGGCAACTTGGGAGACAGTCCTGCCAAGAGCGTGGGGAGGACAAGTAGCCAGAGATGGTAACCTATCTTGAAGTCCCATGAGGCCAGAAAAGATGGGTTTATAACAAAATGTTTAGTTCTGTCCAGTCACATAAACCAAACTTATCCAACTTTAAAGTTTTCCCATGTGCAATACTGGTGGATAAAAGATGTCTTGGGGTTTGAAGAGTAGGATGCAGATATCCAAAATATTTTTTATGCACTTTTTAGAAAGATTATTTTGCATTTATTATGCCCAGCTCTCCAATTTAATTTTCAAAAAAGCCTCAAGCAGGACATTTCACACAGTTTGGAAATTGCTGAACTTCCTGCACTTCTTTACCTTCAAAAAGACTGAAGCAAGGCAGGAGCTCTGCCTCTGATAGGTCCATCTGACCAGTGTTAACAATCTCACATAGACCTTAGAGAATACATTTGGGTATTTCACAAAAAATCAAAGCCCATTCCAGCTCCTGTGGTGAATATTTACTCTTCTCTCTTCCACAAATGCTGTTTTCTGGGTGGGGAAAAAAGTCTACCTAAAGTCTATAGGTGATTTGAAATCTCATTGAAATCTGACCATAATTAAGTAGCAGTAGCTCTACTCAGAGATACATCATTGTTTGTTCAAATCCCACTGCTGCCTCCTAGCAGATCTGTGGTTGCTGTAAAGCCTGATAGAATAAAACATGGATCAGAAAATTGAGTTCTGTTGTGGCAGGAGGGTGTTTTTGGAAAGAGAAGGTCCCAAAGACTAGCCCTTCCCACGGCCAGAAGGCTTCAGGTGGCACAGTCAGAAGGTGAAGTCACATTTATCAAGGAACAAAGAAAGCTGTAGGTACAAGGAGTCTCATGCCCACCTTTCCATCGTGTGTGATTTGAGTACAAGCCAACCACTTTATTCCATAAATATCAGATCCTGGGTGAGCCTTCTTGGAGCTCTCCTTGCATGGCTCCATAGCGTTGATCTCCACTTGAGTTGGATCACCTCTCAATGTTGCTCCTTGAGGCAGAGAGACCTTTTACCAATGGCAGATCTTTGGTAACCAACCAATATCACACATAACCTTGTAGTATAGTAACTTTGATTTTGCCCTGGTAAGTCTGATTGCATGCTGAATTGGTACTAACGAAACATTACCAATCCATGTAGCCACTCAGTACTCATCATTATAAACTTTGTCTAGATAATTCCGTTAGTCATAAACCACTGACCAAGTCTGGGACTAAGTTTGGACCTAACCACACCTACGTCTCTAAGGAGATTAGAAAGCAAAAAGATCCACTCTGAACCTTGTGACTCAATGGGAGAGTCTTCCTCACCCTTTTGCGCCTCCAGTCTACGTGTGAATAATTCTAACTCAATTTTCCTTTGTATGCACCTTCCATGAAATAATTAATAAGCAGAACCTTGCCATCAAACTTACTGAACCTTAGTAAACACCTGTTAAGCTTTGTTAAAGCCCATCGAATTCATTGAGTTCTGTCAAATTATTATTTTACCTCAATAAAACATATTGCTGCTTCTCTTTCGAGTGAGATTAATTCCACCCATCTGTGACAGTAACCCTGTTTTTATCACAGCAAGGTACTTTATATGGGTTTAAAAGGCTTGCTACTGACAGCTCTAATGCTAATCTGTGGGCAAGCTGCCTTTGTTTTATATATGTTTATTACTACAGTCTTTAAGCAGATGATTCAGAGTACAAATCCAATTTAACTTTGATTTCTGTGGCACTCTCATTTGTAACCTGTTTTAAGCTTTCGAGTTTAAAGGTTGCTTCTTAAAGCTTTAGAGTATGGGGGTTTTGACAGTGTATAAATATGTTTTTATATAGATATATATATTAATATATATGCATAAATAGACATGCCTGCACAAATAGGCAGAGATGCACATATAAATATGTATATATATTATCCTTCAAATACTTTTTTATATTCTTTTGGCAAAAGGACTTGTCTGTCTGTGGCCAAATTCATACCCAGACCCAGAGGTACTACCCAAAAGTCGTCACGTTGAGTGCAGCTCCTGGACCATCATGTGAGTGACACAGAAATCAATAATGAGTTTCCTAATATTCCATTACTGAAATCAGTTGCCCAGAAAGGATGTGAATTCAGAAAGGATGTGAGTTCAAACAAATACTTGTCTTAGGTAGCATTTTAGATAGGATGTGTCCTAATGCAGGTGATGAGCCAATCCAAGCATTTTGGGGTTCTTATAAGCTATATTACTGCATATTCTATACTGTTCCATATGTTGTCCCCCATAACCTACCCTTGAGAAGTAGAAAAAAGGTGTTTTATCAAGTTTTGTCCATTGGCCACCGATTGCTGATCGCACTATTGGTATTAACCCCACCTCCAGCTTCTCAAACTGAGCAAGGCACTGTGCTAATAAATGGCCTGTTAAAAGGAATAAACATCCCCTGCTGATTAATTTACCAGTAGGCATTGTTTAGCTTTTCTTTCCAGTCACCATTTTCTTTTATTATCCTCTAAATTATCATCCTTCCTCTGGCACGGCGTTAATCCTGAGAATCACGCACGCTTTAGCCTAGCTCCTCTCTTCAGACCACATCTCCAGCAGTGAGACCTTGGAATCTGGATAAGCAGGATGCTTTCATTCAACAGGCAGAAGACTAGTAAATTCACCCACAGGCAGCTGAGCTTAGGGAAATTAAGATTAAAAACATAGTGAGCACGGGGAGTAATTAACAACTGGAGCAAATTTTCTCGAAGATGTGAGAGGTTCTTGGAAAGCAAAACTTGGGAGAGAAGAAAAGAGAAAATTATTCTATAATGCAGGCTCTGGCTCAGGGACAAGTAATGGGCTTGACGTAAAAATTTGCTCTCCTGCCCTGCTTACACAGGAGGTCAAGCTAAATTACCAAAATATGCTGGCTGGCCTTAAAAATAAGTGGTTTTCTGCCTGAATTGGCAAACCTTGCTGAGCTTAATGTATTGCCCAAAGATAGAACCTGTTTTGCTGAAAGGAGAAAATACACCGTGCTGAGGCATCTGCCGCTGACCCAAAGGAATTTGGGTGAAAACTTCTCCTCTTCCTCAGTAACTTGTTTCTTTCTCACTTTACTTTTAGCATCTATTTTCTTTGCATTACATTTTTTTTCATCAAGGGCCTATATTTGGTAGAACTCAGCTATACAAGCTATTTTTTTACTCTTTTCATTTAGGTGTTCATTTTGTAGGGATTTCTTAGCAGTGAAAGGAATCTGACTGACAGCCTGAGAGGACTGTGTCTCCCTCTGCCCTCTCTTTAAGCCAAGGAATTGGTTTTTGACACTCAGGGCAAGTAAAGAATTCTTTGGTCACCAATGGACCACATCAGTGAATTTTTCCAATCCCCTTTTTATCCCACGCCTACTTTCAGCCGCCAATCTACCCTGTGGCAATAACTTCTGTCCATTGCAGATGATCTGCCCAGTGCTTCCTCCTTTTGAACTCTGACATGAGATAAATAACTGTTCCCTATCTGTTATCTGTAGATGGGTATAGTTAATTCACCGTTTATAGACCACCATGTCCATCCTCACCATCTCCTTTCTGGTGAAGTAGTCCTACCCAATTTAGTCTATCTGAACATGAAGTTTTCCCAGACCTCTTAATTCCTCTCCCTCACTTGACTTTTTCTGGGTCTATTATATCCTTCTTGTGAGTATGTGGCCAAAGTTAACCTGTTCCATTTGTGGTTCCACCAGGGAACTGAAAAACGTCATCATGCACATGGCATAATGATACTTCTCTTTATTCTCCATTATTACCCTAGTAATTCCCAACATTTTATCAGCCTTTTTGCCACCGTTGAGCACAGAGCTGAGGTTCCCATTTCAGCCATTTGCAGAGATTCAGCATCTCTTTCCTGCATGTTAATGACTACTTTTGAGCGCACAACCACCTATGCATAGTTCTTTCCTCATCTACATTATTTTGCATTCATCAGTATTAAATCCACCACCTGCTAATCCAACATCATGACATCTCTTCCACAAATATTCACATTTAGCATTAGCTTTGACTACCCTGATTAATGAAGGATTGTCAGCAAACCGTCACCAACCTATTTACATCTTGTCCCAGATCTTTTTGGAATACAGTGAGTATTTGGGACCCAGAACTGCCGTAGGAAAATTTCTAGTAGCCTTTCTCCACTGTGAGAAATGACTGTTAAATCACACTTTTTGCTTCTTCTCTGTTCTACCAGTTATTAACCCAGAAGACGTTTATTTGTCCCATGATAGCTTAGAGAGGACTAGGAAGTGTTTCAGGATAGAAAGTTGAATATTACATCCAAGACTGTAAACACTATGAAACCTTCTTAAAAGGCAATATTGACCATATAGGAAAGAGAAGAGGAACAGTAAAGGGTGATATCACTTCAGAGGAATTTGCAAAGGTTGCTAATGTATCAATACTGTGTACAGCATGTGCCACATGTCAACTTCAGTAGATCAAATACAACAGCAAAAGTCAATGTGACAGGCAACTGCAAAGCAAAAGGGCCATGCATCTATTTTAAACAAGAAAATGGTGCTTGTGCCAATGTATACCTAAAAATACTGTTAGCAGTACAGAAAACATGGGAAGGGAACAGACAGAGCTCAGGCTTTGCAAGAATTAGCTTATTCCCATTAATAATTTAGGTAAACATGAAAAAATAAAATCCATAATTGCACTAGGCTAGAAATACCTAGCGTAGCTTAAAAATATTCCAACCCTTAGGTGTCTTCAAGACGTAATACCTAACGGAGGGATCAGGTACAAAAATAACTGAGAAAGGAGTTGGAAATATCTTCAAATGAAATTGGAATCTCTCAGCTGAGTGCAGAACAAAGGAGGAAAACGCTTCCTGCCTGCAACTCACTATGGGAGAGGTTGAAACAGGAGCTGGATGCCTTGAGAGTCTTAGATCAAACAGAGCAGCCAGAATACCAGCACTAGTTGAAAAGTAAGGGAAAAAAAAAAAGTTAAAAGAAAAAGAATTGACCTTTGCATTTGCATAGGCTATAAATAATTAATCAAGCAAAATAAAAGTTAAACAAGTATTCTGCTTCCCCATCAAGAGGAGACATCAGAGCATTGTTCCTGATGCATCTGCAAATCTCTAGGTGATGCCCCTGGGATTCACAGGTTTGCGGGTGGCTGTTGATTCACTGAAAGGATGGGCTGCCATGCAAAGGGGCCTGGAAAAGTGAGTCCAGAGAGGGCCACAGCAGTGATCAGGAGTTTGGAGCATACGTGCAAGGAGATGTCCAGGGAGCTGGGTTCATACCGCCTAGAGAAAATAAGGCTTTAGGTGGGCATCTGGTTGATGGTTTTTTCAGCCTGGAGAAAAGGTGACTAAGGGACCTCATCGCAGTTACATCTTCCTCACAAGTCACTGAACTCTTCTCTTTGGTGAACAATGACAGAACCCAAGGGAATGGCAGGAAGATGTGCCAGGGGAGGTTTAGGTTGGACATGAGGAAAAGGTTCTTCACCCAGAGGGTGCTGGACACTGAACAGGCTCCCCAGGGAGGCGTCACAACCCCAAGCCTGACAGTGTTCAAGAAGAGACTGGACAACGTCCTCAGACACATGGCGTGAACTGTGGGGGTGTCCTGTGCAAAGGCAGGAGTTGGACTCGATGATCCTTGTGGGTCATTCCAACTCACGGCATTCTATGATTTTGTGGTTTAGGTAGGCATCTACTCTAATGAGGTTGCATGGAAGACAGAGCCAGGCTCCCCTCAGAGGTGGTGACCTCAACATTTAACAAGGGAAACTCCTCTTAGATACAAATAAAAAATATTTCCTCTGAGAACAGAGTAGGCCTGAACCAGCCGTACAAGAAAGGCTGTGCAGCCTCCATCCTTGGAGATACTTGAAACTAGACTGAACAAGACTCTGAGCAGTCTCGCGGTTGGCCCAATATTGAGCAAGGGGCTGACCCAGAGACCTACAGCCTTGTTTATTCCTCAAGCCTACAGTTCTGTGGAAAACAGATCACATGTGTAAGGCTTCCAGCTCACCCCTTTAGATGTTTTTTGTAGGCTACCATTTGTGTTGGGCTAAATTCCTCTGAGGATCCAGTGAGAAATGCCATTCTTTTTTTTCCATGACATGCAAAGCACAGAGCTTTAGAGGAGTCATTTTGTTCTGGAGAGAAGCAACAGAAGGACATAGCTAGAGGCTCTGAATTGTTTTAGAAGAAACAGCTTTTTTCAGGCTGCAGAGTCCTACGGACGGTCCTCAAACAGCCACGGAGCTGGTTGGGCATAGCTTTTTTAAAGACACTTCATTGAGAAACATTGGCTGCTGTCCAGAATATTAAAAACATAATAATAATAATAATAATAATAATAATAATAATAAGAAGAAGAAGAAGAAGAAGAAGAAGAAGAAGAAGAAGAAGAAGAAGAAGAAGAAGAAGAAGAAAAGAAGAAGGAGAAATTAAGAAGAAGAAGAAAAGAAGAAGAAGGAGAAATGAAGAAGAAGAAGAAGAAGAAGAAGAAGAAGAAGAAAAGAAGAAGAAGAAGAAGAAAAGAAGAAGAAGAAGAAGGAGAAGGAGGAGAAGAAGAAGAAGAAAGAAGCAGCAGCAAAAATGTTCTTCTTCCCTGCTGATTTTGATTTGTTTATATCAAGGGGAAAACACAGTCCTTGTTGTTTCATTTCAGATGTTCTCTTAAGGTCGGCACACCCTGCACCCCGGCGTTGCTCATAAATCATTAATGACCTAAGTTTTCATCACTCAACTTTGTTCTGACTGGTTGTAGCTCTTCATTACATCTGTCCTGTCAACAGAAGGGTTGGCGACAAAAAGAGCACTAAGGTCAAGCAATGTACTTCTAAGGGAGAGAACTTCCCAGCCTGACACCCCAATATTTACTGTCTGAGCCTCATCAAGGTGGGTACCAGAGGGAGGAGAGGAGTCAGCGCTGCACAGCAGGAGCTGGTTGTGACCCATTTCTCCAGGACACCCCACACGGGTGACAACCAGCATCTCCCAGAACTCGCATTTCCAATCTCAACAGGGTCTGGGAGTCATTTTGGGGCACAAGCAGCATTTGCCCAGATAACGGAGAAAGTTAATCAAAAATACCAGAATCATTTGGATTTTTCTCAACTCATTCTGAAACAAAAGGCGTGTAGATACCATCAGCTAGAAAAAAAATTGCTTATGACTGAAAGTGAAATTTGTCATTAAAAGTGGAAAATAAATGGGATGCACTCAGAAGAATCTAGAAGTAGACTGAGTCACTTTTATGCTAATATGTCTTCATCAGACCTCCCCAGTGAATACATAAAATGGTCTATTTATTGTAATTTAAGTTTGTGATAAAAGCACTTCCATATTTTCTGTTTATTTACGCAGCTAGTCAGAAAAACTTGTTTTTCGCTCCCTTTTTCATTTTCCATAGCTTGCCCCCATTCTTTTCTCATTGGGAAGTGTTGCTTTCAAGCAAAGGAAGCAGAGATACCTGCTCAGCTGTACAAAGGGAGAGGTTGGCTCACTTGGGTACCGCACGTCCATCTCCTTCATCCCTGGTCACCTGCAACTGGTGTGACACTGATTGCCTCTGGCTGCTGAGGTGCACAACTTCATTTCTCATGGCCTTCGCTTTCTCTTCATCCTCCCTCTAATGACTCTGAGCTAACAAGAAGAAAATCGTTGCAATTCCTGAAAGGCTGTTGCTCTAATCTAAAAGAGTTGTAGTTCAATAAATGCCTGTAAGCATTCCCCTATTAAATTCCACAGATCTTGCAGCTGATCTCTCCTATTGATTTGCATCTCCCATTTGTGGCTGTCTCAGATCTCTTTTAGCCAGGTGTGTTATGAACCACATCGGCATCTCTTCTCCTCTCTCTACTGCCTTTAAATATCTTGATCATGATCAGAATACACTTCATTCATACAGGGACTGAGAAAACCTCCCATTCCCAACCCCTTCACCCCAGCAAGCAATTTAACCCTCACCTCCACCATAGCAAGGACATTTGCTCCAAGCCACCATTCCTTTATCATACCCACACTAATGACCTGGAATTCTTTAAATTTTGCAAGACTTTGCACCACAGCCCAAGCAACAACCCATGGAAAACTAGGGTGAGCAAGCATGGAAACAACCACCCTACCAAATCACAAGAGGGGTATGTGACATTGTGGTGGGTGTTATCACACTGGGACTGGTGAGGCCAATGAGCCCTCCTGCCTAATTGGGGACTTTCATAACATGGGCATCGATCTTGATGATGTGATCCACAGTCCTTGCTCCCCATCATCTCCACACTACGTCTTTCTCCAGCTCAAGAGTGAAGGTGACAGAGCTCCTCTGGTCTCACCCTGGCACAGAGATGGGATCAGGCCGGAGGATAAAGCAGTGCCAGAATGTGGAAAGGTGTCTTGTGTCTCTACTGAACAGGCATGGTACCTGCTGAAGACCTAACATGACATGAACACAAAAGTGCACCAGATTAAGCCAGAGACACCCAGTGGGTTATCTGCCAAGCATGAGAGGGGTTTCAATATTTGATTGTACCCATATGGCATCACAGAATCACAGAATCATAGAGTATCTCGAGGTGAAAGGACCCATAATGATCATGAAGTCCAACTCCCTGCCCAAACTCATCAATGAAGAAAGTTAAATAATCATATGTGAGGGTCCAAAATTGAGAGCAGATCCACCAGTAACTGCCCACATCAGAACAAGAGCCAGTAACTTGTGGCTTTGCCCCTCCATGAGTGACTCAAAATATGCAGAGAAGCTGTCAATTTTTTTATGTGGCTGTTGCTACCAGAGGTTTTGACTTTCTGGAAAAGGGCCAGTGCTTATGATCAAGCATCTAAAAATTGCACTTGGTCAGAGCAGCAGCACTTCACAGAATCACAGAACTGACTGGGTTGGAAAAGACCTCAGAGATCATCCAGTCCAACCCTTGGTCCAACTCCAGTCCATTGACTAGATCATGGCACTAAGTGCCATGGCCAATCTCAGTTTAAAAACCTCCAGGGCCGGTGAGTCCAGCACCTCCCTGGGCAGCCATTCCAATGCCTGACCACTCTCTCTGCACAGAATTGCTTTCTCATCTCCAGCCTCAATTTCCCCTGGCAGAGTTGAAGCCCATGGCCCCTTGTCCTATTGCTGACTGCCTGGGAGAAGAGACCAGTCCCCACCTGGCTAGAACTGCCCTTCAGGTAGTTCTAGAGAGTGCTGAGCTCAGCTCTAAGCCTCCTCCAGACTAAACAAGCCCAGCTCCCTCAGCCTCTCCCCATAGGGCTTGTGTTCAAGTCCCTTCACCAGTCTTGTTACTTCAATGGCTTTGCAGCTCTCAGAAGCAAACAGTCTGTACCAGAGAGACACAGGTCTCCAGAGGGGCTGTCACCATCAATGTCGATTTTTAGATGACAGGTGCTGAGAGGAAAGGATGTGATATTAAAAAAAAAAAATACTCTTTTTAATACTTTTTGATAGTGGGAGCAAGTCCTGCCATGACCCAGTGAGGTACTGTATTGATGGTCCTTGTTGATGGTCATCAGCCTTCTCTGGAAGGAGAACTGGCCAGATAACTGGCCAGGAGTTTTTTTTCATTTTGAATCTGCAGGACAGCAAGTCCCAGCAGACCTGTGGTTTTCTGCATCCCGTGACATCCAATTATTTCATGTATTCAATGTATTATTTCATAAGGTTTTGCAAATTAACCTTACTTGTGAGGCAAATAATGCAAATGTTTTCTAGTCTGTCCCAGGGACACAGTTCTCTCTTGGTCCTGGATCCCAGTTTCCACCATCTGAGTGACTTTGCCATTATTTTTTTTGAGGACTACACATTGATTTTTATGTGAAAGCACCACCAGTATTAGTCAGATCTCTGTATTTATAGAACACACTGTTTTGTTTGCTTTCTTGACTGCAATTACAGAGTGAAAAGAGGTTTGTATTGAACTGTCTGTCCTGATACAAAGGTGTCACTCTCGGCCAGGCACAGGTTATCTGAAAATCCTGTCCAGCTCAGGATTTGCTTCATTTCTCCTCTCTTCTGTATTACTTTGCATTTTATCAGTGCTTCATTTCCTCTGCTATGGTGATGCTAATTCCCTTGGCTTGTTTAGATGTCTCTGAAGTTCCTCCCTGCTTTTGACTACCTGAATTAGTTCTGTGTCTTCAGTGGCTTCATCTGCCTCTATTTCCAAGCCACGTGTATCAGCACGTTAAGCAGCATGGCACGCCTGGGACTAAGCACCGAGCTGTGACCTTCTGCCATAACTGACCATCTAATCCTCCTCTTTGTTTTCTCCGAGGACACCTGCAGACCCACAACAGTAGTTTCCCACTCATCCTTTGACCCCTGAGCTCCCTCAGGAGGGTCTTTAGTCTGACCTTGTTAAAGACCTTCTGGGTACCCAAATACATCATGTCTACCAAGTCTACTTCATCCACCGTTTCCCTGATGTGGTCATTGAGTTGCAAGCCCTATGTGAGACCTTTCTTCTCCTCAAGCTGCTGGGTCCATGCTCTCTCTTTACAAGTTATCATTATCCTGCTTTTAAATATCATTTTCAAATGTATTTCCCCAGGACACATGTAAGGAGGGGTGACTTGTGATTCCCCCAATCTCACTTGAAGGCTTTTCGAACACAAATGTAACCTTCCCTACAGCCCAGTCCTTGCTTCTTTTCCTTAGTAAGCCTATCAAGTCCTATTTAAATTGCTTTAAAATTGCCACCTCGACCCACAGGAAAGGCAATCCCAAGACAATCTGTGAGACGTTTGGGGTTCGTGGTTGGGTTTCTCTCTGATGAAAGTCTATCAAGCAGAGAAACCCAAGTGTGAGCCAGCTTATATCTGGAAACCGTGCTGAAGTGTTAGTACAGGGTGATGCTTAAACTAATAATGCCTCAAAGGGAGATCAAAACGAGACTGTGGGGACTATTTTGAGTTGTCTTCCTTCTCAGCCTCCACCCTCTCTACTGAAGCCCAGGGAGGGACAGAGGAATCACAGTCCCTGGTGGTTTGACACCTCCCCAACCTCCAGCACACACAGTGTTCAAGAAGAGACTAGGCAACATCCTCAGACACCTGGTGTGAACTGTGGCATTGTCCTGTGCAGGGACAGCAGTTGGACTCGATGATCCTTGTGGTCTCCTTCCAACTCAGGACATTCTATGAACTAGCATGCTTGGCACTGTCTTCCAACCACCTGTCTCTTGGAGATCTCTATTCCAAAATCACATCCTTTCCCCTTTTTCTCTCTATTATCTTGTTAGAATCACAGAATCATAGAATAGTTTGGGTTGGAAGGTACCTTCAAAGGTCATCTGGTCCAACCCTCTGCCATGAACAGGGACATCTTCAACTGGATTTTTATTAGCTCTCTTTCTCCTTACCCACTGAGGGGCTTGTTTCTGTGTCCCTTGGAAGGACTGGTCAATGGATTGGCCACATCCATCCTGACCTAAGTCCTCCAGCAAAAGAAACCTACCCCAACCCAAGATTAACTTAGGTCAAGAAGAATGTGTTTCAGCTGTCCAAAGAGCAGGGGCAAGCGGTGATGAGCCTCGCTTGGCTCAGCAAAGCTCCTTCTCTCCCACTTTTGCATTTCCCAGTGGAAATATTTGTCCTGGAGCAACAGGCGTGGCCACAGTGATGCTACTGCATAGCAAGGACATGACACTGTGCAGAGGCTGAAGGGAACAGGGAGGAGGGTGGCGGGTGCAGGGCTGGAGCTGCTTTTGGGAAGGGATACTGCTTGAAAACAAGTTCAGAGTTCGTCTGATAAGTTCAAGGTCATACAGACACTTTATGAAGTCCACGGCATGGGCAGTCTCCACTTAGTATAGCTCCGGGACTGAGGGTCATTGCAATTTTCTACATAAATAAATAAATACTAAAATATACAAGTCTCTTTTAAAATACATAAATTTTTAATACACACATATATTTACCAAGTGTTTTCAGTTCAAGCAGATAAAACCATGACTCAGCTGCAATGACAACCGCATACAGGTCCTGATAATTGAAAAGGCATTTTATCCTAATTCACCCTTTCCACCCACCTCTGACCTGTTGTTATCTATTCTGGCTCTTTCCCTACCCTGCTGCTTCTCATTTGTGTGATTTTCTGAGGGGACAAGTTACCTGACAATGGAGATACCTTATCACTTCTTTTAATGAAGTGGGGCTTTATGCAGTATTTCAAATACAGCTTTTCCACCTGAAAATGTGGTCCTACGAGATGCAGGACAGAAGTGGGCTTTGCCAGAAGAGCTGCTCCTTGCTAAGGACACACGCAATACATCAACTGCATCGTCTCCAGACCTGATTCAGGCAGCAGACGGGTCTGCCTAAAATTAATCCTTGTCTGAAAAGGCATTACAGTAAAAAGCTGTCGTTCCTTCATCCTGATTGTGCTGAAAGCCTGGCCCATTTAGAGCCGATTGTGTCAGCAGGCAGCTTGATATTCTTATTCTTTAGGGATAGGTAAGTTTTTTTGCTGTTTAAAAGTCATAGCAGAAAGGTTTCTGTGCTCTCAGAAATGGCTGTGGAAAATCACCCAGCCCTTCCCAGCAGTCCCATCAGGAGGCTGCTACATGGCAATTAAATTGGTGTTTTAATTGAAAAGGCAGCAGAAATTAGAGGATCGAACCTTAGTTTGATGCTGGGTGGGGGGAAGTTGTTATGATCCAAAAGGGATGCTCTGCTTGGGACGTGGGGAGATGGTGCACCAAATGCTCCTGTTTGTGTGCAGATGAGTCCCAGAGTCCTCCCATAATGAAGATGATGGACAAATACACACTTGGCAGAGGAGTTGTTGCAGTTTTCAGAGGAAATGAGACAAAAAAGGGTGCAGTGGTAGGTTTCTTTTCAAAACACAACAGAGCTGAACCTTCCCGGCAGGTTTTCCCTAATCCTGATCAAAGAAGGAAGGTATCAGGATCCAACAGAGACCCATTGTGTGATGGTCCAGCAGAATGCTCAGCCCCATACGCAGGAACCAACATGCATGAGCATGTGTCCAGCTTGTGACAATGACGGCCACGTGTCACATGCAGACAAGTGATGGGACATTTCTAAAAGACGACCTGAGTACCACTCCTGCAGGCTACAGCTCCTTCCCCTATACACTGGAGGGTCCTCAGGAGAGATGGTGCCAGGGAATGAGGTGTTCACCAGGTAACTGCTCTGACAGGCCAAAATCAGCCTCTGGGGTGGTCACCCCAAAATGGGCATCCTCAGAACACAGGCCTGGGTGCGTCCTTACACCAAGAGGTCCATTTCAGGCTCTGTCTCTGCTTGCAGAACAATCCAAGGGTCCATAGACCATTTTGGGGACACATGAACAGAAATTCACTGCCAAGCAAAGAAACAAACTCCTGGACCATGGGCCCTCAGCAAAAACACCACTGAGAGCAGAATGTGATCCAGGACTAGAGATCCAAGGATGAAGTGGAATCTCCTGCTCAGTCATGAGTGGTGGCACCCAACAAACGGACAGAAACCAGCAATAAAGAAGAAGATCTGTCCCAAAAAAGGTCCTTGCTCAAGGTACTTTTCCTGACTGCAAAGTGAATCAAGATCCAGTGCAACCATATCTCTGCTGTGAGGCCGAAATACCCCTTGTACGATCCTACATGACAGATGTGAGGGTCAGCTGCTGCATTCCCCTTGAGCTCTGCAGTGTCCAGAAACACAAGTGGGGCACCACAAAGTCACTGACTCAATTAGCAGATGTCCCTCTGTGACTGCTGAAAGGTTCATATAGGCTAGGCTTAGTAAGGAGCAGGCAGGTCCAGATCAGAGAGGGAAGAGGTGTGGGCCTGGACAGGAGAGGGCTGGGGATCAGAGGGATCAGAGGGCTGATCCCAGGGCTGGAACAGCTCTGCTGGGAGGACAGGCTGAGAGAGTTGGGCTGTTCAGCTGGAGAACAGAAGCTCTGGGGAGACCTTAAGGCAGCCTTTCCAAACTTAAAAGGAAACAATAAGAAAGATGGGGACAGACTATTCAGCAGGGCCTGTTGCAATAGGACAAGGGGTGATGGTTTTAAACTAAAGGAGGGAGATTTAGGCTGGACATGGGGAAGGAATTGTTGGGTGTGAGGGTGGTGAGAGCCTGGCCCAGGTTGGCCAGAGAGGTGGTGGATGAACCATCCCTGGAGACATCCCAGGCCAGGCTGGACGGGGCTCTGAGCAACCTGAGCTGGTGAAGATGTCCCTGCTCATGGCAGGGGGGACACTGGATGAACTTTGAAGGTCCCTTCAACACAAACTGTTCTGTGATTCTATAATTGTTCTGGCTCGTGGAAGTCTCTTCTTACCACACAGAAGATGAATAGTTGTCATCACAAAAGTGGGTAAAAATTCAATCATTTATTCCAGGAAACAGCAGTATGACCAGGAATAAGCAATAATTTCTGGGCATATTCATGAGCACAAACAAGTTCAAGTGTTATCAAGATGGTCTGAACATTGCCAGGTCAGGGAGAAGGCACCAGTTTGGCCTTCGAATCTTGCCTACCTGTAAGCAGATAAAATTTACCTTAGTTTTAAAATAAGTGAAGCAGGACAGGGAAGGTTTTGAATTGATGTCCCTGGACCAAAGTTTCCTGGAGATTTAAGGCCCCCAGGTGGTGAGTCTCAGCACAGCACCACTGCCGATATCTGCACACCCTCGTTCCCATGGGCAGGATGGTTTTGTGCCCTCTGTCCTTGCTCTGCTGTCACCTCCTGCACCCATGATGGCCACAAACCCTCCAGTGGGCCTCCACCAAACCCTCCCATGTTCCTGGCATCCCACCAGCTCAGCCCTCACCCACTGCCCAGCCAAACACCACATATTTTGCGCTGCTAATTTACTTTTTTAGAATGTCTCCTATTATAAATTGAGTTCTCCGGCCCCTGAATCACTGTCTGTGCTGTTGCCTTTCCATTAGGTGCTGCTCACTTGCCAAACATCTTGCAAATTGCCCTCTGACAGACACACTGGTCAGGGACACTTGCCCGTGAGAAAACTGACACTGTTGATTCTCCTCTGAATGTAATTGCTCATCATTTTATTGCTGCTCTCATACTCACATCACTTATTATACAGATACACAATGTAAACCACCATGAAGCCACCAGGGTAAGAGGGTTTAAGAAATCACAGAATCACAGAACAGTTTGGGTTGAAGGGACCTTCCCAGCTCCCCCAGTGCCCCCCCTGCCATGAGCAGGGACATCTTCACCAGCTCAGGTTGCTCAGAGCCCCATCCAGCCTGGCCTGGGATGTCTCCAGGGATGGTTCATCCACCACCTCTCTGGCCAACCTGGGCCAGGCTCTCACCACCCTCAGGGACAACAATTTCTTCCTCATGTCCAGCCTGAATCTCCCTCCTTTAGTTTAAAACCATCACCCCTTGTCCTATCACAATGGGCCCTGCTCAAAAGTCTGTCCCAAACTTTCTTACAGTCCCATTTTAAGTACAGAAAAGCCACAGTAAGATCCCAGACAGCCCAGGACATCTGTGTTTATTGAGCTCTACAACCCCATTGACTAGAAATAAAACTCACCAATGAACCACCAGCTCCCTGGACCGCGTCCGCACGCACCCCTCTGGGCTCCCACCTCTTTTACATCACCCATACATGTGTGTGTGTATGCACAGATTTCTTAGAGCATACAATTTTTAGTATTTCTAGACAAGATGTTTTAAGCCACAAGATGGCAGCACAAAATCACCAATCCCGGGTTTGTGTTGCTTTTGCACAAGGTTCTCTAGAACCTCTTACATAAAGAATTCAGCGGTCTCACGACAAAGATGACAACAGGAGGACAAAATATCCAAGCCCACCAAGTGCAGAGCCAGGATCCACATTTCCCATCACTTATCCATGCACAGTTCAGCATTCACCCATTGCAAGCACTTTTGCTGAGTTTGTCCGTCTTTCAGACACTCATCTAATAACTCCAAGGTGACTTTAAGCCTGGTTCGGATACTTGGAGCCTCTTGGCTTCACCCAACAGCACTGAGGTGTATTATTCTTCTTTTTTGTTTTCCAGCTTTTCAGCTCCACACAAGAAAAAAACATGTAAGAGGGGACGTTTGGGCTAAGAACAAGGAGATGGAGGCTGCAGGGAGCTCTGAGCAGCAGTAAAATCAGAGAAATATGCACAAGCCAAGGCCGTGGCATTACATGGGCAAAGAGGTACAGCACATGCTACTGCTGTTCCTTCCTGTCCCCTCTCCTAATTCCCCCTGTCCTTGGTGCCTCCCAGAGAATCATAGTCTCCTTTTCCACTTTTCCATGCTCGCTATGGCAAATAAATCAGCTCCAGGGAAATTTCCTGGGCACCAAACCTCATCCTTTGCACCGGTGCATAATGAGCATCCCCTGGTAGAGGTGCCAAAAAATCATGCTTGGAGCACTAAACACAGAATCATAGAACAGTTTGAGTGGAAAGGGACCTACCCAGCTCCCCCAGTGCCCCCCCTGCCATGAGCAGGGACATCTTCACCAGCTCAGGTTGCTCAGAGCCCCGTCCAGCCTGGCCTGGGATGTCTCAGGGATGGTTCATCCACCACCTCTCTGCCCAACCTGGGCCAGGCTCTCACCACCCTCAGGGACAACAATTCCTTCCTCATGTCCAGCCTGAATCTCCCTCCTTTAGTTTAAAACCATCACCCCTTGTCCTATCACAACAGGCCCTGCTCAAAAGTCTGTCCCCATCTTTCTCATTGGCCCCTTTTAAGACCGGAAAGGCTGCACTAAGGTCTCCCTGGAGCTTCTGTTCTCCAGCTGGACACCCCGACTCTCTCAGCCTGATGCAGGTGCAGTCTGGACAGTCCCCTCTGTCTCTGGGTCATGCAGCGTCCACCTAGTGCCACCAGCTCAGATTTAACCACAGGGTGACACTGAAGAGGTTCTCTACTCATCACAGGTCCATAAGGAGGGATGTGAAGCTAAAAGCCAGGACCTGGCCTGCAATACCACCACCCTCCTGGTACCAGAGAAGTTTTCAGCACTCCCAGCTGTTCAAATCACCCCATTTTAAAGCATTAGACACTGAGTTCAAGTATCAGCCAGGAATGAGGCAGCACGAGTCAGACATGCGTGGTGTCCCTGTTGGCACCATCACACATGGAGCTTTGGAGACCCACTCATGCCAGCACCCTGTCTTCCCCACCCACCGAATTCCCAACCCAGCCAGCCAGGAGATGCTCTAATTACTTCTGGGTAATTGGGTGCCTCTTACCATCACATCAGCCGTGTCTGCTTTCTACCAACCTTCATCCCACCGATGAGCGCACAGTGGACACAGCAGGAGAGAGGACACTGCAGGTTTTGGAGAAGGGAGAGCAAGGTTGGGAGTTCACACAGGTGGTCACAGAGCTCCGTGGTGATGCCATGGCCACCTCTCCTCATCACATGCTCAGGGTGGCCTTCGCTGCTAATTTTAAGCACTTCTAAGTATACAACTGCTAAATTTAGTCCCTCTGAGAGCAACATGAGCCCTGTGTGAAAGGCTGGGTTGCTGGTGACAGACACAGAGGAGTGAAGGGATGAGGTGGGATAGTCCTGCAAGGTTGTTCTGATGGGAGAGATGCAAACTTGAAGACCCCCATAGGAAAGGAGCATGAAAAACCACCATCAAGAAACAAGTCGAGAGAAGGGAACGGAGCTGGTGAGGGGCTGGAGCACAAGTGTGATGGGAGCGGCTGAGGGACCTGGGGGGTTCAGCTGGAGAACAGGAGCTGAGGGGAGACCTTCTGATCTCTGAACTGCCTGAAAGGAGCTTGGAGCCAGGGGGATCGGGCTCTGCTCCCCAGGAACAAGCGCCAGGAGCAGAGGAAACGGCCTCAAGTTGCACCAGGGGAGGTTGAGGTTGGATGTGGGAACAATTTCTTCCCCAAAGGGCTGTGGGGCATTGGAACAGGCTGCCCAGGGCAGTGCTGGAGTCACCATCCCTGGAGGGTTGGACAGACGGACATGAGGTTCTCAGGACATGGGGCAGTGGCAGGGGTGGGGAAATAGTTGGACTCAATGATCTTGAGGGTGTTTTCCAACCAAAATGATTCCATGATTCTATGATTCAGTCCATCCATCACTGCTGCTCCTCACCTCTCCTCCTCCACCCACCAGCCCTTGCACAGGTTTGCAGTTCACAGGCAAAGCAAAACCCCAGCAAAAAGAGGAATCGTGCCCCAACTTGCAGCAAGACCATCCCTTCCCACGCCTTGGAGGGCTCCCAAACTTCTGCCTGCACACTCCTCTTCATCAGGAGGTGCCTGTTTACATGTCCAGCTGTTTGTGTCCACTCTTGGGCTGCACATGGGATTGCAACACCACAGCACATTGCGCTGCAGGAGGAACACTTTGGGTTTTGCTGAGAAATGCTCAACCTCTCCAGACAAAAGCAGGTCCGTGGAACTGGGTGGTAAGATCAAGATGACGTCTCTTTCTCGTGGGGTGACCACCAGGACCCAAGGCACACAGAGAAACAAGCTGTGGAGAGAAGACTAAAAGCTGGGGTCCTGGGGCATTCAATTCTGAATGTGGCTTGAGACGTATCAAGTTCGCACTGACATAGGTCCCTATTCGGCAACAGGATGGTGAGAGCCTGGCCCAGGTTGGGCAGAGAGGTGGTGGATGAACCATCCCTGGAGACATCCCAGGCCAGGCTGGACGGGGCTCTGAGCAACCTGAGCTGGTGAAGATGTCCCTGCTCACGGCAGGGGGGGCACTAGGGCAGCCAGGAACATCCCTTCCACCCAAACTATTCTATGATTCTATGAAATGGACTAATTAACAAAGGGGTGCGCTGTGTACAAGTCCTCATGGAAGCTGTTAACCCAGGGAAGAAAAAAGCCAATCATCACACAGGTTAAACACTGACCCCAGCAGCGAGGACAGCCTGAAGTAGGCTCCAAAAGCAAAAAGCTGAGCTTCAGCCCCTCATGCTACAAAACCTCCCAGCAAGAAAACATCCTCTGAGGATTCAAGTGAGAATGTTACACCCACGCGGATCCAGGGATCACAAACCCTGATGATCTGTGAACTCTCCACATTTCCTGACTTTGCAACCAACTGCTCATCAGGACATACTGGAAGTTGGCATTGCTGCCCTTGGGCTTATGGTGGATTGAAGAAACATATGTCCGAGCAAATACTTGCCTACACAAGCAGAGAATTCTCCGAAGGAAACAAAGCACGCACACAAACACACATGCATATGCTTCAGTGACTAGAACTAGAATCCGTTTTAAAAATAAACAAGTTTTTTAGCAGGAAGCCTCTTTGGGTCAACACGGAATCCTCTCACTAAACCGAGGGGCAGCTTGAACACAGCACACAGATGGTTCCTCACTTAGAATTACCGAACAGTTTGGGTTGAAGGGACCTTCAAAGTTCATCCAGTGCCCCCCCTGCCATGAGCAGGGACATCTTCACCAGCTCAGGTTGCTCAGAGCCCCGTCCAGCCTGGCCTGGGATGTCTCCAGGGATGGTTCATCCACCACCTCTCTGCCCAACCTGGGCCAGGCTCTCACCACCCTCAGGGACAATTTCTTCCTCATGTCCAGCCTGAATCTCCCTCCTTTAGTTTAAAACACCTTTTATGGGACATATTTCTGACAGTGTGCTATCAGAATTCCCGATTTCCACATAGACATCTATAGGCAATTACCTCACAGCTCCACTGAGAGCCAGTTTGTCTCTACCCAGAAGGAAAGTTTAATCTCGGACACCTGCCCAAAGGTTTGTGTGGTGCACAGTAGGACAAGCTTGTTGCATTATCTTTATCCATTCACCACAAGTTGATTTCCAAAGCTTTTTCTTGTTAACTTCCCCTTTTCACCATTTTAATTTGTATCCATTATTATTTTTCAAGCTCATTTGAATGAGTTTCTAAGCAGTTCTACCCCATTATTGCAAGAGGTGTCACTGTCAGCGTTCCTTACCCTTGGCACTGGTGTTTAGTCTTCTCCTGGTTCACCAGCATCGCCCTCTCTGCCCAAAAAGTGGAGGAAAAAAACACTTCCACTGAAGAAAAAGAAGGGACACCTATTCAATCCACCTTCAAACCCTGGCTGGCAGTCCCCTAAAACAGAGTCTTCTGCTTTACTGCAGAAATAGTTCAATGTAAGAGCAAATCTTGCTGATAAACCAAATACATTTATACACAACTGGGCAAAATCTGAACACGAAGGGACATGGGGATACTCACGGTGCATCAGAGGCTCTGAGGTGCTACCTCCTCTCAGACAAAGGAAAGAGCATTTTGGTGTAAGACGCAACATCCCCGCAGGGAAAATTCAGCTTTCCAAGCTGTATCCTACGGTCTCGGCTCTTCAGAGATGACCCAGGGCTGCCCAGCTTTTATTTGGACTAAGTATAAATCTCAGATAATTTCATTTAACAAGTTCTAATTGAAGCCCATGTCAGGTATTATAATACATGCAGACCCCAAGGAAAATACCTTTTAAATCCAGATGTAATATGATTGAGCCAAGCTGGAGGGAATGGCCTTGACCTCCCTGAGGAAACTCTTCAACATCCATCTGTCATTCAGACTTTTGCACCTTTTTTCTAGGGTTAGGGGGTGAAATTCTCACCTGTTTTGGATACTGATGTCTAGATGGAGTTTCATCACAGAGCAGTTAAAAAATGCTGCATCCCACCATTCTCCTCCTTGCCTACACTCCTACATATGTCTGCATGTTTTCTCCACTGGGACTAGCTGCCCCAGTTACAGCTGTAAACTCAAGCTCTATCTGCATTACCAAGGTAGTTTCAGGGTTTTACTTTGCACTTTAGTCTGGTGCACGAGCATGAAAGCTCCTTCCACAGAGTTGTTCAAGCACTTTTGAAGGACAAGTGATGGGTTAAACTTTGACGTTCCCTTTACATGCTGCACCATAGATGGGCAGCTCCTGGAGAAACGTTCCTGGTTTAATTTCCTTCGATAACTCCCCACGGGCTGGCTCAGTGAAGCCAGAGGGAAGATAAAATTCCCCTGGGAAATTATAGGCAGATTTCCTGAAGCACAAGCTGAAAGACACATGACAAATGGAGTTAAACATGTACCGAAACAGAGTGATTTCTGTGCTAATCCAGGCAAGACTCTGCCTCCAAGGTGTAATTCTTTGAAGAAAGAGTTAAAATCAACTGGTACATCGAGTATCCAGATCTACCTCAAGATCCTCCTACTCCAAATTCTGCAGGAAGGAAGAAAAACCTTATTTTTATAACAATGAATAAAAGAGTCAGAAGACAACGAGTGAAGTGTCCAGGAAGTACCAAAGCACCCAAGTCTTTTTATTACAACATTTATTTCAGTATCGAAGGCACTTACAATGCAGAAAGAAAAAAACCTGATAGGCACCAAAAGTGAAGTTAGAATTAAAATGACAAAGAAACAGTTTACCAGACAAAAGGAGCACCCTTCCCTGTTAACAATACAGCACGTGGAAATGAAGCTATTCATGACTAACTTTTTAAACAGTTAGGGCTCTTTTTTTTTTTAATAGAAAAAAGATAAAGGCTGCTCTACTGTGAACTGAAGTTAAGAAAAGAAAAGAACCCCCGCACACACCTGCACAAGGATTTGGGAGTTGGTGGTGTTGACAAATATGGGGCTTTTCAGTTCCGGCACTGCAGGAGGTCCTGGTACATCTCGATGAGGCGAGCGGCCTCTCTCTGCCCGGAAAGCACAGCACCGTGGGTCGTGGAATAGTATTTCCTGTGAGTGGCCTCCCCTGAAAACATCACCTGCATGGGCTGGGGAGGAGGAGAAGAGCAGAACAACTCAGCAGCACTTACCAGAAAGCAGATGTGAGGCTAAAAGGAGATAAAACTTTCTGTGCTCTCCCACATCCCCACGAGGTGACACAGAGGTTTGAGAGCTCTGGTTCTCAAACACCAAATGTGGTGCAGCATGGGAACAGGCAAGCACACGGTTGTCACCGTCATAGAATCACAGAACAGTTTGGGTTGAAGGGACCTTCCCACCTCCCCCAGTGCCCCCCCTGCCATGACAGGGACATCTTCACCAGCTCAGGTTGCTCAGAGCCCCGTCCAGCCTGGCCTGGGATGTCTCCAGGGATGGTTCATCCACCACCTCTCTGCCCAACCTGGGCCAGGCTCTCACCACCCTCACACCCAACAATGTCTTCCTCATGTCCAGCCTGAATCTCCCTCCTTTAGTTTAAAACCATCACCCTTGTCCTATCAAATGTCAAGCTCATCCTCATTGCTGTGCCTTCACAGAGCTGTTTGCAGGTCTGAGTCATCATCACAGAGCCAGACACCGGCTCTGATAACCTCAAACAAATCTACAGAAGTCACTGAGCACCATAATTCTCCAACAATTCCTCTTATTGCTCCCTCATATTATACTTTAGCCTTTGCGCATTAAGGATTTGTTTTTCTGGACAGCACTTTCAGAAGGAAAAATAACCGTCTTATCTGTGACCGTCCCCCTGTGCTGGGTACTGGGGAAGGCAAACCTCAAATCCTGGGGTCAGTTTTGGTCCCCTCACACCAAGAAAGGCCTTGAGGTGCTGAAACGAGCTGAGAGAAGGGAACGGAGCTGGTGAGGGGCTGGAGCACAAGTGTGATGGAGCGGCTGAGGGACCTGGGGGGTTCAGCTGGAGAACAGGAGCTGAGGGGAGACCTTCTGATCTCTGAGCTGCCTGAAAGGAGCTTGGAGCCAGGGGGGTCGGGCTCTGCTCCCCAGGAACAAGCGCCAGGAGCAGAGGAAACGGCCTCAAGTTGCACCAGGGGAGGTTGAGGTTGGATGTGGGAACAATTTCTTCCCCAAAGGGCTGTGGGGCATTGGAACAGGCTGCCCAGGGCAGTGCTGGAGTCACCAGCCCTGGAGGGTTGGACAGACGGACATGAGGTTCTCAGGGACATGGGTAGTGGTGGACTTGGCCATGTTAAGTTAACGGCTGGACCTGACAATCTTAAATGTCTTTTCTAAAATGATTCTATGATCCAAAACCCACAGGGTGAGACACAGTGTCTAATCTCTTACATCAATAGTTAGACGCCTACTGCCAACACAGAAAGATCTCCTAATACGCACCTCTGACACATGGACGAGGTGAAATCCCGGATATATTATTTGTCCAGATAGGGAAAGAATAAAAATGTGGAAAACACACTACTGAAGGCCCAACAAGAGAATGTCTCTTTCAACCTTCCCCCCAAAAACCCTGCCCACCCTCACGTTAGTTTTCTTGCCATAGAACCAATTTGGGCCCTACTTACCGCAGTTTTGGAGCTTTCAGCATAAGGCAGTGGTTTAGCAAGTTTCTCTACATCAGCCCCACTAGACCCGACTTGGGTGTAAGAGTAGGATCCACGGAAATGGGGATTGCTGCCCCAGGAGGACCGCAGGATCCGGCGAGGTTTCGGAATGTTGGGATTCCCTGGGTGGAAAGAAGGAGAAGACAAAACGTCAGACAGTGTCCAAGAGAAGACACGGCAATGCCTGTGCAAGGTGTGGGCTGGCACGAATTCAGCCTGATCTATTGAAAATACATCCTAGCAGAGCCTGCAGGCTACAGGGAAGAGGCCCTAAGCCTGATCTATTTTTTATCACTAAGTATTTATATAAAGAAATAGCATCCCTTTTAATCTCAGCTGCAGTCTTCCATTTTGGGAAAGATCATTAAAATGTTTATGTTCCTAAAAGACTGGGGAGCCTCAGGGCACCCTGGTCACCCTCTGGTTGAAAATACGGAGCATCTCCTGGCCTCATTTGCCCCGGGGAGCCTGGTGGTGATCAAGCATAGGACTGATCTCACATAATTTTAGGTATTTAATTGGGTGCTCAATCTAAATTGGATGTTTAGGTAGTCGTGTGAGAGAGGTGTGGGTAAGGATGTCAGAGGGCAAACCCTAATTAAGTGGAGCCATAGGAAAACCTGTCAAAAGTTCTCAAAATCTGTATTACTTGGTCCAACCACTGACCAGTTGCCCCCGAAACGAACCTGAAATTCAACTGACCCATTTTTTGGGATGCACACGACATGGAAAGAAGGTTTTTGAGGCCGGAAGTAGGATTTTTAGATTGCTGTAGGATTTCCACTGCTAAGAGGATGTAGGACCTAGAGGTGGGGGGCACTTGAGTGCACCAATGGGGCCATCATCAGCCACTGTCCCATCCCCAAGATTACAGGAGCACACGGGATCCAGGACTGTGGCCAAGGCAGCTGGTGGCACAAGAGCCTCAGGCAGAACTGAAATAGGGAGGGTCATTCTTTGGAGACCCTCTTGCTAGGCTGGTTTGAGATCATCTCAGTGTCATTGACTGGGATCTTGTTACCCTCCTGTGGTCATATCTGGGCAAGAGAGGAACGGGGAGATGCTACATGGAAAATTGCAATGAAGATAAATTGTCTCTGCAGCAAAGCCGAAACGCACCCTTGAGGAAACCTCACATATCCAGGAAATGTTCAGCTACCTGGGTTGAGTCTAAGTCTTCTCCACTGAGAAGGTTACCAAGCACTGGAACAGGCTGCCCAGGGCAGTGCTGGAACACCATCCCTGGAGGGGTTTAGAAGATGTGTAGATGTGGTGCTTAGGGACACGGTTTAGTGGTGAACTCAGCCATGTGAGGTTTACAGTTCAATATGATGATCTTTAAGATTTCTAAGAGACTGACAGCACAAGAAGGAAGAGTAATTTAGACATGTTCGCATCTTGCACAGTTCCTGTACCTGCTTCAGACCCTGAAGCGCTTGAGAATACTTAGGCTGCTATGAAGACGATCCAAATTCCCCCACTTTCTTTATCAAAGCTTAGAGAGGGAGACATCCAACTGCAAAGACTAGTTAGGCATTACTTCATTTAGTTCTACTAAACAGTTATTTAGTTGTACTTTTAATTCCTCAAAACTAGGAGCAGGTTACATCCCTGGTTCAGCTACGGCTTTTAGGAGTATCGTGTGTCAACCAGAACTATGAAATACGAGGCCGAAAGAGAGCAAAAGGCCCTGGATAGCTTGCCAGATCACACTTTCTAACAACATCCCAGATCAAAATATAGCACAGACTAGAAAACGAATATACCCTGCAAACAAAATACATCCTATGCCTCAATGTTGTTTCAGGAGTAACAATTTAGCATAACAAAGCCTCTAAAAAAAGCTCTTGTGAGAATCTTCAAAGCAGGAATGCCTGGGATGGAAGTGAAAAGCCCAAGGGAGGCCGAGAACAAGGAGCTCTCAGATGCGTCAAGGAAATAAGTTATCGTGTTTTATTTTTAAGGGTTGTGGGAAGGCCCAGGAGAACACACCATGAAAGCTGTTAGACAACAGGGCCAAAGCAGTCATCCATCACTTCGCATTACACAAAAACAATCACAAAATGGATTTTCAAATGAAACGAGTCTCTGCAGTGGGGTGGTGGTGCCTCTTCTGTAGCTGGTGCATGTTCTCTGGTTCCACTGTCAAGGTACGCAGAAGATTTTCAATACAGGGGTCAAGTAAGGTGTTGATAAAAAGATGATTAACATCAGGAATACGCAGTGTTGCAAGCAATGAGATGAGGGCTTGCCAGCCTGCAGATAAGACCACAGATCTACTGAAAGACTGAAATTTGTTAACAAAAGGGTCATCAGCCCAATCAACAATTGTATAAATCCATCAATATTTAATAGAGCAATTATTCAGACTGCTAAAAGCACCAGTTCTGTCTCTCTCTAGTGTTTCCCGTGGATGACCTTGTGCTGTGTACACAAGCAGGTGAACAGCAGCCTTCCCACCAGGGAATTCTTCATGTAGCAACTTCATCACAAGAGAAACTGCAGCACAGCGACACGAAGCGTGTGGCCCCGGACAGATGGCAGAAATTCACGCAGAGATGCCCACGCCAGCTGCCAGCATGGAGTGGCGCTAAGGAGCCTGGGCATGTGGATATTAGGAAATAATTCCTCCCCAAAGGGCTGTGGGGCATTGGAACAGGCTGCCCAGGGCAGTGCTGGAGTCACCATCCCTGGAGGGGATGAACAGACGGACATGAGGGTCTCAAGACATGGGGTAGTGCCAGGGGTGGGCTAACGGCTGCACTTGATGATCTTGAGGGTCTCTTCCAAACAAAATGATTCTATGATTCTGTGAAAACGCATCTGTACAGCTCCCAGAACCAAAGCCAATTTCCTTCCCCAGCAGCACGCTGTGTGGTGCAGAGGTACCAGCTCTCGTGAGCTCCTTTAAGGCTCTCCAGCACATCCGAGCATGTTGAAGCATATTGACCCCCCATTGCGGGGTCAATACTACTCATCACCCTACTCCTAGATGGGTAAACACATGCCTTTGGCTACACATAAAAGTAACAATACAGATGTGGAAACTTTTAAGTATCTACTGTCCAAAAAGAGATAAAAAGGCTAAAAAAGGACCTTCGCCTTCACTGAAATAGGAGGGCATCTATGTTTATGCCACAGATTCTCACTTCTGAAGCTATGTTTGTCATTCCTGGAGACATCCCAGGCCAGGCTAGATGGGGCTCTGAGCAACCTGAGCTGGTGAAGATGTCCCTGCTCATGGCAGGGGGGGCATGGGGGAGCTGGGAAGGTCCCTTCAGCCCAAACCATTCTGTGATTCTATGAACTCCATGTGCCTCAAACAACCCTGTTTTTATTCAGCTACTGCACACTGATTGGTTATGGGGCTGACTATGAGACACAGCATTATCATGAAATCAACGCACAGATCTAAATGAAGACACCCAAATTTAGTTGTCTACCTGAGAGCGGGGTATCTAAGATCCCATCAAGGCCAACAGAGAACTGTGGTACTACACATTCTCTAGTGTCTGCAGCCACCAGAGAGACATTGGAGCATCCCAGACATCCACAGGAGCTGGTAGATATGATGCAGAACCTAAAAGAGATCCATTCCCCTGTAGAGAAATAGCTGGAGGACGGGGAGGACAACTCAAGGCATCACCAGCTGCAGCTTGACACATCAGTGAGTCCTTCAGAAGGGAGCAGGTCTGCAATTCCTGCCTTCTGGCTTCCAACACTCCGAGCTGAGCCAACAAAGAAAGCAGAGCAAGACTTCTAATTGTCCCAAGGCATCCCATTTAATCAGATTTAGAGGATGCTGCTTTACAGCCATCCAGCTGTGAAGAGCAGCAGTTGTCAATGGTTCTTAGGTAAGAACAATCCTCAGAGCTTTGTACAGCAAAGCCAGATAATCCACAACACTAACCTGCATGTGAAATTTAAGGTCAGGGACAGATCATCTCCTCTCAGAGAGAAATTCTCAGTGTGAAATAACACCAAGTCTAAAAGAACGGATTTAACATAGGACTGGTCTAAGACCCTCTGAAGCCAACACAAAGGCTTCCCTGAGCAACAGACTGGGAAAATACAGCTGAAGATGGGAACCCACTTGGATAATGCATTAATTCTTTAATAGAAGAATAAGAAATAAGAACATGGGGGGCTTTATACTCAGAACATTAAAGCTACAAAAGGCAAAGTGAACATTATAAGGCTCATACTCCCTAGTCTCATCACTGAATGTAAGGCTCTCTCTATACTCAGTAGATAAAAGCTTCTACAGAAGGTGTCACAGAGCACCAGGTGAGCTGTGGAAGATCTGAACTGCCTTATGAAAGAGTCTTTGCACTGAGCCTAGGAACTTCAGATGACTAATTTCCCAACTCAGTTAGTTGACTTACATGAAGTTGGGTGGTGGGAAAAGCTTTAAAAGCTGGCTCAGGTCGTGCTAACCGGACCAGAGCAGACCAGTCTTTTTCAGAAATGATCACAGTTAGAGAGAAGGCTGCTTTGGCCCCCCACAACCAGTCCTTAGCTGGTCTATCCCACTCTAGCACTCCCAAGAAACGGATTAGTGGAGAAGACGGAGCATGGAGAGCTGAACATGCTTCTCTGTTTCAGCCCAGACTAGGCTTAAGGTCCTGCTTCTTTTGTGAACCTGCAAGGGAAAACAGGCGAGCAAGAGTAACAGAATAAACCCGGCTACCTTAGCGAGGCCACCCTGAAACAGCTGTGAAACGATTTTCTACAAACTAACAAGATTATGGGGCAGAAAGTGCAACAGGTCACGTTGCATAATGTGTGCTGCAAGGACAAGTTTTCTTCTCGCAGTTTTGAGCAGATGCATAAAATGTTCCCTGCAAGGCAAGGTAAATTCAGTGTGAAGTTCTCCAGGGTTAGATAAGCCAGGATTAGCAGAGGGCTGAGCTAGAGCTCGCACTGCTGAAGGGTCTGATGGGCAGTGACCAGGTGCAGTATCAGCTGGAACACCAACTGCAGCACATACCAATGACCCAGCGCCAACATATATCCACCCTGGGAGGAAGAGAGGAACATCCAACACATGTAAACAATAACAACAGCGTAGGAGCCCACGAAAGAAGAGGGAGAGTGTTCTCCCATCTGCCAAACTAAGACAGACCCAAAGAGCCAAATTCCTACTGAGGAATCAAAGTGGTTTAGAAAAAAAGAGGTCTTGCTGCAACAAAGACGGTTGTTTGTATGCTCTGGGAGACGTCGTCACTGAAACAACTTGGCCTCAAAGAGAAGAGCCGCCTGCTACGCCTGTGTAGGGCAGCAGCTGGCCTTTTGAGGTCAGGAGGAAAGAAGCTGTGTATGTACTGATGTTGTAACATAACGAAGGGATACCCAACACCGCTGAAAACAAACAGCTCGGGAGGGAGAAGCTGCCTGGAGTCAAGCATTCACCGATTCATCCCACTTCTCCGCAGGCTGCTGGGGAGCCACAGGTTCATCTTCCAACATCAACACAACAGAAACAAGCTGAAACGAGGTTTCAGTTTTGGTTGCTGCATTTGGGTTTCTGAATCCAGTGTCTACGCTAAGATTTCTGAAGAAAGCAGTAAAACCTATTATAAAGCCTTTTTGACAGTAGCCAGTTATGTGGGCAGTCCTGAGCTTCACAGAATCCCAGCCTGGTTGGGGTTGAAGGGACCTCTGGAGATCATCCAGTCCAACCCACCTGCTCACGCAGGGTCACCAGAGCAGATCACACAGGGTCGTGTCCAGGCGGGTTTGAATGTCTCAGAGAAGGAGACTCAACAACCTCTCTGGGCAACCTGGGCCAGGGCTCTGGCACCTCAAACTGAAGAAGTTTCTCCTCATATTCAGACAGAATATGTGTTTCAGTCCTGTGCTTCAGTCTGTGCCCGTTGCCCCTCATCCTGTCATTGGGCACCACTGAACAGAGTCTGGTCCATCCTCTGACACCCACCCTGGAGATACTGATCAGCACTGATGAGATCCCCTCTCAGCTTCTCTTCTCCAGGCTGAACAGCCCCAGCTCTCTCAGTCTCTTCTCATAAGAAAGATGTTCCAGACCCCTCATCATCTTCATAGCCTGCCACTGCACTCCATCCAGTAATTCCTTGTCCTTAAAACCCTTTCTCTAGATCCCCATGCTGTTGGTAGAAAATAATTTGAAAGCACGAGGGAAAGCTACACTTCTGAAGGCAAATTTCTTCGGTTAATTGGAGGTTCACAGACAAGAGGTGAGGCTGGAAACCCACTGGGTGTTGAGATTTGGCTAACAAGCTATCAGATATAAATAGCTCAATCATGGGGCGTATCTCTAGAAGAGCATAAAATACATCTAATCTTGGAGGATGCTGCTCTTATAATTGCTTGTAATTATGTATAAATCCAAAATCCTTATTTCAAGAGTGTCAGTGAGTCAATCACTATTTCTTTTAGTGTTACTACCTGACAGTTGCACAGGAGATCTCAAAGAAGCCTGTAGACGCAAAAAGGCCTTTCCTTGGGAAGGTGTGCAAGCTCTAGAGAAGTGACTGCAGACAAACTAAGGCTCAGTGTGTTCAAATATTGCTACTTTTGGTGATTCCATAATGGACTTTCTCAACAAAATACACATAAGATCTGTCTTGCTACGACCCTTTAATGTGATGTGTGCTCAGTATATGTGAAATCTGCGAAGTCCAGGATAGTGTAGGTGAGGCACCCAGAAAATGGAAGTTCTCAAGATGACTTGGAAATTCAAGCCAATGAGATTTCCACATTGCCTCAAGGTGAGTGGAAGTCAGGGATGAGATTCAATCACCCCATCTCAGTTGATCTAAACAAGTTCAACTCCCCTGGCTCTAAAAGAGCTTTCCACAGCTGAGATCAGGAGCACTGAGCTCCAGCTGCTAAAGAGTTATTTGTGATTAAATAAAGCAGAGGATGTGGAATCCTCAAGCACTTCTACCCACCACTTCCTGAGCCCGTTATCAGTGTGTCTGTATAAATAGCTTTCAGGCACACCCAAGCAGGAGGTACAGGCACAGCCCAGTCAAAAGGACATAAAATGCCAAAGAACTAAAAATTACTTTAGTGCATTTCCTTCCTAGCAGTTATTCCACACCCCAGCCCCGCTCTCCCTCTCTTCACCACTCACCAAAGGAACCAGAGCATGGCTGACCTGTAAATTTACGTAGCATCTCGGTACAGGTTTCCGCCACGGTTTCATCATCGCACTTCTCCATAATCAAAGCCTCTTCTCCACAGATCCAGCCGCTCAGGACGTGGCCGTACCTCTCTGGTGGGTAGAGCACGTCAAAACTGCAGATCTTCTTGTACCACAGCTCCTCGGGATAAGTCAAGCTCTCACTCTCTGCCTCATCTTCCCAGACAAACTGGATGCTGTTGCACTCGGAGCTCCAGAAAGGCTCTTCAAACTCCAGGAAAATCTTGTCAGTCGTATTGATCCCTAGTTTCTCAATGGCCATCACCTTGTCCTCAGGCAAGCGAGGATGAAACAGGGTCTCGTGGCGTTTCTTCAAGACTCCCAGGGACACAGTCACAATGACGTGGTCAGCTGGGATGAACTCACAGTCTTCGCACTCCACGAAGACATCGGAGCCCTTGTCCTCCTCGGGGAGGTCACTGTTGTGGTCAGCCACCCTCTCAATCTCCTTGCTGACCGACTGGTTCCAGTGGATGCACTTGACCGGCTTGCGAAGCTGGATGACAGACTCGGGAATGGAGCGGGCCAAAATCTCCACGATTTTAATGAAACCGCAAGGGATGATGTGATGAGCCCCAGGGATTTCGGTCCATTCCCCAAATTCACTGAGCGAGACTTCATCCATGCTGTGGGAGCTGCTCTCACAACTCTCTACCTAAGGAAAAGAAACACAAAAGCAATGTCGCCACAGAGCAACTCATTTTGCCACAGAACAACATTGCAAGGGCACAGAGGAGCTGCGCAAACTGGGAGTCCTGAATCCCACTCTTAATCCACATTATTTTTGCTAGTAAAGAAGCCTTTAGCCACAGGTTCTAACAAAAATCAATCCTTGGCCTTCCCGCCAACCGGAGAAGCCACTATGTCATGGTAAAAAGCTGCATCAGCTTGGGTTGCGTTGGCCACGGTTGCATCATCCAGAGTTCAGAGATGATGTCTTTGCTTCTGCGTGACTCTGAGTCACAGTTCTGACAGTTTTCTGTCATTTAAAAGCCACTTTACTTGCCAGGGACTGGCTGCTCGGTGCTCCTGCAACAGAAGCTGGAGCTATGTTAATCAGATGCTCTTTCCAATGTTAATAGATGTTCCCATGAGGAGCCAGGAGAAACTATTGGCAGCAGTTTCTGCCGCCTGGAGCTTACAACGTGCTGTCAAACAGTCAGCAATCAGCAAGCGAACAACCTGCCAGAGGTGAGAGGAACCTACGCAGAAGGAACTGGAGGAGACAGAAAAGGGAAATGCCAAGACTGCGTCTGATTCACTTGATGTGATTATCAAAGCTCTAGATTCGAAACCTGCTGGTTAATGTTTGCAGGATTATCAGGTGTAACTGTAGCTTCCAGCAATCCTGGAACAAAGGCAGGATGTTCAGCCTTGTGATAAGTTTCTAATGATAATACTGATGCAGGGGACACAGCGATCTTAAAATCTTCAAATCACCAGAGTCACAATGATTCGCATGCTGTAATTCTTTAACCACTTTAGGCAAAGGGAACGTTATGATTCCTTGCCTCACCCTGTTGGTCAGTTTTCCAGCTCTTTACACACTGTAATGACATGTCTGGAAACCTGGCAAGCCTTGACCTCCCCTGTGGAGATTACCGCAGGACAGTAAACTCTGTGCCGGGCTAAGATATCAAGCAAACAAGTCAAAGTTGCACTAAGTAGTTCACAAACAGGTGTTTGGTCCTTCCTGGTCATTGCCCAGTGACTCCAGTGAAGATTGAGCAAGGACAGGCCCAGGTCACCAGCAGCTAGGTCTTGAAGAAGACCTGTCCTCTGAGTGTGCTGTGGTTCCACCCCATCCGATGACTCCAACACCCACCCAGGGTCAGTTCTGCTGGCCCACGATACCTACTCTGTACCTACACTTTGCCTGAGACAGCCGGTAATCCCCGCTCTCTCAGCAACAACCCTGATCTAATAGTCTTAAGTATCAGAAGCTTTGTTGTTCTCAGGTATTTACAAATGAGAAGGGATTTGCAAGGGCTGTGGAAAAGTCTCTGGCTTCAGCAACCTGTAGCAACCACAGAATCGACTGGGTTGGAAAAGCCCTCAGAGATCATCAAGTCCAGCCCTTGGTCCAGCTCCAGTCCATTGACTAGATCATGGCACTAAGTGCCATGGCCAATCTCAGTTTAAAAACCTCCAGGGCCGGTGAGTCCAGCACCTCCCTGGGCAGCCATTCCAATGCCTGACCACTCTCTGCAAAGAATTGCTTTCTAATCTCCAGCCTCAATTTCCCCTGGCAGAGTTGAAGCCCATGGCCCCTTGTCCTATTGCTGACTGCCTGGGAGAAGAGACCAATCCCCACCTGGCTAGAACTGCCCAAGAAAACCAGAAAACCAAGAAAACCAGAGGTATATCAAACAACTAACGTTGTGTACGTGAGTGATGTTACATGGTTAATGCAATAAATAACAAGTCTTTACGTGGCAGCTGTGGAGACACCCTGTCCTACAAACTCTGGGCTTAGGACACAGAGATCTCAGAACAGCGCCCAGGATGCCTTAGTTCAAATCTCAGCTTTATTACAGACCTCCTGTGAGACTCTCTGGGGTTTTATTTCTCTTTGTTTGAGCTTTCCACCTGTAACTAGTGAATACCACACACTTACCCACATCACAAAGCACTACTTGCGTCCCCTGCTTCATTTCATAAGACTTTATAAGTCATTATAATTGAAATAGGAATGACAGTTACACTTTACTTGAGGAATGCTTGATGCAGCATTAAGTCCTCATCCCACAGAGATTTCATTTAGACCAAGGCATCAAGGAGATAAAAAGGACTTAGGGAAGCCATGAGGAAATATGATCAGGACATGGTTTATACAATCTACCTCTGATTTTATTGCTTTACCTTCAAAACGCTTTCCAGAGATTTCTTCAGCAAATTACTAGTATCAAAGTTACATTTCTTCTGGTTTCTGAGATGTGGACAGAGGCAGAAGAGGGCAAAAGATACTCAGGTGGGACCACAGGGTCCCAGGTGTAAGGCACAAAACAAGACATAACTAAAAGAAGCTGATGACAGAGTAGCTTCAGGTGATAAGAAAATGTTAAAACACACCAGAAAATTTAACAGGGCCTAGGATGTCCCCTTCTAATTAGAAAGACAGAAGTTTAAAGTAAGGAGAGGAAAAAAAAAAAAAGAATAAAGGCATTATTTCTTGCAGCCCACTCTTCAGATATGCCCTAAGAGGAAGAGTTGGTGATATGAACACAAACTGCCCCAGCTGAAAGACACCACAGAAACCGATTCTCCAGTGATGTGCAAGGCTTAGCCAGGTCTCCGAGGTTCAAGATTTGTCTGTTGTTAGCCAAAACAAACAAAAGACAACATGTGCACACACCTTTAGGTACTGCTGGATCATGGCCAGTTTCAGCCTCTTGACGGTCTCTGTGTCATCTGGATCAGCCTTGACGCGTTTGCGCACGACGTCCCGTGTGAAGACGCCCACACTGTTCTGGCTCTCAGCGTTGACTGGTTTACCTCGTTGGAAGAACTCCTGAGTCAGGTTATAGACCTGCAAGAGAAAGGACAGAAAGACGGACAATGTGATTCACAGCTGAATCCCAGAGGAGCTGAGGTGGTGGGATGCTTTTTCCTCCATCCAAAACCAGCACATTTATCATGCACTTTGCTCATCCCCTGAGGGTGGTGAGAGCCTGGCCCAGGTTGGCCAGAGAGGTGGTGGATGAACCATCCCTGGAGACATCCCAGGCCAGGCTGGACGGGGCTCTGAGCAACCTGAGCTGCTGAAGATGTCCCTGCTCATGGCAGGGGGTTGAACTAGGTCCCCATTAAAGTCCCATTCCCACCCAAACTACTCTCTGATTCTACGATTCTACTCACCTGGAACGGTCTAGTTACTATTAAGTCATTAAGTTACTATTAACTTATTTATTTAATTTGTGCATGTCCATTCTATCACTTGCAGAAGACCAAGTGAGGCAGTCCTGCCATTTTCAGGAGCTACAGCCTGTTGTTCAACCAGCTGTTGAGATACAACAGCTGGATCGGTAAGTGCAGAGCACAGAACTTTTCTGCACAACATGTTTGGGTTTGCTACGTGTAATTTCTGGCTCTGCTGAGCGGTGTCACAGCCTGACTTGGTCCCAGTCTCCATCCGTAATCTACTGGGACCGAACTCAAGAAGTAGAACCTATATGTTTCATGGCATCTGACGAGAAATCACTGGCTCTTCTCCCACCTTAGTGTGTTTCAGGTGCAAGCCCACGTTGCAGGGCACATACATTTGGCTGCTCTAACCCAGAACCAGCCCTTTCGCCCCCTCTGTTACTGAGCAATAATGCCCAGGAATCC